>NC_048567.1:71733099-72045599 GCF_013265735.2 Oncorhynchus mykiss
AGGATGTTGCTGTACCAGGAACAGACAGCAGGGAGGAGGGGGAACGGCTGACAAAAGAGAGGGAGATAGAAACGAGAGAGAGTGGTGTTTTTCCTCCCCAAATGTCCATGTTGTATGTGTCAGTGCCTTCAGAAAGTATTCACACCCCTTGACTTTTTCTATATTTTGTTGTGTTACAGCCTGAATTTAAAATGCATTACATTTAGATTTTGTGTCGCTGATCTACACACAATAATGTCAAAGTGAAATTGTGTTTTTCGCAATTTGTACAAATTAATAAACAATGAAAAGCTGAGATGTCTTGAGTCAACCCCTTTGTCATATTTTGACCTTAGTTCCATTGTTATGTTTTAGTTTGGTCAGGGCGTGAGTTGGGGTGGGTAGTCTGTGTTTTGTGGGTGATTATTTCCTGTTTTGTGTTTTTTCCATTCGCCTTACGGAACTGTTCGTTTGTCATTTATTGTTTTGTTCAGTGTTCAGTTATTTTATAAAAAATATGAACACTTACCACGCTGCGCTTTGGTCCTCACCTTCTTCCAGACGATCGTTACACCCTTTGTTATGGCATAAATAACTTCAGGAGTAAAACTTTTCTTTAGCAAGTCAGATAAGTTGCATGGTCTAACTCTGTGTGCAATAACTGTGTTTAACATGATTTTTGAAGGATTACCCCATCTCTGTACCCCACACACACAATTATCTGTAAGGTTCGTCAGTCAGGCAGTGAATTTCAAGCACGTATTCAATGACCAGGGAGGTTTCCAATGCCTCGCAATGAAGGGCACTTATTGATAGATGGGTCAAAAATAACATTTAAGGGAGCAGGTGATGCCGCGGGGATGAGCAGACGTTGACAAACCGAGCTCTTCAAAGTTATTCTATTTTTACCTAAATAACAACGTTGAAACAATATTCTAACATCGGCTGATAAATTGTCAAGTACTTACCTTCCCAAAGAGCCAAGGACCTCCAACCGAGAGGCAAGAAGGACGACCAAAACGTTGTTGATTCCCAAGATAACGATAACGCTACAGCTAGCAAGATTAGCATTAGCCCTCATAACTCAGACGACAGTTCCAGACTGTTGCTCTCAGCAGCCTCTTGCAAGCCTGCCGACATGCTGGCTACTCTCCTGGTAACAAAGGTCTTTCTATGAAAATTGATAAGAAATCGGCTGAACTCCATTCTTCCATTGACGACCTGAAATCCTCCAGGAATGATCTCCTTTTAAGAACGACTGAGGC
Source organism: Oncorhynchus mykiss (assembly GCF_013265735.2). Lineage (NCBI taxonomy): Eukaryota > Metazoa > Chordata > Actinopteri > Salmoniformes > Salmonidae > Oncorhynchus > Oncorhynchus mykiss. The sequence goes on from NC_048567.1 coordinate 71,734,344, forward strand.
AGAGTTGTGCATTAGCACAGTTGAAGATACCATCGCTCGACATGACCAGGTCTTGATACAACTGCAAAAGGACAATGCCTACCTCAAAAACAAGGTAGATCAGATGGAGAACCAGAGTAAACATAGTAATATCCGTGTGGTGGGATTGAAAGAGGACAGCGAGGGTCGTGACCCGGTCCGTTTCTTCACTCAATGGATCCCAGAGGTCCTAGGTATAATCAACTTCACCAAGCCGCTGGAAATCGAACACGCCCACAGAACATCAGCGCCGAAACCCTGGCCAGATGAGCCCCCACGGGCTGTCCTGATCAGGTTCCTCCGTTTCCAAGACAGAGAGAAGATACTGCAACTCGCAAGAGCCAAAGGGGACATCACCATCGATGGCAAGAGGGTTAGCCTTTTCCCAGATATGAGCGCGGATCTCGCCAGACGTCGCAAGCAGTTCAGACCTGCCGCCAAAGCACTGAAGGAGAAGAACATCACTGGCTACCTCATCCACCCTGTGCGGATGAAAGTTCAGTACAAAGGCCGAAGCCATCTCTTCAACACACCGGGAGAAGTGCACACTTTTCTCAAAGAACTGAACAACGTCTGAGCCAGGACGGTCTCTCTGGGGGATAAAATTCAGTTTGTTTGTTTGTTTTCTCTTATCCAGACAGAACTGCTGGTATCTCCCGGTCACTATAATTGATTTGTACATTTTCAACTAACCGTATCTTCCCGGGGTGAGTTCTATTACATTTACAGGAGAGTATATTTTGGTTTAGTCCATATCTACTGGGCGAAGCAAATAAGTGGGCTTAGGCCCACTGCTTTCCCCCTTATTTATGTTCATCTTTCGAAAAGAGACTCAAGCAGCCCTTACCGTGGGCAGTAAATATTCAGCCATAAATATCTATTCACAACGTTTGTTTTCAACTTAGAGAGCTCGCAGGTTTTAGTTTACGCCAAGGTTTAGCTAGTAAGAGCAAGATGGAAAGCGAGCAGCAACGTATCTCTACAAGTGTATTCATGTTTGATTGTTGGGATTGTTGTTTTAGTCTGACAATCGGGGTGGGTGGGATTTTTATAGTTTTTTTCTTCCTTTTTTCTATGTTTATTGTTTCCTTCCTAAAGAGACACACAGGTCACTTCTGTGTTCAAACCAAAGTTGAAACATTTCCTAATTATCTGCATATGATAGATTTCCATTCAGTTACATATTTGAAACCCAACCTGTGCTTAATCCACTAAAATATGTCACATTCAACGTAAAAGGTCTTAACAGCCCGATTAAAAGGAAAAGAGTCTATACATACCTTAAGAAATTAAAGGCTGACATTGTGTTTTTACAAGAAACACATCCAGCGAACACAAGAAATTGAAGAGGGAATGGGTAGGACAAGTTTTTGCGTCCTCTTTTAACTCCAAAGCAAGAGGAACTGCAATTTTGATAAGTAGACACATCCCCTTCTGCGTCAACAACACCATCTCTGATCCCTCTGGCAGGTTTGTTTTGGTGCAGGGGCATATGTTTTCAGAGTCAACAACACCATCTCTGATCCCTCTGGCAGGTTTGTTTTGGTGCAGGGGCATATGTTTTCAGAGTCAACAACACCATCTCTGATCCCTCTGGCAGGTTTGTTTTGGTGCAGGGGCATATGTTTTCAGAGTCAACAACACCATCTCTGATCCCTCTGGCAGGTTTGTTTTGGTGCAGGGGCATATCTTTTCAGAGTCAACAACACCATCTCTGATCCCTCTGGCAGGTTTGTTTTGGTGCAGGGGCATATGTTTTCAGAGTCAACAACACCATCTCTGATCCCTCTGGCAGGTTTGTTTTGGTGCAGGGGCATATCTTTTCAGAGTCAACAACACCATCTCTGATCCCTCTGGCAGGTTTGTTTTGGTGCAGGGGCTTATCTTTTCAGAGTCAACAACACCATCTCTGATCCCTCTGGCAGGTTTGTTTTGGTGCAGGGGCATATGTTTTCAGAGTCAACAACACCATCTCTGATCCCTCTGGCAGGTTTGTTTTGGTGCAGGGGCATATCTTTTCAGAGTCAACAACACCATCTCTGATCCCTCTGGCAGGTTTGTTTTGGTGCAGGGGCTTATCTTTTCAGAGTCAACAACACCATCTCTGATCCCTCTGGTAGGTTTGTTTTGGTGCAGGGGCATATGTTTTCAGAGTCTTGGACCCTATTGAATATTTATGCTCCTAACTTCGATGACCATATGTTTATTCATAATGTCTTCCTTCAGGTCGCTCAAGCACCACCAGGATGGCTAGTGGTTGGAGGAGATTTTAATTTTTGCTTAGATACAGTTCTTGATAGGTCCTCTGATAAACCCTCACTTCTTACCAAAGCCGACAAGTTCACCATGTTATTCATTAAAGATCTCAATTTACTAGACATCTGGAGACAGTTGCACCCACAGGATAGGGACTACTCTTTTTATTCACACCCACACAAGACACACACAAGCATAGATAACTTTTTACTTTCGACACAACTGTTTCATAGAGTCTTAGATGTCGAGTATCTCCCCAGATTGCTTAGTGACCATTCTCCTCTGGTATTATCAATCTCCATTCCTACCAAGGTAAATGGAGCATATAGATGGAAACTAAATTCTATACTCCTAAAGCAACCTGAATTTTGTGCATTCATCAAAGAGCAGATCAATATTTTTACTTTGCCAAACAAACCCTCCGCTCCTGACAGTTTCATTCTTTGGGACACAGGCCTATCTTAGGGGACAGATCATTTCCTATACTAAAGGGCTGAAGAGAAAACACGGTGCGGAACTGAGTGCCCTTGAATCTGAAATCTCCGAGCTAGAGAAAACCTACCAAAGAGGCCGGACTAAAGATCTATACAGGCTTTTGGTAAATAAAAAACGTAAATATAATATTCTGAACACATATCAAGCTGAGAGGGCCATCACTAAATCAAAACAGCGTTATTACGAGCTTGGAGAGAAAGCCCACAAAGTATTGGCATGGCAACTGAAAGCAGAGGAAAGTAAGAGGACAATTAATGCCATAGAAACTCTTACTAATGAGATATATTTCGACCCTACTGAAATTAATAATACTTTTAAGAAATACTATGAAGACCTCTACACTTCCCAATCAAGCGATGATCTATCAGAGATCGACTCCTTTCTCTCCTCTCTCAACCTCCCATGCCTGTCAGGGGAAGACAGCGAGCGCCTGAGTGAACACTTCTCAGTTCCTGAATTGTTGGAGGCCATTAAATCCTTACCTTCTAATAAATCTCCTGGGGAGGATGGCTTCCCTCCAGAGTTCTATAAAGAATTTAGGGAGCTGTTGGTCCCCTACCTTATGGAGGTACTTAAAAAAGCCAGGGAAGACAACTGCTTTCCAGAGGCCTTCTCTCAAGCAGTGATTACTGTAATCCACAAGAAAGGGAAAAACCCGCTAAAGTGCGCCTCCTATAGACCAATCTCTCTCCTTAACACAGATTGTAAACTGGTCACCAAGATGCTATCTAAGAGACTGGAGTCATGTCTTCCCCTGTTGGTCAACCCAGATCAGACTGGCTTCATAATTAATAGATTGTCCTCCAATAATCTCAGAAGGTTCTTTGATATAATTCACCTTGCTAACAAAAACAAAATACCTTGTGTCGCAGTCTCCTTCGACGCTGAAAAGGCATTTGATAGGGTTGAATGGCCATACCTCTTTCGCGTCTTGGAAAAGTTCGGTTTAGGTACCGTGTTTGTAAATTTGATAAAATCACTCTACAAATCTCCTAAAGCTAGGATTGCTACCAATGGGATTACTCCATCCTCTTTCCCTCTTTATAGGGGGAACAGACAAGGTAGCCCAATTAGCCCCCACCTCTTTGCCCTCGCCAGCTGAGGCTATTAGAACGTGCCCTGACGTACATGGCTTTGAGGTGGGCCCCCATACCCATAAATTATCACTCTTTGCGGACGACCTTATCTTATTTCTAACAAACCCAGAACACTCCCTCTCTCACTTGCAGATCCTACTACAGTGTTATAGTTCTTTCTCTGGATATAAGGTCAATTTTGATAAAAGCGAAATCTTACCGTTGTCTGTCTTTGACCATCATACCATCAAGCACACGTTTCCTTTTAGATGGTTGCCTATGGGCTTCACATATTTGGGCATAATGGTGGATGGTAATCTGAACAACCTCTATAAACTCAATCTGGCCAGTTTGTTGCAACAGGTGGAGGTTGACCTTTGTAAATGGATGGACTTACCTCTCACTCTACTGGGTAGAATCAATGTAATTAAAATGAATGTCCTGCCCAGATTTCTATATTTGTTTCAATCTCTCCCTATCCCTGTTCCCGCAGCATTTTTTTCCTCTCTCGACAAGCTGACCAGACGGTTTATCTGGCACGGCAAAACCCCTAGGGTTGGCCTGGATAAACTGACCCTTGATTACAGTCAAGGGGGCTTAAACCTCCCCAATTTTAGAATGTACTACTGGGCTGCACAGTCTAGGTTTCTGGCTCAGAGGTTTGACAATGGTCCCTCTCCCTCATGGTTGAACATTGAAAAGCTTGAGGTAAATGATGACACTGGGGCAGAATTGCTTTACAAATGGGACAGAATATTTATAAAAACCATCACAGACAACCCTTTAATCATACATTCTGTCCTGGCATGGTGCAAACTGCATGAGCTGTTCGGACGAGGGGGATTCCTTTCCCCTAAAACCCCTTTATGGAACAATAGATTGATCCCTATGTTTTTCCAGAATAGTAACTTTAGACCATGGTCTGATAAGGGGATCACTCTTCTGGAACATTATTACGAGGAGGGAGTTCTTATGTCTTTTGATCAGCTGAAACAGAAATACCACTTGCCTAACAGGGACTTCTTCAGCTACCTACAGCTACGAAACTTTATTAGGGTGACTCTCAAGGGACAATGGAACCTACCTAAGATGTCACCTATTGAACAACTCTGCCACGCAGACCAACCACTGTTCAAGACCATTTCCCGTGTATATGATGCTCTTATGTCAGGACTAACACTGCCTGGGCTAGATAAACCCCGACTTAGATGGGAAAAAGATCTGGGTATTGATCTTGATGAGGGTCTGGAGTGACCTATGCAGGGATGGTGTTACATCCAAACTGAACTCCAGATACAGACTGATCCAGTTTAATTTCCTCTATCAGCTCTATATCACCCCATCTAGACTGCACAAGTTCAACCCAGATATCTCCTCCCTATGTTTTAGATGTGGCTCAGATGAAGGAACATTCCTCCATTCCACTTGGCAGTGTTCAAAACTACACGGTTTCTGGCAGGGGGTATGCGATACCATATCCTCAATTCACGGGGTTGCATTCCCTTTAGACCCGGAGGTCTGTCTACTGGGTAACTTTACTAACACCAATCTTAGGCAAAGCCATACTATAAAGCTAACAGAAATATTGCTAGCGAATGCCAAGAAATGTATTGCCTTGAAATGGAAATTGGATTCCTCCCTGCCAGTTGCAATGTGGCTATCGGAAGTTAATAGTTGTATCCCTTTGGAGAAAATCACTTACTGCTTGAGGAATAAGTTAAAGACATTTTACAGAATTTGGCAACCTTTTATTGACTATATGGAGAATCTCCCCCCACATCTCATTGATTGAATCTATATTTAATCCTCACATAATGTTTCACACGTAATGTATAATATGTAGCCTACGGCAGGTGATCCAATGTCTTGTTAGAATTTTTTTCTTATTGTATGTTTGTATATATAATTATTATTATTTTTGTTACGCTCGTCTGTTACTGTCACTTTGTCCTATCGTTGTCTAATATCTTTTCACTTTTGTTTTGAATGTTCTTAATTGGAAAATGCAAAAATAAAATATTCAAAAAAACCAAACATTTAATTTTCTTTTGATCATGGTGAAGTCATTAATTACACTTTGGATGGTGTATCAATACATCCAGTCACTACAAGATACAGGCGTCCTTCCTAACTCAGTTGACGGAGAGGAAGGAAGCTGCTCTGTCAATGGTGACTTTAAGACAGTTACAGAGTTTAATGGCTGTGATAGGAGAAAAATGAAGATGGATCAATCAATCAAATGTATTTTATATAGCCCTTCGTACATCAGCTGATATCTCAAAGTGCTGTACAGAAACCCAGCCTAAAACCCCAAACAGCAAGCAATGCAGGTGAAGAAGCACGGTGGCTAGGAAAAACTCCCTAGAAAGGCCAAAACCTAGGAAGAAACCTAGAGAGGAACCAGGCTATGTGGGGTGGCCAGTCCTCTTCTGGCTGTGCCGGGTGGAGATTATAACAAAACATGGTCAAGATGTTCAAATGTTCATAAATGACCAGCATGGTCGAATAATAATAAGGCAGAATAGTTGAAACTGGAGCAGCAGCACAGTCAGGTGGACTGGGGACAGCAAGGAGTCATCATGTCAGGTATTCCTGGGGCATGGTCCTAGGGCTCAGGTCCTCCGAGAGAGAGAAAGAAAGAGAGAATTAGAGAGAGCATATGTGGGATGGCCAGTCCTCTTCTGGCTGTGCCGGGTGGAGATTATAACAGAACATGGCCAAGATTTTCAAATGTTCATAAATGATCAGCATGGTCGAATAATAATAAGGCAGAACAGTTGAAACTGGAGCAGCAGCACAGCCAGGTGGACTGGGGACAGCAAGGAGTCATCATGTCAGGTAGTCCTGGGGCATGGTCCTAGGGCTCAGGTCCTCCGAGAGAGAGAAAGAGAGAAGGAGAGAATTAGAGAACGCACACTTAGATTCACACAGGACACCGAATCAACAACATTGTAGTTACTCCACGATACTAACCTAAATGACAGAGTGTAAACAGAATAAAAATATTCCAAAATATGCATCCTGTTTGCAATAAGGCACAGGATTTCTTTGGCAAATAAATTCACTTTTTGTCCTCAATACAAAACATAATGTTTGGGACAAATCCAACACAACTCATACTGAAACTGAGCACCATGGTTCAGTCTGCTTTCCAACAGACAGTGGGAGACAAATCCACCTTTCGGCAGGACAATAACCTAAAACACAAAAGTTACTTACCAAGATGACATTGAATGTTCCGGAGTGCCCTAGTTACAGTTTTCACTTAAATCTGCTTGAAAATCTATGGCAAGACTTGAAAATGTTCTCCCGTGTGGCGAAGCGATCTATTGCACTGCATCTCAGTGATAGAGGTGTCACTACAGACCCTGGTTCGCTTCCAGGCTTTATCACTACTGGCCGTGATTGGGAATCCCATAGGGCGGCGCACAATTTGCTCAGCGTCGTCCGTGTCAGGATTTGGCTGGGGTAGGCCATCATTGTAAATAAGAATTTACAATGACTGACTTGCCTAGTTAAAAAACACATATCTGTTAAGCTGCTTGTTGGTCATTAAAATATCATTTTAAAATATGTATTTTTTAAGAATAACGGGCAAATATTGTATAATCTAGGTTTGCAAAGCTCTTAAAGACTTACCCAGAAAGAATCACAGCTGATATCGCGGCGATGAGGTGATTCTAACATGTATTGACTCAGGGGGTTGAATACTCACCTAATGAAAAAATATTAGTGTTTGATTTTCCTTTATTGAAAAAAACATTTTAGAATGTTTCTTCCACTTTGACATTACAGAGTATTCTGTGTAAATCCTTGACAAAGAAAAGTACAATTAAATCAATTTTAATTGCACTTTGTAACACAACAAAATGTGGAAAAAGTCAAGGGCTGTGAATACTTTCTGAACATTGTGAATCCCTAATTGTAATGTAATATGAATGATAGTACTGTGGGTAAAACACTTAAAGCCAACCAATCCATTATGACCTGCCATAAACATATATTAACATATATGAACCCATATAATGTTTCATTAGTGTGTTAACCTACATATCCTACTGTCTCTACAGAATCCTTATGAAATTAAACTATTATTAGAAGAGAGCCTAAGTCTTACATGCATATTGACCTCATTATAATCCATCAGACTTGTTGTCTTTCTGCAAAGTTATTGTATATATACTGTGTGAGTTGGATTGATGATTCACTTTCAGGATGTTAGTCATAATGGAAGAGTATAGTGGTGTTTTTTTTACCTCATCACACAAAAGCCTCCAGAAGCCTTGGAGAAACAACGTCATTGGGTTTGTATTGTTTGTTGATTAAGTGTTCAACAAAAATGGAAGATGTTGTCCTTGCTCTTAAAGAGTCTAAATGGACTGAACTGAGTTCTGTCTGCATGGAACAGTGTTCCATCTGGGCTGAACTGAGTTCTGTCTGCATGGAACAGTGTTCCATCTGGGCTGAACTGAGTTCTGTCTGCATGGAACAGTGTTCCATCTGGGCTGAACTGAGTTCTGTCTGCATGGAACAGTGTTCCATCTGGGCTGAACTGAGTTCTGTCTGCATTTATTTTCTCTCTACATTGTTGGGAAGGGCCCGTAAGTATTTCACTGTTCTCTCTACATTGTTGGGAAGGGCCCTTAAGTATTTCACTGTTCTCTCTACATTGTTGGGAAGGGCCCTTAAGTATTTCACTGTTAGTCTACACCTGTTATTTACAAAGAATGGAACAAATAACTAGATCATTTTTGGGGAGAGAGGGTGGGTTTATTTGTGTAGAATGTCCTCCATATCATCAGTATAGGGTATGGCATGATATATGGAGTTTCATTATGCCATGATGGTCTGTTCTCTGCCTGGCCCCCTCTCTGCTCCATCTCTCAGCCTGACCAGCTGTCTCCTGGACTCCAGCTGAGCCAAAGTCATTCACCCCGACACATACAGGCAGCACACAGACCTTGAGCTGCTAACTGACCGGGAAATGTGTGTTCGTTCCCCTGTTGTCCCACCTACCTGTGTGTGTGTGTGTGTGTGTGTGTGTGTGTGTGTGTGTGTGTGTGTGTGTGTGTGTGTGTGTGTGTGTGTGTGTGTGTGTGTGTGTGTGTGTGTGTGTGTGTGTGTGTGTGTGTGTGTGTGTGTGTGTGTGTGTGTGTGTGTGTGTGTCAATCAGCCGGATACAGAGCAGAGCAGCACTGAGCATTCCGGCGTGTTAGCTAGGTCACCCCTATTCATGTAATCACAAACAACTGCAAAAGGCCCCCTCAAGGCCATCCCAACGATGAGGACAAAGCGGTGTGGTTTCTGAACAGATGTAAATTAATATCTAATTAGATGGGCTGGCCTTAAAGTGTGTACATGAACCTGAGTCCAGTCACCAAATTCCCCCTGTGTATTTGTCTGTCTGTCTGTCTGTCTGCCTGCCTGCCTGCCTGCCTGCCTGCCTGCCTGCCTTTGCTTGCGTGCATGTGAAAGACACAACGCCTGCGCCAGTCACAAGATTCACAGCGGCCTTGGGTGTGATTTGAAATCCTGTGTCCTTGCCTCTCGACCTCTGTGTTAAAAGCTCTTTGTGTCACAGAAATTACTTTATGAACCTATGAAAGACACTCCAAAGCTCCTATTCAGCCCCGACTGACAGCTTCACTGCTCCACAGTATCAGCAGAGCAGAAGTTTAGTTTCATTTTTTAATTGTCCTCACCTTGTCCTTCGTTTTTTTATTTTCTGTCCCGCTCACCTTTTGTGGCTGGGACCTCAGACTGTTTGTTCTCTGAGAGCGAAATCTAGTTATGATCCAAGATAAACTATGGGGAATAAAATACTATTTGCCTAAAATGGAGGTTATGCATCAAATTTAGGGACAGTCGAAATTAACAAAGGTGGGGGGGCTGGTCCAAAATAGGAGGGGGGGGGCACAGAGTAGGGTAGAGTGTTTTTTTCTCTGATACATGAGCTATTTTGCCAGTTTTACAATATAATGTCCTCGATATAGCCAATTTCCTCATCTGCTAGCATGCACCTCACCTATCAAGGGGTTTTGGTATTTCCTTTATGCACTACACTTTTCTGCGAGCTTACCATACCTCAGGTCAATATCCTCTACGGGATCGGTGTCCCTAAACCGGGACGGTTGTTGCTAACGTGCGCTAATGTGACTAGAATGACATTGTAAGTAACAGGCAACCTTCCAGGACATAGACATGTCTTATATCAGCAGAAAGCTTAATTCTTGTTAATCTAACTACACTGTCCATTTTACAGTAGCTATTGCAGTGACAAAATACCATGCTATTGTTTGAGGAGAGTGCATAACAACAAACCGCTTTTATCACGGCCACTGGTTTATACATTCACCTCTAAAGGTAAATAATGTACTTACATTCAGTAATCTTGCTCTGATTTGACATCATGAGGGTCCCAGAGACAAAAGGTAGCATCGTTTTGTTTGATAAAATCTATTTTTATATTCAAATGTAGGAACTGGGTTACACAGTTTGAGCCCCTGCTGATCCACCAAGATTCTTCCTAGAATTGGCCGCCCGGCCAAACTGAACAATCCAGGGGAGAAGGGCCTTGGTGGTCAGGGAGATGACCAAGAACCCAATGGTCACTCTGACAGAGCTCCAGATTTCCTCAGTGGAAATGGGAGAACCTTCCAGAAGGACATTTGCTTCTCTAACAACCACACAGATGCCAGAGCATTTTGCAACAAGTTTATAAATTATTTTTGCTTAGATTCATTTGGTAAATATTTTGTAATTTCATATGGTTGTTACATCAATCTTCTCAGGTCACAAACTATTTTCTCTAGGCTAGCTACTCAGGATACCTGCAGATGCTAGCTAGCGGTAAAGCATAGCTAATTTATTTGATAACTTACTATGGGTTAACTAGCTAGCTAACTGTTATAGCTTGTGAAAAAGGTGCATTAATAAGCCACTTAGAAGGGGAAATGAGGACAATGATTTGGCCAAAATGACCTACTGCTGCTGATTAATGTTAGACATTGGTGCATGTATGTAGCTAACTAGCTAGCAAACCATTTTTTTCTCTTGCCCCTAGATTGGTAGCTAGCTACGTTAGCTAGCTAATCTGGGTACCTGCAGATGCTAGCTAGTTAGCATGGTGGGAAAGCATAGCTAGGTAGCTGGTTTGCTGACTGACCAGCTTGCTGTATGGGTTAACTAGCGATCCAACTATCATACATAGCTAGCTAGCTCGTAAGAGAGGGGCGTTAATATACTGCCAAGAAGGGGGAATTGGCCAAATTTATGGATATTGTCATACAGGGGCATAACTGTCACATACACGTGGTTAGCAGATGTTATAGCGAGTGTAGCGAAATGCTTGTGCTTCTAGTTCTGACAGTGCAGCAATATCTAACATGTAATCTAACAATTCCCCAGCAACTACCTAATCCACAAGTAAAGGAATGGAATAAGAATATATACATATAAATATATGGATGAGCAATAACAGAGCAGCATAGGCAAGATGCAATAGATGGTATAAAATACAGTAAATACATACGAGATGAGTAATGCAATATATGTTAACATTATTAAAGTGACTAGTTATCCATTTATTAAAGTTCCCAATGATTTCCGGTCTGTATGTAGGCAGCAGCCTTTCTGTGTTAGTGATTGCTGTTTAACAGTCTGATGGCCTTGAGATAGAAGCTATTTTTCAATCTCTCGGTCCCAGCTTTTTATGTTTTATTTTATTAGGATCCCCATTAGCTGTTGCAAAAGCAGCAGCTACTCTTCCTGGGTTCCACACAAAACATGACATAATACAGAATGATATAATACAGAACATCAATAGACAAGAACAGCTCAAGGACAGAACTACATAAAAAAAAATACAAAAGGCACAAGTAACCTACATATCAATGCATACACACAAACTATCTAGGTCAAATAGGGGAGAGGCGTTGTGCCACGAGGTGTTGCTTTATCTATTTTTTGAAACCAGGTTTGCTGTTTATTTGAGCAATATGAGATGGAAGGAAGTTCCATGCAATTAGGGCTCTATATGATACTGTACACTTTCTTGAATTTGTTATGAATTTGGGGACTGTGAAAAGACCTCTGGTGGCATGTCTGGTGGCATAAGTGTGTGTGTCAGAGCTGTCTGTCAGTTGACCAAGCAAACAATTTGGGATTTTCAACATATTGATGTTTCTTATAAAAAAGCTTTGATGTACCTGTCCTAACACTTCCTTGTCGATGATATCGGGGTGAACAGGCAGTGGCTCGGGTGGTTGTTGTCCTTGATGATCTTTTTGGCCTTCCTGTGACATTGGGTGCTGTAGGTGTCATGGAGGGCAGATAGTTTGCCCCCGGTGATGCATTGTGCAGACTGCACCACCAGGAGAGCCTTGCGGTTGTGGGCGGAGCAGTTGCCGTACCAGGCGGTGATGCAGCCCGACAGGATGCTCTCAATTGTGCATCTGTAAAAGTTTGTGAAGGTTTTAGGTGACAAGCCAAATTTCTTCAGCCTCCTGAGGTTGAAGAGGCGCTCTTGTGCCTTCTTCACTGCAATGTCTGTGTGAGTGGACCATTTCAGTTTGTCCGTAATGTGTACGCCAAGGAATTAAAAGTGTGCAAAGCTGTCATCAAGGCAAAGGGTGGCTACTTTGAAGAATCTCAAATATAAAATATATTTTGATTTGTTTAACAATTTTACTACATGATTCTATATGTGTTATTTCATAGTTTTGATGTCTTCACTTTTATTCTACAATGTAGAAAATAGTACAAAATAAATAATGAGTAGGTGTGTCCAAACTTTTGACTGGTACTGTATATCTCTGAAATGAATATTGCCTTGATTAGAATGTCCATCAAGTGAAAAGCTCTGTAACTGACGTAATTTTTCTAATTTATGTATGCATTTAACGCTAGGACAGCACATTAGTTACTGTGGGGGAACTCTATTCCACATCAAGTAACTGACACAAGCAGTACAATTAGATTTAAAAAACAGATTAAAAAAACACCTTATGGAACAGCGGGGACTGTGAAGCAACACAAACATTGGCACAGACACATGTACACACACACACACACACACACACACACACACACACACACACACACGATAACATACGCACTATACATACACATGGATTTAGTGATATAGATATGTGGTAGTGGTGGAGTAAGGGCCTAAAACATTGTAATGTTTTAAAATTGTATAAACTGCCTTAATTTTGCTGGACCCCAAATAGAGTAGCTGCTGCTTTGGCAGCTAATGGGCATCCATAATAAATACAAATACAAAATACTGTGTGTCTTTCTCCTGTCTTGCCTGCAGGCTCTTTCTCATGCAGTTTTGTCCTTTGTAGCTCAGTAGCGCTTATGTCAGTGTAGTGGGTTTGATTCCCGTGACTACCAATACGTAAAATGTAAGTTGTTTTGGCTAAACACATCTGCTAAAATGCCATATATTAAAAACAGATCCATGCACAGTGTCAAGTGTCAGTTGTGCAGAGGTGAGGACAGAGTCAGGCATTGGACACAGAACTGAGTAAAATAACGTACTTTAATCAGAAAAAATATCAGCCAATAAATCAATAAATAAATAACAAACTCTAACACAAAAGACTAACACAAAACCAGGAACAATCACACACAAAACATAATGAGAACCATAGGGTTAAATAGGGAAATAATAATAACGTAATGGGAACCAGGTAGACCAGGTAGACATAACAATCAGGACATAACAAATGGAAAAAGAAACGTGGATCGGTGGCAGCTAGAAAGCCGGTGTCAATGACCGCCGAACGCCGCCCGAATAAGGAGAGACACCAAATCGGCGGAAGTCGTGACACACAGCTTCTGGTCTGTTTGGAATTTTACAAACCTAGTTGACTGTCAGGCTCAAGAGATTTTCTATAACAACGAAACAAACTCATTATCTTTTAGATCCCTATTTTGCGGCACCCGACACAGCGAGAGACGTAAAATCATTACTCAGTGACACGTTAAATACAGAGAATTCCGTCTTTAAAAATGTGATTGTTTTGGAAGCAAAGGAATTAAGATTACAGTGCCGCTTTATTTGAAGTGCATCTTATGAAGGCTTCATAAAGCATACATATAGGCTTCATAAGCACTGCATAAATGACTCACAAATCATCTGTAACCGTATTTCATGCTCTATAAATGATTAATAAATGTGAACAAATAAATGGATGGTTATGTCACACAGTTATGCCACATTATGAATCTTTAAAGAGCACATTATACTGTTGTGGATGATTTGTGAGGCATCCATGTAGTGCTTATGAAGCCTATATGAAGACTTATTGAAGCCTTCATACGATGCACTTCAAATAAAGTGGAACCAACATTACTATTATCTTTTCAGATGTACTATAACGAGTTTCCATGTTATTCCAGTAATAATTTCATAAGAGTAGGTGTCACTTTTTCCAAATGGTGACTATAGTGTTTTGCCCCAAAAAAATGTGTAGATATTTTGGTTACATTTGGTGTCTGATCTGTAAAAAACAATCATTCACAAATGTGTATCACAGCTTTTCATTCCTGCTCCAATTAAAACAAAGCTCTAAATCAAAATTGGCCAAAATGGCCTCAAGCTACTTTTTTATTCAATGTTTTATTTAACCAGGTAGGCTAGTTGAGAACACCTTTATTTAACCAGGTAGGCTAGTTGAGAACACCTTTATTTAACCAGGTAGGCCAGTTGAGAACACCTTTATTTAACCAGGTAGGCTAGTTGAGAACACCTTTATTTAACCAGGTAGGCCAGTTGAGAACACCTTTATTTAACCAGGTAGGCCAGTTGAGAACACCTTTATTTAACCAGGTAGGCCAGTTGAGAACACCTTTATTTAACCAGGTAGGCCAGTTGAGAACAAGTTCTCATTTACAACTGCGACCTGGCCAAGATAAAGCAAAGCAGTGTGACACAAACAACAACACAGAGTTACACATGGAGTAAACAAACGTACAGACAAAAACATATATATGTACAGTGTGTGCAAATGTAGTAAGATTAGGGCGGTAAGGCAATAAATAGGCCATAGTGGCAAAATGTTTACGATTTAGCATTAACACTGGTGTCACGTCCTGACCATAGAGAGCCTTTATTTTCTATGGTGTAGTAGGTCAGGGCGTGACTGGGGGGTTAGTCTAGTTTATATTTTCTATGTGGGGTTCTAGGTTGTTTTTTCTATGTTGGGGTTTTGGTATGATTCCTAATTAGAGGCAGCTGGCTATCGTTGTCTCTAATTGGGGATCATACTTAAGTAGCATACTTAACAGCATTTCCACCTGTGGGTTATGGGATATTGTTTATGTTTTGAGTTAGTGCACATAGCATCTCGTTAGTCACGGTTCGTTGTTTGTTTCCTTATTTGTTTTGTTCTAGGTTTTTCACTTTAATAAATTATGTGGAAACCATTTGTGCTGCAGCTTGGTCCGACCATTATTACGACGAATGTGACAACTGGAGTGATAGATGTGCAGATGATGATGTGCAAGTGGAGATACTGGGGTGCAAAAGAGCAAAAAAATAAATAACAATATTGGGATGAGGTAGTTGGGTGTGCTATTTACAAATGGGCTGTGCGCAGGTACAGTGATCGCTAAGCTTCTCTGACAGCTGATGCTTAAAGTTAGTGAGGGAGATATAAGTCTCCAGCTTCAGTGATTTTTGCAATTCGTTCCAGTCATTAGTAGCAGAGAACTAGAAGGAAAGGCGGCCAAAGGAGATGTTGGCTTTGGGGGTGACCAGTGAAATATACCTGCTGGAGCACATGCGACAGGTGGGTGTTGCTATGGTGACCAGTGAGCTGAGATAAGGTGGGGCTTTACCTAGCAAAGACTTATAGATGACCTGGAGACAGTGGGTTTGGCAACGAATATGTAGCGAGGGCCAGCCAACGAGATCATACAGGTCGCAGTGTTGGGTAGTATATGGGGCTTTGGTGACATAACAGATGGCACTGTGATAGACTATAACCGATTTGCTGAGTAGAGTGTTGGAGGCTATTTTGTAAATTACATCACAGAAGTCGAGGATCGGTAGGATAGTCAGTTTTACGAGGGTCTGTTTGGCAGCATGAGTGAAGGAGGCTTTGTTGCAAAATAGGAAGCTGATTCTAGATTTAATTTTGGATTGGAGATGCTTAATGTGAGTCTGGAAGGAGAGTTTACAATCTAACCAGACAACTAAGTATTTGTAGTTGTCCACATATTCTAAGTCAGAACCGTCCAGAGTAGTGATGCAGATCGGGTGGGCAGGTGTGGGAAGCGCTCGGTTGAAAAGCATGCATTTAGTTTTACTAGCGTTTAAGATCAGTTGGAGGTCACGGAAGGAGAGTTGTATGGCATTGAAGCTCGTCTGGAGGTTTATTAACACAGCGTCCAAAGAAGGGCCAGATGTATACAGAATGGTGTCATCTGCATAGAGGTGGATCAGAGAATCACCAGCAGCAAGAGCAACATCATTGATGTATACAGAGAAGAGAGTCGGCCCGAGAATTGAACCCTGTGACACCACCATAGAGACTGCCAGAGGTCCGGACAACAGGCCCTCTGATTTAACACACTGAACTCTATCTGAGAAGTAGTTGGTGAACCAGGCCAGGCAGTCATTTAAGAAACCAAGGCTATTGAGTCTGCCGATAAGAATACGGTGATTGACAGAGTGGAAAGCCTTGGCCAGGTCGATGAATACGGCTGCACAGTACTATCTTTTATCGATGGCAGTTATGATATTGTGTCGGACCTTTAGCGTGGTTGAGGTGCACCCATGACCAACTCGGACGCCAGATTGCATAGTGGAGAAGGTACGGAGGAATACGAAATGGTTGGTGATCTGTGTCAACTTGGCTTTGGAAGACAGGGTAGGATAGATATAGGTCTGTAACAGTCTGGGTCTAGAGTGTCTCCCCCTTTGAAGACGGGAATGACCGTGGCAGCTTTCCAATCTTCAGGGATCTCAGACGATACGAAAGAGAGGTTGAACAGACTGGTAATAGGGGTTGCAACAATTTTTGAGGATAATTTTTAGAAAGAGAGGGTCCAGATTGTCTAGCCCAGCTGATTTGTAGGGATCCAGATATTGCAGCTCTTTCAGATCATCAGCTATCTGGATTTGGGTGAAGGAGTTGCGGGGGGGTGGCTTGGGCAAATTGCTGCGGGGGATGCAGAGCTGTTGGCTGGGGAGTAGTCAGGTGGAGAGCATGGCCAGCCGTAAAACGGTGCTTTATTGAAATTCTCGATGATCCTAGATTTATCAGTGGTGACAGTGTTTCCTATCCTCAATGGCCAGAAACAAAGAACTTTCTTCTGAAACTCATCATTCTATTCTTCTTCTGAGAATTGAAGACTATTCCATGCGAGAAATTGCCAAGAAACTGAAAATCTTGTACAACGCTGTGTACTACTCCCTTCACAGAACAGTGAATGAGTAAGATGAATGAGTGAGTATGATACTGTTTGTAAAATTGTGTAATATGATTTTGGACTGTTTAATGAAGGAAAACTCAAAAAGGGGATTGGAGTGAACTAAATCAGAGGACCGCCCCTGAGCCCAGTTAGGGTCAGACATCCTGGGACAGCCCTTTACTGCCACTCCGAATAAAACCCAACTTTGAGAAATTATCACCAGACCGAGCTTACCTCAATTACGAGATGGCTAAAGGTTGCAGACCATTTTTTTCTCCATTAGGAGAGTACAAAGGTTGTAGACCATTGCTTTAACCATACCACATGGTTAACCTTTTGCGTGTAGGGGGAGTTTTTTTTGTTTTTGGCTAAAAAACTTACCCATTTGAAACTGCCTATTACTCAGCCCCAGAAACTTGTAATGTAATTGTCAGACTAGGATAGAAAACACTCTAAAGTTTCCAAAACTGTCAAAATATTGTCTGTGAGTATAACAGAACTGATATTGCAGGCGAAAACCTGAGGAAAATCCAATCAGGAAGTGCCTCTTATTTTGAAACCTCTCTGTTCCTATGCATGCCTATCCTCCATTTAAAGGGATATCAACCAGATTCATTTTTCTATGGCTTCCCTAAGGTGTCAACGGTCTTTACACATAGTTTCAGGCTTTTATTTTGAAAAATTAGCGAGAAAGATCACATTGCGTAAGTGGATAGGTGGGGGCTCTCAGAGTGAGTTTTGCATAACAGAGTAACCCGGCCATTGTTCCTCCCGGTCCTATTGAAAAACCTACACTCACAGTTGATATATTATTGAATATATATTTTAAAAACAACCTGAGGATTGATTATAAAAAACGTTTCTGTGGACATTATGGATATTATTTGGAATTTTCGTCTGCGTTGTCGTGACCGCTCTTTCCTGTGGATTTCTGAACATAACGCGGCAACGTAATGCAATTTCTGAACATAATGCGATATTTGGATATAAAAAATCATCTTTATGGAACAAAAGGAACATTTGTTGTGTAACTGGGAGTCTTGTGAGTGGAAACATCCGAATATCATTAAAGGTAAACGATTCATTTGATTGCTTTTCTGATTTTCGTGACCTAGCTACTTAATGCTTAGTGTACATAATGTTTTCCTGTGCTATCGATAAACTTACACAAACGCTTGGATTGCTTTCGCAATCCAACAGAATAAGAACAAGTCTTTGATATTAATTACTAGTCTGCAGCTAGGAATTCGGTATCATTGAACGCGAAGAACGACAACCACCGAAACATCCATTCTATAACAAAATTAATGAATGTCACTCTGAACTATTCACTATAACCACGACAGAGAGAGAGAGGGAGAGAGACTTTGCACCAGAGATCAAGACGACACACTGAGCGTAAATATATATATTGATTGCAATTGCTCCCGAATGAGTGAGCGTTCATGTGCAAAGGATTAGCATTTCAATTATAGTTATCACTCTGTAGTGACTTCTTAGTCGACCCCCACTTCCCCTTTTGTCTAACAAGCCGCCATGCCGGTTTAACCCACTAGGGCACATTCTCATTTTATGTAACCACATTTACCTTGTTTGTTTGTTTATGCATTTCTGTGAATTACTTAGTTAGTAATAAAAAAACGATTTAAGACAATTGATGTATGGATGACTCATAAGTGAAGACTGTGTTCGTGCAGATAACCAACAATTTACGACGTTTGGAATGAGACTAACGTGAGGTAAAGTAAATAATTCATTAATCAGAAGACTATGGATCAGATACGAAAATTCCTGTATTGAACACAGATAGACCCGTCTATAATTTGATTGATTATTAACATTTAAAAATACCTAGTTGTATTGTATTACAAAAGTAGTTTGAAATATTTTGGCAAAGTTTATAGACAACTTTTTGAAATATTTTGTAGGGACGTTGCGCATTTTGGAAGCTGTTTTTTTCTGTATCAAACTCGCTTTATAAATTGACATTTGGATATATATGGACGGAATTAATCGAACAAAAGGACCAATTCTGATGTTTATGGGACATATTGTAGTGCCAACAAAAAAAGCTTGTCAAAAGTAATGCATGTTTTATATTTTATTTCTGCGTTTTGTGTAGCGCCTGCAGGGTTGAAATATGCTACCCTCTTTGTTTACTATTGTGCTATCATCAGATAATAGCTTCTTATGCTTTCGCCGAAAAGCCTTTTTAAAATCTGACATGTTGGCTGGATTCACGAGTGTAGCTTGATTTGTTTGATTTTTATATCATTTTTTATTTATTTGCCGCGCTGCATTTTCCCTGTTTTTTTGCCCAAGTGGGACACAACCGTCCCCTAGACCATAAGAAGTTAACGTGCATTGTAGGTGTTGAAGTCAATCATTGAAACCACTAGAATACAGGACATGATTGAAGTGGTGTATTAAGTCCTGTGATTTCACTCCATATATTTGCCATCACAATCTTGTCTGTTAGGCTCTGTTGTATATGTCATACTTTAGTTCTCTCTTTAAAAACCCAAAATGTCCATACAGTGTCAACAAAATATTCTTCTTACAAATGTCTTTACAACATTTCAGAGATACAGAAGTATGTCCTTATTAAATTGGTGGAGATATTGGAGGAAGTGAGATGTGTTGGGAGAGCAGAGTCTCCAGGTCAAGGGGATCTAGGAAGACTTGCAGAGTCCCAGGACTCAGAGTTCCATGTCAAGAGGATGTAGAATGAGGAAGACTTGCAGTCCCAGGACTCAGAGTTCCATGTCAAGAGAATGGAGAGCGAGGAAGACTTGCAGTCCCAGGACTCAGAGTTCCATGTCAAGAGAATGGAGAGCGAGGAAGACTTGCAGTCCCAGGACTCAGAGTTCCATGTCAAGAGGATGTAGAATGAGGAAGACTTGCAGTCCCAGGACTCAGAGTTCCATGTCAAGAGGATGTAGAATGAGGAAGACTTGCAGTCCCAGGACTCAGAGTTCCATGTCAAGAGGATGTAGAATGAGGAAGACTTACGATATTCATAATCTACAAATTTTAATGTGTCACGTTTTGTTAATGCTATGAAATATTATACAATAGCCCATAGCAAAATGAAAACCTGATCTTTCAGAAGAATTTCACGACAATTATCATTATATTTACCTGTAGATGGTAAATATTTGCTATACCCTTAGCGCTTCATCGCGTAAACAAAAGGGAATATGTTCCATCATCTATGTTCATTTACACTAGAGCAAATTGTCCTGACATTTCTCAGCCCTTTTGGCTATATGAGTCTATACCCTCACGCACACATATTTGTTCTTTGTTATTATGAAAGTTGAATGTACTTTTCCAGCACCCCCCCATCTATTTACGTTGTTTATGCATATTCAGTGTGTCCTGATTATGTCAAAAAGATGGGAGGAATTGTGTAGCTGACAGCCAAGCTTTATTATCATTTGGAAATCTCTATTAAACCCTAAGCTGGATGTCATTGAAACCAGTTTGAATGCAGGTTTTTTTGTGTTTTATGCAATGGAGTGGAAGTGGTTTTATGTACAAGCCCACTAGGTCTGGAAGAGTTAAAGCCCCAGCCATCTCTTCTAACTCAAACCTCAGCTGGAAAAACAATGCCTGTTTTTAATTTTCTTTCAAGGTCTCTGGAAATCAGTTTGTTTGGATATGCTCAAACTGTGGGGGCTGTCAGTGCAGTGTGTGTGAATCATATTTACATGTGTGTTTTTGTTTGGATCTGACTGGACTGGATTCTTTTAACTAGTACCTAGGCTGATGGAGCTAGATGAAAGCAGAAAAACTGAACATGTGTCTCCACGGCCTTGAGACTTCACGCTGGCCTCAACTGCAGTGCTCTGCTCTGTAAACACAGTTTCCTCCCGTGGCTGTGTGTTTGGACAAGAAACAAGGAAGTGGATCAAACCCTGGCTCAGAAGGGCAAATGGTGTGGCGGTCCCTTCAAATCGAAGGAAATGTGGATAAATAAACATGTAGCGCTGGGTCTCACTGATGTTCAAATGCAGGTGGTTCTGTTTTTCTTTGGTTCATGTGGGACGTGTCAGCAGCTGCGCCAAAAGTATAACCATGGTGAGCTGAGATTCTTATCTTTCACCTGTCTCAGGCAATGTGGAGGAAGTGAAAGCATAGACACACACACACAGGTACAAACACACAGGTGCACACACAGGTACAAACACACACACACACAGGTGCAAACACAAACATGTACATATACTCACACACAGACACCCAGTACATATGCACAGATACACACACACACAAAGAATTACGTACAGACAGACATACAGACATACAGAGACAGACAGACACTCAGTACAGTATGTTTAAGACTTGGTCGTGATGACATCATTGGCGGCAGACGATAGGGAGTGGAATATAACGACCCATTAGCTGTATGGCTTCAAGGAGATGGGTAGGACAGGAGACAGAAAGACCGAGAGAGTGGAAGAGGATGACTGGGAGAGAGATGTAGAAAGAGAGAGGGAGGGAGAGAGAGAAGGACTGGGATAGAGGGGAAGAAGCTGCATGAGAGAGAGAGTGCGCAAAATAAAAAGAGCGGGCAAGAGAGTGCGAGAGAGAGAGAGACAGAGGAGAGGCAACATACTATAAGACAGAGAAGGAAAAATTTGGCCTGGCATCTGCCAGTCCTGCTGGGATACACCTCTCTGCTCCCCTCTTGTGGTAGCTTAAAAAAGTGCAGATGGCAGAGCACACTTCACTACTTACTCAGCTACAGATACAGCCTACATAGAACATAGTTTTAATGTGCCGTAAAACTACCCTGAAATTCTTTACAACGTATCGAGATGGTTGTGAAACCTATCTGGACATTCACTGAAGGGCTGCGAGTGTTTTCTCCATATCTTTGACCACTCAAATGTTATATCACCACAGGACCACTTCAGTGTACTGTACTTTCACGATAATCTATTGGGAAGGATGTGCTGTACTGGGAGCACATCAGTGTTGCTGACATTTGTGTGATCAACATGTTTATTGATTTTGCACTAAAATAACGAGACAATAACATTACATACAATGTTACTGTTCTCTTTATGAAAACATGAGAACAGTGCAGACGTCTTTCCTCTCAACCACAGTTTCCACCTGAATGTCCATCTATTTCTATCACTGCAGCTGTTTGAAAGCTGTTTCATTTCCCCAGAACGGTATGTACTGAGAGGAGAAAGGGAGAACCTGAGTGAAGGTAGAAAACTAAGAATAAGAAATAATAAGATGTTCAGACTTTAAAGCTAGGGGGAGGAGAGTGAACCTGTCTAGTACTGGATGACAGATGAGTCAAGTGTTAGTTTGATCTCTGTAGCAAGGTGGTGTCTGAGTCCAGTTGTTTCAGGGGTCAGGGGTTAAAGGATGTTTTTAACTTGGGGGTCAATTGTAGAGCTGAGAGGTCCCTGAGGTGTTGCTGCTGGGCCCCCTGCAATAATAGCAACAGTAGAAGTAGAGGTAGCACTAGCACCACTAGCATCAGCACCAGTAGTAGTAGATGTAGCACTAGCACCACTAGCAGCAGCACCAGTAGTAGTAGATGTAGCACTAGCACCACTAGCAACAGTATAAGTAGATGTAGCAGTAGCACCACTAGCAGCAGCACCAGTAGCAGTAGATGTAGCAGTAGCACCACTAGCAGCAGCACCAGTAGTAGTAGATGTAGCATTAGCACCACTAGCAGCAGCACCAGTAGTAGTAGATGTAGCAGTAGCACCACTAGCAGCAGCACCAGTAGTAGTAGATGTAGCACTAGCACCACTAGCAGCAGCATCAGTAGTAGTAGATGTAGCACTAGCACCACTAGCAGCAGCACCAGTAGTAGTAGATGTAGCACTAGCACCACTAGCAGCAGCACCAGTAGTAGTAGATGTAGCACTAGCACCACTAGCAGCAGCACCAGTAGTAGTAGATGTAGCACTAGCACCAGTAGTAGTAGATGTAGCACTAGCACCACTAGCAGCAGCATCAGTAGTAGTAGATGTAGCACTAGCACACCTAGCAGCAGCACCAGTAGTAGTAGATGTAGCACTAGCACCACTAGCAGCAGCACCAGTAGTAGTAGATGTAGCACTAGCACCAGTAGTAGTAGATGTAGCAGTAGCACCACTAGCAGCAGCACCAGTAGTAGTAGATGTAGCAGTAGCACCACTAGCAGCAGCACCAGTAGTAGTAGATGTAGCATTAGCACCACTAGCAGCAGCACCAGTAGTAGTAGATGTAGCACTAGCACCACTAGCAGCAGCACCAGTAGTAGTAGATGTAGCACTAGCACCACTAGCAGCAGCACCAGTAGTAGTAGATGTAGCACTAGCACCACTAGCAGCAGCACCAGTAGTAGTAGATGTAGCATTAGCACCACTAGCAGCAGCACCAGTAGTAGTAGATGTAGCACTAGCACCACTAGCAGCAGCACCAGTAGTAGTAGATGTAGCACTAGCACCACTAGCAGCAGCACCAGTAGTAGTAGATGTAGCAGTAGCACCACTAGCAGCAGCACCAGTAGTAGTAGATGTAGCACTAGCACCACTAGCAGCAGCACCAGTAGTAGTAGATGTAGCACTAGCACCACTAGCAGCAGCATCAGTAGTAGTAGATGTAGCACTAGCACCACTAGCAGCAGCACCAGTAGTAGTAGATGTAGCACTAGCACCACTAGCAGCAGCACCAGTAGTAGTAGATGTAGCAGTAGCACCACTAGCAGCAGCATCAGTAGTATTAAATGTAGCACTAGCACCACTAGCAGCAGCATCAGTAGTAGTAGATGTAGCACTAGCACCACTAGCAGCAGCACCAGTAGTAGTAGATGTAGCACTAGCACCACTAGCAGCAGCACCAGTAGTAGTAGATGTAGCATTAGCACCACTAGCAGCAGCACCAGTAGTAGTAGATGTAGCACTAGCACCACTAGCAGCAGCACCAGTAGTAGTAGATGTAGCACTAGCACCACTAGCAGCAGCACCAGTAGTAGTAGATGTAGCACTAGCACCACTAGCAGCAGCATCAGTAGTAGTAGATGTAGCACTAGCACCACTAGCAGCAGCACCAGTAGTAGTAGATGTAGCATTAGCACCACTAGCAGCAGCACCAGTAGTAGTAGATGTAGCATTAGCACCACTAGCAGCAGCACCAGTAGTAGTAGATGTAGCAGTAGCACCACTAGCAGCAGCATCAGTAGTAGTAGATGTAGCAGTAGCACTACTAGCAGCAGCATCAGTAGTATTAAATGTAGCACTATAACTTTACCCCGTCCCCTCGCCCATACCCGGGCGTGACCCTCTGCACACATCAACAACAGTCACCCTCGAAGCATCGTTACCCATCGCTCCACAAAAGCCGCGGCCCTTGCAGAGCAAGGGGAACTACTACTTCAAGGTCTCAGAGCAAGTGACGTCACCGATTGAAACGCTATTTAGCGCGCACCACCGCTAACTAAGCTAGCCGTTTCACATCCGTTACACTAGCACCACTAGCAGCAGCACCAGTAGTAGTAGATGTAGCACTAGCACCACTAGCAGCAGCATCAGTAGTAGTAGATGTAGCACTAGCACCACTAGCAGCAGCACCAGTAGTAGTAGATGTAGCATTAGCACCACTAGCAGCAGCACCAGTAGTAGTAGATGTAGCACTAGCACCAGTAGTAGTAGATGTAGCACTAGCACCACTAGCAGCAGCACCAGTAGTAGTAGATGTAGCACTAGCACCACTAGCAGCAGCACCAGTAGTAGTAGATGTAGCAGTAGCACCACTAGCAGCAGCATCAGTAGTAGTAGATGTAGCATTAGCACCAGTAGTAGTAGATGTAGCACTAGCACCAGTAGCAGTAGATGTAGCATTAGCACCACTAGCAGCAGCACCAGTAGTAGTAGATGTAGCACTAGCACCACTAGCAGCAGCACCAGTAGTAGTAGATGTAGCACTAGCACCACTAGCAGCAGCACCAGTAGTAGTAGATGTAGCACTAGCACCACTAGCAGCAGCACCAGTAGTAGTAGATGTAGCACTAGCACCACTAGCAGCAACACCAGTAGTAGTAGATGTAGCACTAGCACCACTAGCAGCAGCACCAGTAGTAGTAGATGTAGCATTAGCACCACTAGCAGCAGCACCAGTAGTAGTAGATGTAGCACTAGCACCACTAGCAGCAGCACCAGTAGTAGTAGATGTAGCATTAGCACCACTAGCAGCAGCATCAGTAGTAGTAGATGTAGCACTAGCACCACTAGCAGCAGCATCAGTAGTAGTAGATGTAGCACTAGCACCACTAGCAGCAGCACCAGTAGTAGTAGATGTAGCACTAGCACCACTAGCAGCAGCACCAGTAGTAGTAGATGTAGCACTAGCACCACTAGCAGCAGCACCAGTAGTAGTAGATGTAGCACTAGCACCACTAGCAGCAGCACCAGTAGTAGTAGATGTAGCACTAGCACCACTAGCAGCAGCACCAGTAGTAGTAGATGTAGCACTAGCACCACTAGCAGCAGCACCAGTAGTAGTAGATGTATCACTAGCACCACTAGCAGCAGCACCAGTAGTAGTAGATGTAGCATTAGCACCACTAGCAGCAGCACCAGTAGTAGTAGATGTAGCACTAGCACCACTAGCAGCAGCACCAGTAGTAGTAGATGTAGCACTAGCACCACTAGCAGCAGCACCAGTAGTAGTAGATGTAGCATTAGCACCACTAGCAGCAGCACCAGTAGTAGTAGATGTAGCATTAGCACCACTAGCAGCAGCACCAGTAGTAGTAGATGTAGCAGTAGCACCACTAGCAGCAGCATCAGTAGTAGTAGATGTAGCATTAGCACCACTAGCAGCAGCACCAGTAGTAGTAGATGTAGCATTAGCACCACTAGCAGCAGCACCAGTAGTAGTAGATGTAGCACTAGCACCACTAGCAGCAGCATCAGTAGTAGTAGATGTAGCATTAGCACCACTAGCAGCAGCACCAGTAGTAGTAGATGTAGCAGTAGCACCACTAGCAGCAGCACCAGTAGTAGTAGATGTAGCACTAGCACCACTAGCAGCAGCACCAGTAGTAGTAGATGTAGCATTAGCACCACTAGCAGCAGCACCAGTAGTAGTAGATGTAGCAGTAGCACCACTAGCAGCAGCACCAGTAGTAGTAGATGTAGCACTAGCACCACTAGCAGCAGCACCAGTAGTAGTAGATGTAGCACTAGCACCAGTAGCAGTAGATGTAGCACTAGCACCACTAGCAGCAGCATCAGTAGTAGTAGATGTAGCACTAGCACCACTAGCAGCAGCACCAGTAGTAGTAGATGTAGCATTAGCACCACTAGCAGCAGCACCAGTAGTAGTAGATGTATCACTAGCACCACTAGCAGCAGCACCAGTAGTAGTAGATGTAGCATTAGCACCACTAGCAGCAGCATCAGTAGTAGTAGATGTAGCACTAGCACCACTAGCAGCAGCATCAGTAGTAGTAGATGTAGCACTAGCACCACTAGCAGCAGCACCAGTAGTAGTAGATGTAGCACTAGCACCACTAGCAGCAGCACCAGTAGTAGTAGATGTAGCACTAGCACCACTAGCAGCAGCACCAGTAGTAGTAGATGTAGCACTAGCACCACTAGCAGCAGCACCAGTAGTAGTAGATGTAGCACTAGCACCACTAGCAGCAGCACCAGTAGTAGTAGATGTAGCATTAGCACCACTAGCAGCAGCACCAGTAGTAGTAGATTTAGCACTAGCACCACTAGCAGCAGCACCAGTAGTAGTAGATGTAGCACTAGCACCACTAGCAGCAGCACCAGTAGTAGTAGATGTAGCACTAGCACCACTAGCAGCAGCACCAGTAGTAGTAGATGTAGCACTAGCACCACTAGCAGCAGCACCAGTAGTAGTAGATGTAGCATTAGCACCACTAGCAGCAGCACCAGTAGTAGTAGATGTAGCAGTAGCACCACTAGCAGCAGCATCAGTAGTAGTAGATGTAGCACTAGCACCACTAGCAGCAGCACCAGTAGTAGTAGATGTATCACTAGCACCACTAGCAGCAGCACCAGTAGTAGTAGATGTAGCATTAGCACCACTAGCAGCAGCACCAGTAGTAGTAGATGTAGCACTAGCACCACTAGCAGCAGCACCAGTAGTAGTAGATGTAGCACTAGCACCACTAGCAGCAGCACCAGTAGTAGTAGATGTAGCATTAGCACCACTAGCAGCAGCACCAGTAGTAGTAGATGTAGCATTAGCACCACTAGCAGCAGCACCAGTAGTAGTAGATGTAGCAGTAGCACCACTAGCAGCAGCATCAGTAGTAGTAGATGTAGCATTAGCACCACTAGCAGCAGCACCAGTAGTAGTAGATGTAGCATTAGCACCACTAGCAGCAGCACCAGTAGTAGTAGATGTAGCACTAGCACCACTAGCAGCAGCATCAGTAGTAGTAGATGTAGCATTAGCACCACTAGCAGCAGCACCAGTAGTAGTAGATGTAGCAGTAGCACCACTAGCAGCAGCACCAGTAGTTGTAGATGTAGCACTAGCACCACTAGCAGCAGCACCAGTAGTAGTAGATGTAGCATTAGCACCACTAGCAGCAGCACCAGTAGTAGTAGATGTAGCAGTAGCACCACTAGCAGCAGCACCAGTAGTAGTAGATGTAGCACTAGCACCACTAGCAGCAGCACCAGTAGTAGTAGATGTAGCACTAGCACCAGTAGCAGTAGATGTAGCACTAGCACCACTAGCAGCAGCATCAGTAGTAGTAGATGTAGCACTAGCACCACTAGCAGCAGCACCAGTAGTAGTAGATGTAGCATTAGCACCACTAGCAGCAGCACCAGTAGTAGTAGATGTATCACTAGCACCACTAGCAGCAGCACCAGTAGTAGTAGATGTAGCATTAGCACCACTAGCAGCAGCATCAGTAGTAGTAGATGTAGCACTAGCACCACTAGCAGCAGCATCAGTAGTAGTAGATGTAGCACTAGCACCACTAGCAGCAGCACCAGTAGTAGTAGATGTAGCACTAGCACCACTAGCAGCAGCACCAGTAGTAGTAGATGTAGCACTAGCACCACTAGCAGCAGCACCAGTAGTAGTAGATGTAGCACTAGCACCACTAGCAGCAGCACCAGTAGTAGTAGATGTAGCACTAGCACCACTAGCAGCAGCACCAATAGATGTAGATGTAGCACTAGCACCACTAGCAGCAGCACCAGTAGTAGTAGATGTAGCACTAGCACCACTAGCAGCAGCACCAGTAGTAGTAGATGTAGCACTAGCACCACTAGCAGCAGCACCAGTAGTAGTAGATGTAGCATTAGCACCACTAGCAGCAGCACCAGTAGTAGTAGATGTAGCAGTAGCACCACTAGCAGCAGCATCAGTAGTAGTAGATGTAGCACTAGCACCACTAGCAGCAGCACCAGTAGTAGTAGATGTATCACTAGCACCACTAGCAGCAGCACCAGTAGTAGTAGATGTAGCATTAGCACCACTAGCAGCAGCACCAGTAGTAGTAGATGTAGCACTAGCACCACTAGCAGCAGCACCAGTAGTAGTAGATGTAGCACTAGCACCACTAGCAGCAGCACCAGTAGTAGTAGATGTAGCATTAGCACCACTAGCAGCAGCACCAGTAGTAGTAGATGTAGCATTAGCACCACTAGCAGCAGCACCAGTAGTAGTAGATGTAGCAGTAGCACCACTAGCAGCAGCATCAGTAGTAGTAGATGTAGCATTAGCACCACTAGCAGCAGCACCAGTAGTAGTAGATGTAGCATTAGCACCACTAGCAGCAGCACCAGTAGTAGTAGATGTAGCACTAGCACCACTAGCAGCAGCATCAGTAGTAGTAGATGTAGCATTAGCACCACTAGCAGCAGCACCAGTAGTAGTAGATGTAGCAGTAGCACCACTAGCAGCAGCACCAGTAGTTGTAGATGTAGCACTAGCACCACTAGCAGCAGCACCAGTAGTAGTAGATGTAGCATTAGCACCACTAGCAGCAGCACCAGTAGTAGTAGATGTAGCAGTAGCACCACTAGCAGCAGCACCAGTAGTAGTAGATGTAGCACTAGCACCACTAGCAGCAGCACCAGTAGTAGTAGATGTAGCACTAGCACCAGTAGCAGTAGATGTAGCACTAGCACCACTAGCAGCAGCATCAGTAGTAGTAGATGTAGCACTAGCACCACTAGCAGCAGCACCAGTAGTAGTAGATGTAGCATTAGCACCACTAGCAGCAGCACCAGTAGTAGTAGATGTAGCACTAGCACCACTAGCAGCAGCACCAGTAGCAGTATCAGTGGGGAGCTGCAGATCCATGGAGATCTGGAGTAGGGGAGTACTGATCTCACTGGACTGCAGGCCGCTGGCCACCCTCAGTAGGCACCATGTCTTTGGCCCGGCCCGCTTCCAGATGGCCCTCACGGCTCAGCTGCAGGGTGATCTGATCCAGGCTGGTAAGAATCAACTCTGAGGCCAGCAGAGGGCAGGGCAAGCCCTCACCACAGCCCCAATCATGGACCATGTTCTCCAGCATGTACTGTTGTTACAGGTCCAGTCTCTTGTTCTCCAGGTAGCGGTTGAGCTGCGAGTTAGAGAGTGGCCCCTCGAGCCCCTGAAAAAGGACGCTCCGGTCGTGGCCGCTCCCCACCCTCCAGCGGGAGGACCCCGAGCATGAGCCCCACTGGAGAGGACGCAGAAGCCTGTCTTCAGTGGCCCGATCTGGGGGAGAGTCTTCTGCGGTCGGGGTTACGTCACAGGAATGTTGGCTTGGTTGTCGCTACATCGCAGGACCTCCCCATTGTGGGCCGAGAGGCAGCACCTGGTCCCCCCCATGTGGAGGTCGCTGTAGTTCTGACAGATGCTCTGGCAGAAGGAGGGCACCAGGAAGGGGACCTCGCCACCGGAACAAGCCTGCCCAGGGATCTCCATCTCTGGGGAGATGTGTCTGTCAGGATGGGGCCTCTGGGAATGCAGGTCCCGCGGTGGAGATAAAGCCTGGGGCT
This sequence comes from Oncorhynchus mykiss, assembly GCF_013265735.2. Lineage (NCBI taxonomy): Eukaryota > Metazoa > Chordata > Actinopteri > Salmoniformes > Salmonidae > Oncorhynchus > Oncorhynchus mykiss. The sequence goes on from NC_048567.1 coordinate 71,764,624, forward strand.
GGATTTGGGCACTCGCCTGGGAGGGCCTCTGGCTTTGGAGCACTCCATTTCTGCTTGGCTGGCCTGGATAGGCCTGAACCAGGGTGGCTGCAGTCGGCTCTGACCCAGCCTTCACGCTCATCCTGGGGGGCTCTATTATAGGGGGGAGAGGGTCCAGTCTATCCTGGTCACTACAGTAGGTCATACTCCATAGTCTGCTCTCACACAGCATGGCTGGAAAGGAACACACATACAGCAGTTTGGCCAGTTCATTTTTACACTGCTGGTACTTGCTGTTTATTATCTATGCATAGTCACTTTGCCCTTACCTACATGTAAAAATTACCTCGACGAACCTGTAACCCCGGACATTGACTCGGTTCCGGTACCCCCTGTATATAGTCTCATTATTGTTATGTAATTGTGTTACTTATTTATTTTACTTTAGTTTATTTAGTAAATATTTTCTTAACTGCATTGTTGGTTAAGGCTTGTAAGTAAGTATTTCACGGTAAGGTCATACCTGTATTCGGCACATGTAACTAATAGAATTTGATTTTACAGCAGTTTGATCAGTTTACAGCAGTTTGGTCAAAATATATTTTGGAATGTATTCATACATTTAAGAACTAACTGTGGAAAGTTATATGTATTTTTGTTTGTTAGTAAAGCACCTTACCTTCAAATACCTACCAAGCCAGTGCAGTATTGTACCAAGCCAGTGCAGTATTGTACCAAGCTAGTGCAGTATTGTACCAAGCCAGTGCAGTGTTGTACCAAGCCAGTGCAGTATTGTACCAAGCCAGTGCAGTATTGTACCAAGCCAGTGCAGTGTTGTACCAAGCCAGTGCAGTATAGTATTGTACCAAGCCAGTGCAGTATTGTACCAAGCCAGTGCAGTGTTGTACCAAGCCAGTGCAGTGTTGTACCAAGCCAGTGCAGTGTTGTACCAAGCCAGTGCAGTATTGTACCAAGCCAGTGCAGTATTGTACCAAGCCAGTGCAGTGTTGTACCAAGCCAGTGCAGTGTTGTACCAAGCCAGTGCAGTATTGTACCAAGCCAGTGCAGTATTGTACCAAGCCAGTGCAGTGTTGTACCAAGCCAGTGCAGTATTGTACCAAGCCAGTGCAGTATTGTACCAAGCCAGTGCAGTGTTGTACCAAGCCAGTGCAGTATAGTATTGTACCAAGCCAGTGCAGTATTGTACCAAGCCAGTGCAGTATTGTACCAAGCTAGTGCAGTATTGTACCAAGCCAGTGCAGTGTTGTACCAAGCCAGTGCAGTATTGTACCAAGCCAGTGCAGTATTGTACCAAGCCAGTGCAGTGTTGTACCAAGCCAGTGCAGTATAGTATTGTACCAAGCCAGTGCAGTATTGTACCAAGCCAGTGCAGTGTTGTACCAAGCCAGTGCAGTATTGTACCAAGCCAGTGCAGTATTGTACCAAGCCAGTGCAGTGTTGTACCAAGCCAGTGCAGTATAGTATTGTACCAAGCCAGTGCAGTATTGTACCAAGCCAGTGCAGTATTGTACCAAGCTAGTGCAGTATTGTACCAAGCCAGTGCAGTGTTGTACCAAGCCAGTGCAGTATTGTACCAAGCCAGTGCAGTATTGTACCAAGCCAGTGCAGTGTTGTACCAAGCCAGTGCAGTATAGTATTGTACCAAGCCAGTGCAGTATTGTACCAAGCCAGTGCAGTGTTGTACCAAGCCAGTGCAGTGTTGTACCAAGCCAGTGCAGTGTTGTACCAAGCCAGTGCAGTGTTGTACCAAGCCAGTGCAGTATTGTACCAAGCCAGTGCAGTATTGTACCAAGCCAGTGCAGTGTTGTACCAAGCCAGTGCAGTGTTGTACCAAGCCAGTGCAGTATTGTACCAAGCCAGTGCAGTGTTGTACCAAGCCAGTGCAGTGTTGTACCAAGCCAGTGCAGTGTTGTACCAAGCCAGTGCAGTGTTGTACCAAGCCAGTGCAGTATTGTACCAAGCCAGTGCAGTGCTGTACCAAGCCAGTGCAGTATTGTACCAAGCCAGTGCAGTATTGTACCAAGCCAGTGCAGTGTTGTACCAAGCCAGTGCAGTGTTGTACCAAGCCAGTGCAGTGTTGTACCAAGCCAGTGCAGTGTTGTACCAAGCCAGTGCAGTGTTGTACCAAGCCAGTGCAGTGTTGTACCAAGCCAGTGCAGTGTTGTACCAAGCCAGTGCAGTATTGTACCAAGCCAGTGCAGTGTTGTACCAAGCCAGTGCAGTGTTGTACCAAGCCAGTGCAGTGTTGTACCAAGCCAGTGCAGTATTGTACCAAGCCAGTGCGGTATTGTACCAAGCCAGTGCAGTATTGTACCAAGCCAGTGCAGTATTGTACCAAGCCAGTGCAGTATTGTACCAAGCCAGTGCAGTATTGTACCAAGCCAGTGCAGTATTGTACCAAGCCAGTGCAGTGTTGTACCAAGCCAGTGCAGTGTTGTACCAAGCCAGTGCAGTGTTGTACCAAGCCAGTGCAGTGTTGTACCAAGCCAGTGCAGTATTGTACCAAGCCAGTACAGTGTTGTACCAAGCCAGTGCAGTATTGTACCAAGCCAGTGCAGTATTGTACCAAGCCAGTACAGTATTGTACCAAGCCAGTGCAGTGTTGTACCAAGCCAGTGCAGTGTTGTACCAAGCCAGTGCGTTATAATAGACCAGTGTGAGTGAGTGGTTTTGTGTAACTAGCACTACTTTATACAAGACCAAGAGGAAGTGAGAGAGTGGTCTCATGTCCAGAACATGAAACAACAGTTTAGTTGAAAAAAAAGCAGGTGAGTAGTTTAAAAGAGGAAGGAAATAGTTATTTAATGAAAGAACACGACAAGCAAATACTATAGAAAGGGGACTCGCTTTCTCCTTTTGTCTCAGTGTAAAAGCATGTGGCCCTTCTTAAAGTAATGGAACAGTGTGTGTATGTCAGTGTGTGTGTTTAATAAGAGTGGAGCGAAAACTCACAGACACTAGGCCCTTCAAGGAATGAGTTTGACACATGGCCTAGTGTCTGCTGGCTTTTCTTTTTGATAATACATAGAAAACCAGGTGAGGGGAGTTCCAAACTAATCAGTGACCTTAATTCATAAATCAAGTATGGGAGGAGCGAAAACCCTCAGACACTCGGCCCTCCGTTGAATGAGTTTGACACATGTGCACTAGTCACTGGAGATTGCCTTGAATCTGCTGGCCAGCACAGAACCAGTCCAACAATGGCGTTCAGAGGGCCTGAAACATGAGACTGCAGCTTAATTATTTATTTGGCAGGGAAACTTCGACAGATATTAATCTCACAGTCTGACGATTAGGATGGCTAAGGTTTTGTCAAATAATGAGGAACACATGCATGGCTCTGGTCCTCTGAGATCTGAATGAGGAACACATGCATGGCTCTGGTCCTCTGAGATCTGAATGAGGAACACATGCATGGCTCTGGTCCTCTGAGATCTGAATGAGGAACACATGCATGGCTCTGGTCCTCTGAGATCTGAATGAGGAACACAAGCATGGCTCTGGTCCTCTGAGATCTGAATGAGGAACACATGCATGGCTCTGGTCCTCTGAGATCTGAATGAGGAACGCATGCATGGCTCTGGTCCTCTGAGATCTGAATGAGGAACACAAACATGGCTCTGGTCCTCTGAGATCTGAATGAGGAACACAAACATGGCTCTGGTCCTCTGAGATCTGAATGGGTCACATGGTTAGGCCGACAGATTGGGAATTCCCTTTTGAAGCTGCTTATAATTTTTCCTAACTTAAATCCAATGTGAGAAATTATGAAATAGTATATTGTGTCTGTAGCCGACTGGGCAGAGAGACTACAGCGTGTGAGTTTAAGTGACACTTGACACTAGGCCCGTTTCCATTACACAAGCCCCCATAACCTCATAGTGACAGATGGTGGAGTTGTGAAGAAATTACCTGAGTCCAATGTGTTCCGCCTTCTGGCATTCAGACAGTTTCAGAACTAAGGACTATCAATGTGACACTGTTGTTTAAATGACCAGTCCACTTGTTTTGTCGGTCATTTCTGAGGAATATTGTTTGGAAACAGTTATGGATGGATGTGTCAATGTCATTTCAACACCACAATCTAGAGACTATTATATTCTCTAACTGTGAGCCGCTCCACTCGCAATAGGGATGTTTAGGAAGATCAACAAGGCGCAGTAGGGGTGTTTAGGAAGATCAACAAGGTGCAGTAGGGGTGTTTAGGAAGATCAACAAGGTGCAGTAGGGGTGTTTAGGAAGATCAACAAGGTGCAGTAGGGGTGTTTAGGAAGATCAACAAGGCGCAGTAGGGATGTTTAGGAAGATCAACAAGGCGCAGTAGGGGTGTTTAGGAAGATCAACAAGGTGCAGTAGGGATGTTTAGGAAGATCAACAAGGCGCAGTAGGGGTGTTTAGGAAGATCAACAAGGTGCAGTAGGGGTGTTTAGGAAGATCAACAAGGTGCAGTAGGGGTGTTTAGGAAGATCAACAAGGTGCAGTAGGGATGTTTAGGAAGATCAACAAGGCGCAGTAGGGGTGTTTAGGAAGATAACCAAGGTGCAGTAGGGGTGTTTAGGAAGATCAACAAGGTGCAGTAGGGGTGTTTAGGAAGATCAACAAGGTGCAGTAGGGGTGTTTAGGAAGATCAAGGTGCAGTAGGGGTGTTTAGGAAGATCAACAAGGTGCAGTAGGGGTGTTTAGGAAGATCAACAAGGCGCAGTAGGGGTGTTTAGGAAGATCAACAAGGTGCAGTAGGGATGTTTAGGAAGATCAACAAGGTGCAGTAGGGATGTTTAGGAAGATCAACAAGGTGCAGTAGGGGTGTTTAGGAAGATCAACAAGGTGCAGTAGGGGTGTTTAGGAAGATCAACAAGGTGCAGTAGGGGTGTTTAGGAAGATCAACAAGGTGCAGTAGGGGTGTTTATGAAGATCCATCAACTCCACCCTAAAGTGGAGCAAAAGTTGTGTAAATGTCGAGTCCACCAGCGCCTTGTATTATTACCAGAGGCAGGACTGGATATGGCTCTACTCTCAGAACCAGAACTGTCTGGAGTATTTGAAAGAGCTGGTGGCTTTATTGGCGAGTTGTTGTTTAGTTAGAAGTAAGATCATCCTGTGGTTGATCTACTGGTCATTGTGAGCGACACTGTTGAAATCGGCCTACATAAAGTTTCTTGTCTATGAGTAACTGTAACTGATCACAAACTATCTTCTTGTGTTTTTTCCTGCCTTCCTGTGTAGAATTTTGATGGGCATTTTGAGAACTGAAGTGAACCCATCTCTCTCTCTGTGGCCACAAGCACCTGTGAGCACATGACCTCCACTCCAACGGGGTCATGAGTGTCCAACAGCATCCCATGGATGAGTCCAAGCTGAAGAATCCGGCCCCAACCAGTGACTGCAGCAGCAGCACAGCCAAGAAGAACAGCGACAACAAACGGCCGACGACAACTACAGAGGCACCCCATCCACCTGCACAAAGTGGTTGATTTCTCCTTCCAGACCTCGCGACATGTACGCAGCGGAAAATAGCAGTGTAGGGGATGGTAATGTTCTCTAGTTGCGCCGTGATTGGCTCAGTGTTCTGTCACTCATGGAGACACTGTCACCGCAAAATCTACAGGGATAGCTCCAAAATTCAATCCCCTTGGGTGCTGCCATAGAGTTACATTAGAAGTGCCCATCCAAGAAGGCTAAAGGTCATTTACCACAGATAAAATGAAGTCAAATCATGTTATATCTACCATAGCTTTGATTGGACTGATCATGTCAACATCGTAATTTCAAAATCTTAGCTAGCAAGTTAGACAAGCAGTCATCATCATGAATCACATAAATATACTGGCAAATCCTTTTTATCCTTGTAATATGAAGATAAATTATAGATAAAACATATTAGTGCTCATCGGCCATAAACATTGCACAAGTTGGAAATCACAAATTCAACAATGAGTGGTTTGGGAGGAATCAGTGGCTAACTGCAATCCATAGCCTGCTATTTAGCGGAGTGGGTGTGTGGTCCAAGTCTGTGTTTAAGGGTCTCTTTCCAATCTTAAAAGGATAAACATTCAACACCATGGGCCAGAAAAGTTTGAATACATTGGCCATGCTATCAATCTAGCATGACTTCTGCCACGTTCAAAACAACTGGAAACTCAGAAATGGGAAATCTCAGACTACAGTGAGGGGGAACGAGCTCCGACTGGGAAAATACGTTTTGAATGGTCATCCAACTCAGAATTCCAAGTAGGGAACTCGGGACTCTTTCTAGAGCTCTGACCTGAAGATCACTGATGTCATGATTCAACCTTGTTTTTTCAGAGTTCCTAGTTGTCTTGAAAGCAACAAGAATCCAGAGAATGCCAGACTTTGATGACAAAAATTTGCCCACAAGGACCGCTGCGCCACCTTCCTGTTAAAGTGAGCACAGCACAACAGGGTGAGTCCAAAAACGCTGCTGCATAAATGATGTAATATGCCAGGGTAATGTGTACACTGTAACTAAGAAAGTAATATAAAGTGTATGTTGTTTAGTAAGCTGTTAGTAACCCATGTGCCACACCCCAATAATTTGGTCCCTTTCCCCCTCATAACTTAGCCTACTGTTCTGACTTGGTGGTGCACAATGTAGCCTAATGCCTGTTTTAGAGAAATTGAATCAGTAAATATTGTAAGAGCTTTCACTGTCTACTTATATGCCCCCTTTATTTATCTTACAGATCTGACTGTACAGGGAGAAAACTGTTTAAGTCAGCCATATCAGCTGTTTTTTAAAAGGCAGTAAACGAGGCTGAATTAACTGTTTCGCGGCCAGACAAGGCCCTGCTGATAGCCAGGTGTAGCAGTGATAAGGATTCACTCCATGGTGCTGAAAAGAAAGCTCTGCTGTTGGGACAGCTTTATGTAGGCCCAGTTTGTGGGCACCGTTTGTCGCCGTTATAGTGCAATTAAATGTATTTAGTGTTGTGTAGTGTAGTGGCTTTGCTGGCACGCATTAAAAAAAAATATTTTTGCCCCACCAAGATTTACATGCTAAAATTGCCACTGCTACAGGGGGAACAGAGAAATGGTGTCTGCCAGAGCAGAGGCACCAGTCCTGACAACATCTGTTGGCTTTTCACATTTTTAATCCTGGCGGCCTAATAGACCAGCCTGCTGCGGCCCCTGTGACTGTTACCTGATCCACAAACGGCTGTGCCTAACTTGGGACAGCGTAATGCCCATCCTGGCGGCCTAATAGACCAGCCTGCTGCAGCCCCTGTGACTGTTACCTGATCCACAAACGGCTGTGCGTAACTTGGGACAGCGTAATGCCCATCCTGGCGGCCTAATAGACCAGTCTGCTGGGGCCCCTGTGATTGTTACCTGATCCACAAATGGCTGTGCGTAACTTGGGACAGCGTAATGCCCAACAAATGCTCTCATTACCTAGTTACTGTGACTGTAAACAGACCATCTACTCCACATGACTCAGCTGTCATCACACGTCTGTCAGCTGAACAATGCAACTGTTCATTTCCTTTATGTAGGCTCATTTTATCCAGTTTTTCCTGGAGCCTCCGTCTTTCAAGACAACCAACATTAGGTTGTTCACTATGTACCTCAAAGACGGAATTATTAAACCAAGGTTCTGCTAATTTAATATTATGCTGTAGAGCAGGCTATCATTGTACTATAACAACATGATATTCCATTAAGCGTATATTTCTGCACATTAAAATGGCTCACCGTGGCACGTTCACTTTTTCATGTGGACCTGTGGTGTCTTTGTTAAATTGTACTTTGTCTGAAATTGAAGATTACATGTTGTACTCCTGCTGTTTATCTACAGTAATCTGAGACCACGTGTTGTACTCCTACTGGTTATCTACAGTAATCTGAGACCACGTGTTGTACTCCTGCTGGTTATCTACAGTAATCTGAGACCACGTGTTGTACTCCTACTGGTTATCTACAGTAATCTGAGACCACATATTGTACTCCTGCTGGTTATCTACAGTAATCTGAGACCACATGTTGTACTCCTGCTGGTTATCTACAGTAATCTGAGACCACATGTTGTACTCCTGCTGGTTATCTACAGTAATCTGAGACCACGTGTTGTACTCCTGCTGGTTATCTACAGTAATCTGAGACCACGTGTTGTACTCCTGCTGGTTATCTACAGTAATCTGAGACCACGTGTTGTACTCCTGCTGGTTATCTACAGTAATCTGCGACCACGTGTTGTACTCCTGCTGGTTATCTACAGTAATCTGAGACCACGTGTTGTACTCCTGCTGGTTATCTACAGTAATCTGAGACCACGTGTTGTACTCCTGCTGGTTATCTACAGTAATCTGAGACCACGTGTTGTACTCCTGCTGGTTATCTACAGTAATCTGAGACCACGTGTTGCACTCCTGCTGGTTATCTACAGTAATCTGAGACCACATGTTGTACTCCTGCTGGTTATCTACAGTAATCTGAGACCACATGTTGTACTCCTGCTGGTTATCTACAGTAATCTGAGACCACGTGTTGTACTCCTGCTGGTTATCTACAGTAATCTGAGACCACGTGTTGTACTCCTGCTGGTTATCTACAGTAATCTGAGACCACGTGTTGTACTCCTGCTGGTTATCTACAGTAATCTGAGACCACATGTTGTACTCCTGCTGGTTATCTACAGTAATCTGAGACCACATGTTGTACTCCTGCTGGTTATCTACAGTAATCAGAGACCACATGTTGTACCCCTGCTGGTTATCTACAGTAATCTGAGACCACATGTTGTACTCCTGCTGGTTATCTACAGTAATCTGAGACCACATGTTGTACTCCTGCTGGTTATCTACAGTAATCTGAGACCACATGTTGTACTCCTGCTGGTTATCTACAGTCATCTGAGACCACATGTTGTACTCCTGCTGGTTATCTACAGTAATCTGAGACCACATGTTGTACTCCTGCTGGTTATCTACAGTAATCTGAGACCACATATTGTACTCCTGCTGGTTATCTACAGTAATCTGAGACCACATGTTGTACTCCTGCTGGTTATCTACAGTAATCTGAGACCACGTGTTGTATTCCTATTGGTTATCTACAGTAATCTGAGACCACGTGTTGTACTCCTGCTGGTTATCTACAGTAATCTGAGACCACATGTTGTACTCCTACTGGTTATCTACAGTAATCTGAGACCACATGTTGTACTCCTACTGGTTATCTACAGTAATCTGAGCGCTCAGTAAAGAAAAGAGTGGGAGCAGCAAGTTTGAACATGTACCATCGTATACTCCAACCTTGAAAGAATAGTAACTATTCATTATCTTAGGCTTTGTCCCCTGCCTCTCAATGCACTTCGCTCCAGATGAGTTTCCTGCATCATCCCTATTGTCTGGAGATTCAACCCTTTTCAAGGACAAAAAAAGGGGACAAAAATAGTTATTTTCTTTATTACCAAAAGCACATGTGTGCGTGCACACACACTGTAGACACACACACACACTGTAGACACACTACACACACACCGACCAACCGACACACACACACAGAGTAGACACGCACACCGACAGACATAAACACTACACCGACACACACACCGACCGGCACACACTGACAGACACACACTATAGACACGCACACCGACACACACTGACAGACACACACACGCTAGAAACCGACCGACCGACACACACACAGAGACCGACAGACACACACACTGTAGACACGCACACCGGCAGACACACACACACACTAGACACCCACACTGACCGACCGACACACACAGAGACCGACAGAAACACACACTGTAGACACACACACCGACCGACAGACAGACACGCACACCGACAGACACAAACTGCTGCATCATTCTAACATTCATTTTTTCTCTGCCTTGCCCTTGGGGCTGAAGAAGGCAGACATGCTCTTCATGCCTGTTTTGTCCACCTTGGCCAGGGTCTTCTGTGCAGCACTCATCTTCTTGGGCGGCTGGAGGACGAGAAAAGAGAGTCAATAGCATTGCTCATCCGCCTTGAGTGAAGACGGCTGAAACGTTATTACATATCAGCATGACTCATTTCCAGACAGAGGTTACTTGTAGGCCTCTGCACTGCATTGCTTTAAACTGCAATCACGTAGACTGGTTTAGCTTGACAGAAAATTATATACAGGGCTCTAAAATACATTTATATACAAGGCTCTAAAATATATTTATATACAGGGCTCTAAAATACATTTATATACAGGGCTCTAAAATATATTTATATACAGGGCTCTAAAATACATTTATATACAGGGCTCTAAAATATATTTATATACAGGGCTCTAAAATATATTTATATACAGGGCTCTAAAATCAATTTATATACAGGGCTCTAAAATCAATTTATATACAGGGCTCTAAAATCAATTTATATACAGGGCTCTAAAATATATTTATATACAGGGCTCTAAAATACATTTATATACAGGGCTCTAAAATATATTTATATACAGGGCTCTAAAATCAATTTATATACAGGGCTCTAAAATCAATTTATATACAGGGCTCTAAAATCCATTCATATACAGGGCTCTAAAATACATTTATATACAGGGCTCTAAAATACATTTTAGTTGATAGCACTGCTGCTCCCAATTTAAAGTTAGGAGCACCACATCAAATTTAGCAGCCCCAGAAAATGTTTTTATTGATAGACTGTATATCAATGTGAATTCTAGCTTCTGCTGAAGCACATGTTGTTCCCTAGAAACTAATACGTAACACTGTAAATTAGTTTAACTAAAATATTGATACAAATACCTGTCATTGAAATGAAAAAGAGTTGTGAAAAATGAGGTTTCTACTGTTTCCTACATTACAGACAACTGTACACTGTCTGTTTAAGAATGTCAGGTTTGTGATGAGGACATGCAAATCTGTCATTCAATCATTGCTATGATCATTGATCACCTGAAGAAGCTATGCCTTTCCTTTTCCTGCCCCCACGTTTGGATATACTGTTAAAGTTACCAGGTCCAGGTTGTTAACTAGCTAGCTAATGAGGTAACGTCACTGATCAAGGTGCTAACGACCCGAGACATGGTTTCTGAATGTAAAATGCGGCCTGCTAATGGAGATGGTCACAGCTTTTGAATGGTTTGGGCTAGAGACGCTTGTTTCTCCAGGGCACCAGGAAACAGCGGTACAGCGAAGCCTAATCATTACTTTTGGGGACGATTTTTTTTCTTCTAAATGGTGCTCCTAAATCAAAATTGAATGTCACGCAGCTAAATATTTAGGAGCATAAGTGACCAAAATGGTTGCACTTCAGAGCCCTATAAAAATATTTGTATGATGTAGGCATGACTATAAAACCAAAAAGACATGAGATTTAGTAAGGTACGGGAAACCTATCACTACCTATAAAACTGTTAGAGAAAAAAATGCCTGCAAGAGTCACCCCCCCCCCATTTCTCTCCTTGGTCCCTTCGTGCAGACTGCCCCTAATCTCACTCACTTTGCGGGAGAAATCGGAGCGGTTGAATTTGGTGTAGTCCTCTCCTGCCTCCAATGGTTTGTCAGTCAGTTTCCGCTTCTGCCGACCGAACACGGCACTTACACAGTTAGCCGTACTTTCCACTCAGAACACCAACCATCACATCCCAGACACACGGCACAGACACGCCAGGGACACGCAAGATACCATGACTACCGCAAACCCACCAACACACGTGAAACAGGAATAAAAACACACTAATCTACTGCTACACTGTAACCATCAGGTGAATGTCAATAGAACACAGTTGAAAATCTTTTTAAAAAATCACAAAAATTTGACCAAATAAATAAACACATAACTTGGAACAAATATGCTGAAAACAAATATAACTACAGTGTGACGACACAAATTCAAAATGCAGCTGGAGAAAATACCTTTGAGGGAGGCTCCACCTCCTTAGGACTTGAGAGCTCAGGTAACCTGTCAGGAGGAAAACTGAAGGATTACTGACTCACTATCAAAATGTTACACACTAACAATACTGCTTAATGTGATACCTTCAGTACTATCATGGTCTTAATATCACAATCTGGCACTTGAATCACCAGTACATTTCCAGTCAAAGTGCTGCCCTGGGCCCTGCACTGTGTGGGATGTGTTTTGAAAATAACTGTCAGCGAGTTCTTTGAATTCTGTGGTGACGGCCTCAAACCGCCCACTCATGTGCAGTTTTGGGGGCGGTTTCCATTAACTAAAAATGACTCAGTGGCAGTTACAATGAAGCTACATGAAAATGTCATTCTAGATTGTGCTTTTAACATTAATACATAAGTATAGTCCATGTGTGTACATACTGGAGATGCTTGAGGAGGGCTTTGCTCAGGTCTTCACTGATGTACTCAGATATCAGGCCATGGGCATACCGCAGGTAGTCCTCTGTGTGATTATGAATAGAGGGCGTGAGAGTGTTAATACCACAGCATCACTTTATACACTTCATTACACAATTATAACCTTCCTATTGATATCACAGAAAACTGGGTTTACAATCTGAGCTTGTGTGAAACTCAATGTAAAACAGGAATTGGCTAAGTCTGCTGTGCTAGGTCCTGGGGCATGGCTAGGTCCTAGGGCGTAGCCAGGTCCTGTGGCATATCTAGATTGTGGGGCGTAGCTAGGTCCTGGGGCGTGGCTAGGTCCTGGGGCGTGGCTAGGTCCTGGGGCGTGGCTAGGTCCTAGGGCGTAGCTAGGTCCTGGGGCGTAGCTAGGTCCTGGGGCGTAGCTAGGTCCTGGGGCGTATCTAGGTCCTGGGGCGTATCTAGATCCTGGGGCGTAGCTAGGTCCTGGGGCGTATCTAGATCCTGGGGCGTAGCTAGGTCCTGGGGCGTAGCTAGGTCCAGGGGCGTAGCTAGGTCCTGGGGCGTAGCTAGGTCCTGGGGCATATCTAGGTCCTGGGGCGTAGCTAGGTCTTGGGGCGTAGCTAGGGTCCTTGGGAATATGTACAAAATACAGCCCAAAATGTGCATGCGCCAGTTCATGCAAAAGTTGAGAATATGCTCACCTCTCCGCAAACTATAGACTATGAGTACACATCTCTGCTAGTGGTTGAAATATTGTATTGCAAGCTGGGAAGTAAGTATTTTGTGCAAATGGAGGAAATGATGAAAAGCTTGTTCATAAATAAAACAGGAAAACATATGAACAAGAATTCAGCCATTTGCCGTTAGTGTGAAGAGAAAAAAAAAATCTGTAGAATTTAAGATCGACATACGAATATTCATCCTATTTAGTTTATTTTCATAACCATTGGTGAATAAATGATTCACCTTTTTTGACCGTGATGGGTTTATATTTCCGAAGAAGCCATACAACAAACGACCGTGCACATCTTATTTAACCTAGTAGCCGAGGAAATAAATAGGTTATAAATAGGCTTTCAAGTTAACCCCATAGAGAGCACATTTTATAATACAGTCAAATTTAACATTGAAGTAGGCCTATGTATACTACTGCAAGTACTGTAAATACATTTCATTTTGAGTAGCCGGCCCTAGACAATGTCTCAGAATTTGCGTGCCGTCCATCATGTTTAGGTTGGTGGAAGAGTGGATGGAGAACATTGCTGAATCTAAATGTTCTACTGACAGGTCCACAACAAGTTGCCGTTGTTTTCGCATTCACAAACTGGCACAAGCCATTCCCCACAGCAGAAATGACTGCTAAAGACTCAAACAGTCTGCCAACACAGTAAATAGACCGGTAGCTTACGTAAAATATTTGACAGTATGGGTAGGCCACATTATTGCTGTGTGATATGAGCATAGCCTATTTAATCTCAGAGCCTATTTATTTATTTATTTTATTTAACTAGGCAAGTCAGTTAAGAACAAATTCTTATTTTCATTGACGGCCTAGGAACAATGGGCAGAGGCAGAATGACAGATTTGTACCTTGTCAGCTCGGGGGCTCTAACCACTAGGCTACCCTGCCGCCCTTATACCAAGACAGGACATAGAAAAACAATATTCCACTGCCAAACTAAATATTGAACAACAATTCATATTTTTTATGCTGTGGCCTAATGCCAATAGTTACAAATTATACAGAAAATGATAGCCGTCATATTCATCATAAATGGTGAATGGAGGGTTTTTACGACAGATAAATTATAACAGGTGATTTATAACAGGAAACATGGTGTGCACCAAGTATAGATATTTAGTGTGAAATGTATGAAACAGTTATAAATTAGGCCCCTGATCTCTACAAGGGGTTTAGTGCCATCCTCTGGTTCATGTTATGTATGCAGGCCAGGGAGAGCATGCCCAGGTATATAGTACTGGACCAGACTGGACCTGGGCTTGACTCACCTTCCTGGGTCTCTGACTCCTGCTTGACTCGGACATACGTTGTGGACTTTACTCCCTCTCCCACTGAGATGTTACTCTTTCTGAGGGTCTTCACTGTCCTCTCAGCCTGGAACAGCAGAGACACAGCAAGACCAACACACAGTTAACGCTGTCACATCTACTGGCCATTCCCCACTCCTCTCCTGGGAACCCACAGCATGACCATTCCCCACTCCTCTCCTGGGAACCTGGCATAACACCTGATGACTGATTAGTTTAAGACTATAACACCTTAGACTAGGACACCTGGGGGTACTGGGCCTATCCACAGGGGGTACTAGGTCCCCTGAGGGTGCTGGGCCTATCCACAGGGGGTACTAGGTCCCCTGAGGGTGCTGGGCCTATCCACAGGGGGTACTAGGACACCTGGGGGCACTGGGTCTATCCACAGGGGCTACTAGGACACCTGAGGGTACTGGGCCTATCCACAGGGGGTACTAGGACACCTGGGGGTACTGGGCCCATCCACAGGTTGGTACTCGGTCCCCTGGGGGTACTGGGCCTATCCACAGGGGGTACTAGGACACCTTAGGGTACTAGGACACCTGAGGGTACTGGGCCTATCCACAGGGGGTACTAGGACACTTGAGGGTACTAGGACACCTGGGGGTACTGGGGCTATCCACAGGGGATACTAGGACACCTGAGGGTACTAGGACACCTGGGGGCACTGAGCCTATCCACAGGGGGTACTAGAAAATAATCATGAGACCAATGGCCTGCTGGTAAAATGCACATGAGGGGGTACTTCAGGGGTCCTCCGGGCAGAGTAACATTCAGTTGGTGGTACAGAGTAACATTCAGTTGGTGGTACAGAGTAACATTCAGTTGGTGGTATAGAGTAACATTCAGTTAGTGGTACAGAGTAACATTCAGTTGGTGATACAGAGTAACATTCAGTTGGTGGTACAGAGTAACATTCAGTTGGTGGTATAGAGTAACATTCAGTTGGTGGTACAGAGTAACATTCAGTTGGTGGTACAGAGTAACATTCAGTTGGTGGTACAGAGTAACATTCAGTTGGTGGTATAGAGTAACATTCAGTTGGTGGTATAGAGTAACATTCAGTTGGTGGTATAGAGTAACATTCAGTTGGTGGTACAGAGTAACATTCAGTTGGTGGTACAGAGTAACATTCAGTTGGTGGTACAGAGTAACATTCAGTTGGTGGTACAGAGTAACATTCAGTTGGTGGTATAGAGTAACATTCAGTTGGTGGTATAGAGTAACATTCAGTTGGTGGTATAGAGTAACATTCAGTTGGTGGTACAGAGTAACATTCAGTTGGTGGTACAGAGTAACATTCAGTTGGTGGTATAGAGTAACATTCAGTTGGTGGTACAGAGTAACATTCAGTTGGTGGTACAGAGTAACATTCAGTTGGTGGTATAGAGTAACATTCAGTTGGTGGTACAGAGTAACATGCAGTTGGTGGTACAGAGTAACATTCAGTTGGTGGTACAGAGTAACATTCAGTTGGTGGTATAGAGTAACATTCAGTTGGTGGTATAGAGTAACATTCAGTTGGTGGTACAGAGTAACATTCAGTTGGTGGTACAGAGTAACATTCAGTTGGTGGTACAGAGTAACATTCAGTTGGTGGTATAGAGTAACATTCAGTTGGTGGTACAGAGTAACATTCAGTTGGTGGTATAGAGTAACATTCAGTTGGTGGTATAGAGTAACATTCAGTTGGTGGTATAGAGTAACATTCAGTTGGTGGTATAGAGTAACATTCAGTTGGTGGTATAGAGTAACATTCAGTTGGTGGTACAGGAACTGACAAGGGTTGGAAACCACTGCAATAGAGGATGATATGGGCATATGCAGCTCAGTGATCAATGTGTACCTTTTTCTTTAACCATTCCATGGTCCTCTCCTGGCTGTAGCGCTGAAACTTCTGACTGCCCACCTCTGAAGGAGCAGCACAAAGAGCATGTATAACACCTGAGACCACCACATTACACTTGTATTCTGTGTGCACGTTCTTAGAAAATCAGAAACAATGTGACAAGAGTGCTGCAGTCTCTGAGGATCTGATATACACATTTAATCCAGCAACCATTCATGTGCGCTTCAGACTGACGTATGAGTGAGAAGATAATTATTGGGTTGAGAGGGGTTGTAAATCAGAGATTGATAGTTGATTGTTTCTGAGGAGCACATTAACTTTCAACATTAGTTTGTATCTGCTGAACACAGTGACCTCTGACCTTTCTCCTCAGCCACATGGTGCAGGGAGGCCTGGGAGCGTATGCAGCTCAGCAGCCTGGTGCATGCTGGGAAGTCCTCGTCCATCACTACCTGGTCCACGGGCTGGAACTTCCCCTACAGCAGAACACAGAGAAATTAAATCACAAAAAGAAGAAGACAGATGACATCACAAAAGGGCAGAAATGACCTTGCAGAGAGAAAGACCGAATGATATGTCATCACAATGACCGAACAGAGATGGAATCACACAGGACAGAGATGACATCACAAAGAGAGAAGGACAGGACATCGCAAAGAGAGGTAGGTGAAATCACAAAGGGGGGACAAGAGAGATCACAAAGAAAGAAAGACTGACAAAGATCATAAAGGGGGAGAGATGAAGATGCAATAAAACCAATTAAATTAATTTCAAAAGTGAGTATGGTCTTATGGCCTTACCTTAGGGTGTCCACCCAGAGTGTGTGAAAAAGCACTTTGGTGTTGACATTTAATTTTATGTTATAAAAGACATTTTACCAAGACAAATATAATTAATGTTCTGAATCATTCAGTGGGCTTAGCATTAAATAGCATTAACATTATGTCCAAAAAGTCTGATTTCTTAACCTAATACATCCGATAATAAGCACCGAGCTCTGTTAACAGAGAGGTATAGCTTTATCTGCAAAACTTTTCAGGATTTTACATTGTGGTCGTCGTCTTCCAAGTTGTTTCCATGGGTCGCAAAACTTTTGCAGGACATGAGCTGAATTAAATGTAAAAGGCTTGAAAATGTTTAAAAAGAACAGGAACTCTGCATTAGAGGTCGACTGATGGCCGATTAATTGCGCTTAATCGGCCATCAGCATTTTTGAACGCCGATTACATTGCAATCCACGAGGAGACTGCGTGGCAGGCTGACCACCTGTTACGCGAGTGCAACCAGGAGCCAAGGTAAGTTACTAGCTAGCATAAAACTTATCTTATAAAAAATAATCAATCTTAACATAATCACTAGTTAACTACACATAGTTGATGATATTACTAGTTTATCTAGCTTGTCCTGTGTTGCATATAATCAATGCAGTGCCTGTTAATTTATCATCGAATCACAGCCTACTTCGCCAAACAGGTGATTTAACAAAAGCACATTCACGAAAAAAGCACAATCGTCGCACCAATGTACCTAACCATAAACATCAATGACTTTCGGAAAATCAATACACAAGTATATTTTTTTAAATCTACGTATTTACTTAAAATTAATTAATTTTAGCAGGCAATATTAACTAGGGAAATTGTGTCACTTCTCTTGCATTTAGTGCAAGCAGAGTCAGGGTACATGCAGCAGTTTGGGCTGCCTAGCTCGTTGCGAACTGTGTGAAGATAATTTATTCCTAAATTTTACATAATTATGACATAACATTGAAGGTTGTGTAATGTAACAGCAATATTTAGACTTAGGGATGCCACCCGTTCGATAAAATACGGAACGGTTCCGTATTTCACTGAAAGAAAAAAAATCATGTTTTCGAAATGAGCTCCTAGAGTGTGCGGCTCTCCTTTATTTTCAAGTTTTCTACTCAGCTAGCCAGCACCTCGTCTTAATAGGTGTGCGTTTATTTTTCTTCGGTGGTAGGCAGCAGCAGGCTCGTAAGTATTCATTCAAACAGCACTTTCCTGAGTTTGCCAGCAGCTCTTCGCAATGCTTGAAGCACAGCGCTGTTTATGACTTCAAGCCTATCAACTCCCGAGATTAGGCTGGCAATACTAAAGTGCCTATAAGAACATCCAATAGTAAAAGGTATATGAAATACAAATGGTATAGAAATAGTCCTATAATTCCCATAACTACAACCTAAAACTTCTTAACTGGGAATATTGAAGACCACCAGCTTTCATATGGTCTCATGTTCTGAGCAAGGAACTTAAACGTTAGCTTTTTTACATGGCACATATTGCACTTTTACTTTCTTCTCCAACACTTTGTTTTTACATTATTTCAACCAAATTGAACATGTTTATTTAATTATTTGAGACTAAATGTATTTTATTTATGTATTATATTAAGTTAAAATAAAAGTGTTAATTCAGTATTGTTGTAATTGTCATTATTGCAAATATATATATAAAAAATGTCCGATTAATCGATATCGGCTTTTTTTGGTCCTCCAATAATCGGTATTGGCATTGAAAAATCCTAATTGGTCAACCTCTACTTTGCATGCATATGAACAGCGTATACTAAAATATGAAAAGACTTGATGTCATGTCTAAAAAACAATATATATTTTACCTCTATATTGTTTTATGTCCCCTAGATTTCAAAAGAAAGATGACAAGTTCAACCTGCCGGTCAGGTAGCCTTTCTTCTCACAGCATCTAACCTAGCTGACACAGTGCTATTTTCCTGATGTACAGTATGACCACTTTTCCCTCTGGCCTCCATTGATTTAGTCGTGCTAATTTTGACCATACTACAAGGGTAAAAACTCTAATAAGTTTTGAACAGATTATGAAAGAGACATGAGGTTTGAACATTGGTTTTCTTAGAGGACACAATAAAGATAGTATTTTGCACATTGGTCAAAAGATGCGTTTTTGATTGGACACACTACTTACCTCTTCACCAGCTTTGATCAAGTAGGGCAACAGTAGGTAGAGGGGATCCATTGGAGTGACATACAGAAGTCTCCCATCTGTTCAAAATCAAATAAAACATTTGAATCTTCAACACCACAATGTACTCCATGTATTAAGACTGGTTAAGCTTAACTACCTATCATCTGATTGGAAAATACCTCGCTGTACTGTCTGGCCAATGAACCAGGAGTGGAAGTCCTCGTTGAAGGCTTTGACCTCATACAGCTGCACATCACCACTGCCCAACAGGTACAAAGAAGCTGCATCTGGAAAAGTACAAATAGATAGCTAGCTAATTCCACTAGATAGAGTAAAGAAAAAGCTAGCTACCACTTTTGAGAATGCTTTTTTTCAATGCGTTTGACTTTCATAGTTTTGCTTCGAATGATACACGTTGTGTTTCTGTGTACAATGTGCTATTGATGCTAACTAGCTACCTGTTGAAGGGTTCCTAAGCCGGATGAAAGTGGGGTCACTGTCATCTTTCTTTGGTGTTTCCACTGCAGAGTCTGTGTGGACAAAGAAATACACGACATGCTGCTGCTGTTGTCACCGATGCAGACCACTGCTGGACGCGAAACTTTGTTGCAAGTGGAGCTGCTCCAGTTAGATGGATCTAGCTCTAATTTAGATCACTGTAATATGGATTTATAGCTATCGTGAAGTTGCGCTAACTCGACTACGATGGATCATGCAACAACAACTGCCATTGTAGTAGCTGGAAAGACGAACCAGCATTGACAGTAATTTAGCTACATTCTGTCTAAACTACTATAACGTTAACTACCTAACGTTACGTAGATGCCAGCTAGCTATTTAGTTAACTAGCGAACGTTAGACCACAGGTTAGATATACACATATTTGTTATACCACAGATATAACAATTACTGTTACAATATTAGGTTATGCACAGATGAAAGTGAAATTAGTAAACTAACGTTAGCTAGCTACAGTTGCCTAATTTACCTGCTGCAACAACAACCCATCTGTCGTTTGGTGAATGTGGTGTCCGCTTCTTTTTAGTGGTCATTTTGATCTCGGCTAGCTAGCTAGTTAAAATGGCACGCAACAATTTAAAAGTGTATTTTTTTTCAAGAAGATAGTTAGCTAGCTGGTTGTTGTCAGTGCAACAAATCAGCGTCTCGTCAGCAGCACAAAAAAGGTACTTCCGTGTCACGGAATTTGGAAAATGTTAAAATAAAAGTCCCCCACGTAATAGTAGAAAAGTCTCAATAACCTGTAATTATTAATTACATATGACAATAATAAGAGTAGCAGCAGCATAAAAGAGGGGGTTTGGGGGTGGGACACAATGCAAATAGTCCAGGTAGCCAATGTGCGGAGGCACTGGTTAGCCCAGCTAATTGAAGTAATATGTACATGAATGTGTAGTTAAAATGGTATTCATTTGATTACCTGTGCAGGAGTCTTATGGCTTAGGGGAAAATCTATTGAGAAGCCTTTTGGTCCTAGACTTGGTGCTCCAGTACCGCTTGTGGTAGCAGAGAAAATAGTGTATGACTGGGGTGGCTGGGGTCTTTGACAATTTTTAGGGCCTTCCTGTGACACCGCCTGGTGTAGAGGTCCTGGATAGCAGGCAGCTTAGCCCCAGTGATGTACTGGGCCGTACGCACTACCCTCTGTAGTGCCTTGCGGTCGAAGGCTGAGCAGTTGCCATACCAGGAAGTGATGCAACCAGGCAGGATGCTCTCGATGGTGCAGCTGCAGAACCATTTGAGGATCTGAGGACCCATGCAAAATCTTTTCAGTCTCCTGAAGGGGAATAGGTTTTGTCGTGCCCTCTTCACGACTGTCTTGGTGTGCTTGGACCATGTTATTTTTTTATTTTATTTTTTCCTTCTTTTTTTTTGAGGGAGGATCAGCTTAATATTGCGGAAAGAATGTTGCTTCCAATGTAATTGTCTGCATCATTTCCAATCCCCCATATTTTTTTGGTAAATACACGCATGTATACATATACACATATATACAGTGCCTTGCGAAAGTATTCGGCCCCCTTGAACTTTGCGACCTTTTGCCACATTTCAGGCTTCAAACATAAAGATATAAAACTGTATTTTTTTGTGAAGAATCAACAACAAGTGGTACACAATCATGAAGTGGAACGACATTTATTGGATATTTCAAACTTTTTTAACATTCCAAAAACGGAAAAATTGGGCGTGCAAAATTATTCAGCCCCCTTAAGTTAATACTTTGTAGCGCCACCTTTTGCTGCGATTACAGCTGTAAGTCGCTTGGGGTATGTCTCTATCAGTTTTGCACATCGAGAGACTGAAATTTTTTCCCATTCCTTGCAAAACAGCTCGAGCTCAGTGAGGTTGGATGGAGAGCATTTGTGAACAGCAGTTTTCAGTTCTTTCCACAGATTCTCGATTGGATTCAGGTCTGGACTTTGACTTGGCCATTCTAACACCTGGATATGTTTATTTTTGAACCATTCCATTGTAGATTTTGCTTTATGTTTTGGATCATTGTCTTGTTGGAAGACAAATCTTCGTCCCAGTCTCAGGTCTTTTGCAGACTCCATCAGGTTTTCTTCCAGAATGGTCCTGTATTTGGCTCCATCCATCTTCCCATAAATTTTAACCATCTTCCCTGTCCCTGCTGAAGAAAAGCAGGCCCAAACCATGATGCTGCCACCACCATGTTTGACAGTGGGGATGGTGTGTTCAGCTGTGTTGCTTTTACGCCAAACATAACGTTTTGCATTGTTGCCAAAAAGTTCAATTTTGGTTTCATCTGACCAGAGCACCTTCTTCCACATGTTTGGTGTGTCTCCCAGATGGCTTGTGGCAAACTTTAAATGACACTTTTTATGGATATCTTTAAGAAATGGCTTTCTTCTTGCCACTCTTCCATAAAGGCCAGATTTGTGCAATATACGACTGATTGTTGTCCTATGGACAGAGTCTCCCACCTCAGCTGTAGATCTCTGCAGTTCTTTCAGAGTGATCATGGGCCTCTTGGCTGCATCTCTGATCAGTCTTCTCCTTGTATGAGCTGAAAGTTTAGAGGGACGGCCAGGTCTTGGTAGATTTGCAGTGGTCTGATACTCCTTCCATTTCAATATTATTGCTTGCACAGTGCTCCTTGGGATGTTTAAAGCTTGGGAAATGTTTTTGTATCCAAATCCGGCTTTAAACTTCTTCGCAACAGTATCTCGGACCTGCCTGGTGTGTTCCTTGTTCTTCATGATGCTCTCTGCGCTTTTAACGGACCTCTGAGACTATCACAGTGCAGGTGCATTTATACGGAGACTTGATTACACACAGGTGGATTGTATTTATCATCATTAGTCATTTAGGTCAACATTGGGTCATTCAGAGATCCTCACTGAACTTCTGGAGAGAGTTTGCTGCACTGAAAGTAAAGGGGCTGAATTATTTTGCACGCCCAATTTTTCAGTTTTTGATTTGTTAAAAAAGTTTGAAATATCCAATAAATGTCGTTCCACTTCATGATTGTGTCCCACTTGTTGTTGATTCTTCACAAAAAATACAGTTTTATATCTTTATGTTTGAAGCCTGAAATGTGGCAAAAGGTCGCAAAGTTCAAGGGGGCCGAATACTTTCGCAAGGCACTGTACATACACATACAGTGGGGCAAAAAAGTATTTAGTCAGCCACCAATTGTGCAAGTTCTCCCACTTAAAAAGATGAGAGAGGCCTGTAATTTTCACCATAGGTACACTTACACTATGACAGACAAAAGCAGAAAAACAAATCCAGAAAATCACATTGTAGGATTTTTAATGAATTTATTTGCAAATTATGGTGGAAAATAAGTATTTGGTCAATAACAAAAGTTTATCTCAATACTTTGTTATATACCCTTTGTTGGCAATGACAGAGGTCATAGTTTTCTGTAAGTCTCCACAAGGTTTTCACACACTGTTGCTGGTATTTTGGCCCATTCCTCCATGCAGATCTCCTCTAGAGCAGTGATGTTTTGGGGCTGTTGCTGGGCAACACAGACTTTCAACTCCCTCCAAATATTTTCTATGGGGTTGAGATCTGGAGACTGGCTAGGCCACTCCAGTTTTGAATCCGGCGTTGTTTTGCGTATCAATTCATAAACCATGTGCCATGGAATGGGTACATCGAAAATCTCTTCCCAACTATTTAGCAATTTATATGGCACAGCTGTCAGTTTTTTGGTCCTTAATAAATGAAATTGGTATATGTTTTTATTTATCACACTTCTCTTTAACCATTTATGTTCTTTAATACAGGGCCGACATACAAGTTCCTTACTTTTTCCCCCTTCTACTTGTTTTGCGGTAATGCTGCAATCAACCAAATAAAATTGAATATTTTTTGTTCATATAATTTAAAAAGCAGGTGTAGGCAAAACCATAAGCAAATAGGTAAACTGTGATATAATTAAGGAGTTAATCAGGGGGATTTTTCCCACGTGGAAATTCTGTAAGAGTAATATATATGCCAATTATGTGATGATCCGACCGCATTCTGTCCCCTATCAACACTTTTTAAACTTTTGGTGCCAGAGAGAATGGTATAAGAAAGTAGTCAAGGCGACTAGCTTGATTAAGCCTCCACCATGTATATCTCACTAGGTCAGGGTATTTAAGTCTCCATATATCCACTAATTCCAATATATCCATGACATTCATGATTTCCTTAAGTGCCTGAGGGTGATAGTTTGTAGTGTGATTTCCTTTCCGGTCCATAGAGGTATTTAAAACCGTATTAAAATATCCCACCATAATAATAGAGTCTAGTGTTGCTTGTAGAGTTGATAGATTCTTATATATATTTTCAAAGAAGCTTGGATCATCATTATTCGGACCGTATAGGTTAATAAGTCATATCTGTTTTTGTCCAATAACATATTTAAAATCATCCATCTACCTTGAGGATCTGTTTGGACAATTTGCACATTTGGATCAAAATTATTGTTAATTAAAACAGTCACCCCTTTTGAATTTCTTTGCCCATGGGAGAAGTATATTTCGCCCCCCCCCCCCCCCCCAGTTCTTAATCTAAAACTGTTGAATGGGTTTCCTGTAAACAATAGATATTATATTCCTTCTCTTTTAGCCAGGTAAGTACTGATTGTCTTTTCTTATTATCTGCTAGGCCATTACAATTGTAATTGGCTATACTTATTTCACCACCTGTCATAATGAGACACAACTTTCAATTCTTTTTATTAAAATATATGTTTGTAAACGTGCCATTAAAAAGTAACATGATGATTGAGCGTCTATATAGCTGTACCATGATCTTTGCATTTCTACTAAGTAAACCTCCAATTGGTCCCTACTATTCCACCCGCTAAAAGCCCTCCTCATCCCGAGTTGGGTTGTCATGCCCGGCAGACCACCCTCGACCCCCTGTATCCCATAACCCATAACCGACTGGGATCCATCCTTTGAAAAGAGCACACAGTGCCATTTACCGAATTGAAGTAGATGAACTGCCAAATGCATTTCCATCGCCTTCACCTCGATTTGTATTATATATAGCTGTGGATCATCCTCTATTGTCCCTAACATCTTTTACTCCTTCGCAACAGTTGTGGGATACACACATACACCCACACCCACACACACTCAACCCATACCCCCACACAACCATAAGCTCACTTACTCAACAATTGCACCACCCCAGAGCCCAACTCAAGAAAGGTCTTGATTTAAAAATGCACTTGCAGTTGCACAAGAAGGCCTACAAGACCGCACAAATAATAGGCAAAAATGTAGAGATTTTATTTACCATTGTCAGATCCTAGATGATGGAGGTCAAATGTACACCTTTCCCTGAAACACCCACAATACAGTCCCCGTATTGACCATATTCCCAAGCATCCCATGCAGTCCGACTTGATTCTGTGCCACTAGGTTCACAATAATATACCCCCTCTCTGAATGTCCGAGTGTGACCCCCTCCCCATGGGTTACTGCAGCTAGTGTTGCCAGCACTGCCACTGCCTGAGTGGGGGCACCCCACCAGAATCCCCAACAGCTAGGTACAAGGTCGTCAAGGTTCTCATTAGCAGCTTTGAGAATTTCCTTGTGTAGTATGCTCTCCCGTTAGGGGACTTTGGCTTTGCAGGACCAACCCTGCCAAGCAGGCTCAGAATCTTGAGGGGGCAGTGCTGCTCTTGGTCTCTGACCATCATTTGGCTGCATACAGACCGCTTACAGCAGGCACATAAAACAGTTAGGGACTTCTCCTTAGTCTCTGGGTCATTCAGGTGGGTGTCTACGGTATAGGGTCATGGACCGTACCATTAAAATAGGATCATAAATAATTAGATATAATTTATTTTAAAAATGTAGTTCCCCATGATAGGACAATAACAAATCAAATGTATCATCTATTTTAAAACTGTTCCACCATGATAGGACAATAAATAAATAAGACATATAATTAATTCTACAAGTATATCCATCATCTGAACAACATTGAAAGCCCTCTCATACCCCGGCCCACAGCAATACATTGGCTCTGGGATATGCAACCATTTCAATACTCACTCACTCTACTTTCCAAACCTAACAAATAGAATAAACATACACCACACCATCCACACATACTGTGCTTTCTGTTTACTTGGTTTTTATCTTCACTATGTTGAATTAGTGCTTGTGTGTTCAATTAGTTATATGTGAAGATATATAGAAAAGCTATATTTTGTATTGTATTGTTACTATCCATAACCGTGCTAGAATTGTATTTATTTTCCTCATCTATGAGAACTTTGCAATTTTTAAAATAACCATGGAGTAGTCTTTGAGTCTCTGAACAACTGGTTATCAATATATAGTTTATCAATGACGAGAGCTACTCGTTTCGCAGGAAAATTGGATACAGGACCATGTTAGTTTTTTGGTGATGTGGACACCAAGGAACTTGAAACACTCAACCTGCTCCACTGCAGACCCGTTGAGGAGAATGGGGGCGTGCTCAATCTTCCTTTTCCTGTAGTCCACCCTCATCTCCTTTGTCTTGATCGCGTTGAGGGAGAGGTTGTTGTCCTGGTGTAATAGTATAACTTTCATCCCTCCCCTCGCCCCGACCCGGGCTCGAACTAGGGACCCTCTGCACACACAGACAACTGACACCCACGAAGCATCGTTAGCATCGGAACCACTACTTCAAGGTCTCCGAGCGAGTGACATCACCGATTGAAACGCTATTAGCGCACACTACCGCTAACTAGCTAGCCATTTCACATCGGTTACACTCACCCCCCTTTTGACCTCCTCCTTTTCCGCAGCAACCAATGATCTGGGTCAACAGCATCAATGTAACAGTATAGCTTTCATCCGTCCCCTCGCCCCGACCTGGGCTCGAACCAGAGACCCTCTGCAGACATCAACAACTGACACCCACGAAGCATCATTACCCATCGCTCCACAAAAGCCACAGCCCTTGCAGAGCAAGAGGAACCACTACTTCAAGGCCTCAGAGCGAGTGACGTCACCGATTGAAACGCAATTAGCGGGAACCACTGCTAACTAACTAGCCATTTCACATCGGTTTCACAGGCACCACACGGCCAGGTTTCTGACTTTCTCCCTATAGGCTGTCTCATCGTTGTCGGTGATCAGGCCTATCACTGTTGTGTCATCAGCAAATTTAATGATGGTGTTGGAGTCATGCCTGGCCATGCAGTCATGAGTGAACAGGGAGTACAGGAGGGGGCTGAGCACGCACCCCTGATGGGCCCCCGTGTTGAGGATCAGCGTGGCGGATGTGTTGTTACCTATTCTTACCACCTGGGGGGCGGCCCGTCAGGAAGTCCAGGATCCAGTTGTAGAGGGAGGTGTTTAGTCCCAGGGTCCTTAGCTTATTGGTGAGCTTTGAGGACACTATGGTGTTGAACGGTGAGCTGTAGTCAGTGAATAGCATTCTCACATAGGTGTTCCTTTTGTCCAGGTGGAAAAGGGCAGTGTGGAGTGCAATAGAGATTGCATCATCTGTGGATCTGTTGTGAAGTCATCAAAGCAAGCCCTGAAGTAATCCATCAGCTTCTGGATAAAATCAACATGGTTGGGAACATCTTTGTCTCCCTGCGTTTGCACCAGAAGATTGGGGAAGTGGACAAGTTCTCCCTGGAGAAAAGTATTAATATATATATATATACAGGGTTGCTGCAGCATCCTCAGCACCCCTACTTCCCACGGCTATGGTTCCTAATGTTTTGTACACAGAGATTCTATAATATACAACTACATGAAATACCAATCTCTCAATGTGCTCCACCTTATCATGTACGTTATCTTATATAAAGTAGTAATTCTCATTAGTTTAGATTTCCCCCTGATGTAGTTAGAATTTTGTACCATAATTCTTACATTGTGCACTATGACTAAGCAAAGCTACAAAAAAGATTGATTTCGTATAGTTTTCATAGCGTTTTACCAGACTTATATTTTGAAGGCAGGATCGGACGACCGGAAGTATTAATGCTGCTGCGGTGACGCCAATCTGCAACAAGAACTGACGGTGTGCAATGCTGCGACGTGAGCAGGGCACACTGGACAAAAAAGGCGGGTAAACTCCCTGTCGTTCCACAACAATGTGGTCTAGTCTAGAGATTAGCGGAGGTGTGGAGGTTACATTTATATGCTAAAAAGCACAAATACATAAATGGGTGATTATGCAACTTTGGGCACTTTGGCCATGCAAACTTTCAGAAATTAAAACTTATTCAAACACCATTTTACCAGTATTGTACTTGTCTTTGATTTGTCTAGAAACTATATCTGATAATGGCTGCGATCGGAATTCAGGAATTTATATATTTTTGTACTTTTTCCCAGACAGCCATACACAAATGTCATTTCCATCACGTCATTAAACATCAATTTTAGTTGAAAATGAAATGTCATACAATTGATTTATAACGGATTACTTATACATTTGTACATTAACTTGTATTGAATATTATTTTAAATTATTTTAAAAGTTTTCCTAATATTAATAATTCAACACGACCCCTGAATGTATAAACTTGCCTTGGTGACAGCTGAAAATATGTATCTATCATGAAAAATAAGATTTTTTCACCCAACCTTTTTGTGAGATTATGATAACAACCATATGATTTCCATATCTAAAATAAATAAATGTGTGTAAATTATACATAATTACATGGTGTGGTGGAAATGACAAGGTGTGGTGGAAATGACATCTATGTAAAAAAAAAAAAAAATGTATGAAAACCATATTTTATTGCAAACATTTTGAACAACAACCACTGTTAAAGATTTCAGACCTATATTGGTTTGTAGGCCCATCACTCACAAAGTGTACAGCAGTAGCCGGCAGAGCTCAAGGAAGTAGGCCAGTGTTTTTGAGAGATGGGCCCAGATAACAGAGGGGTCATGTTGCATAGAAGAGCTCAGTGAGCAAAGTGAAACTATCATTTGTGGTATATCCAACACAGGTGTGGAGGGTCACCTGCTTGTGAGAATCACCAAAGTGAACTGCCTGGATTTCACTGGTGTATTTACACAGGTAGTTCTCTGCAAAGTCAATATGATATGAAAAATTAATTCCCTAGTTTATCAAGACATTTTGCAGGAGAATGTAAGGATATCGGTCTGCCAATTGAAGCTCAACAGAAGTTAGTTGATGCAACAGGACAACAGCCCATTAGACAGATGTAAATCAACAACAGAATGGCTTGAACAGTAGAAGATACGCCTTCTGGAGTGGCCCAGTCAGTCCTGACGTCAACCCGTTTGAGATGCTGTGGCATGACCTCGAGAGAGCAGTTCACACCAGACATCCAAAGAATATTGCTGAAGTGAAACAGTTTTGTAAAGAGGAATGGTCCAAAATTCCTCCTGACCATTGTGCATGTCTGATACGCAACTACAGAGAACATTTGTTTAAGGTTATTGCTACCAAAGGAGGGTCAACCTGTTATTAAATCAAAGGGTTCACATACTTTTTCCACCCTGCACTGTGAATGTTTACACAGTGTGATCGAAAAGGGAAGGCAGGTAGCCTAGTGGTTAGAGAGTTGGACTAGTAACTGAAAGGTTTCAAGATCAAATCCCCAAGCTGACAATGTAAAAATCTGTCATTCTTCCCTTAAACAAGGCAGTTAAACTGCTGTTCCTAGAATGTCATCAAAAACAAGAATTTGTTCTTAACTGACTTGCCTAGTTAAATAAAGAGATGATAATTGTTTGTTATTAGTTTAAGCATGACTGTTTTTGTCTATTGTTGTAGATGATGATGATGAAGATCAGAAACCATTTTATGACCAATTTATGAAAAAATCCAGGTCATTCTAAAGGGTTCACATACTTTTTCTTCCCACTGTAAATGACAGAGTGACAAGAAGGAAGCCTGTACAGAATAAAATAGTCCAAAACATGCATCCTGTTTGCAATATAGTAAAACTGCAAAAAATGTGGCAAAGAAATGTACTTTATGTCCTGAATGCAAAGCATTATGTTTGGATCAAATCCAACACAACACATCACTGAGTACCACTCTTCATATTATCAAGCATGGTGGTGGCTGCATCATGTTATGGACTAGGGAGTATTTTTAGGATAAAATTAAACAGAATAGAGTGAAGCACAGACAAAGTCCTAGAGGGAAACCTGTCAGTCTGCTTTCCAACAGACACTGGGAGACAAATCCACCTTTCAGCAGGACATTCACCTAAAGCGCAAGGCTAATTATACACTGTCATACAACTATACACTATGGCTTTCCCTACACACACTGCAGTGCTTTCCATCCATTGTGCTGACACAGATTTTGTGTCAACCTGTCACTCAATCATTTAAACTTTTTTGCTATTGTTGTGTTACTGGTTATAGCTCTTCCTAGCTAATGATGTGTGGGTAAAGAATGGCCATGACAAGAATGATTCACGTTTGATGGACATTTACTGGAGGATCTTCTCATATGATACAAGTATAATAATGATGGGAATTCAAATGAAGATACTGGCACTCAGCACATGTTCTTATACAACTGGTGATAACACAGGCTATGTCTAGGCGCTCTTGCTCGGGCACAGAACGATGTCCACGTTCGTGCGAAGTGCATGCGAGCAAACCTCCAACTAACTGTGGGAAAACTAGACAACTAACCTAAACATGGCACGTCTACTAACCAATGAGTGGCTATCATGCATGCAGTATGTGTACAGTATTAGACATGGGAGAGAACAAGGGGCTATGCCATCTGCACTACACATAAATACAGTCCTTACAGTCTGAACTCGCTGTAGACTGGTTTAAACAGTAAAGATTATTAAACAAAGTCCACAATCTCTCTGACTTGTAACGTGTCTGAAAACTACACAGTCCATGTTTTCTTTCTTTCCCCTTTTTAACAGCGGGTGTCTCTCTCAGGTTTGTGAACCTTTTGTCCACAGAGTGTCGTTTTCACTGTCTTGTTTACCATCGGGTCTTTGTCCTCATCTGTGTCTGATATTTCCACTTGTTGTAGTTTTAACTGTTGACAACGGCCTGCAGCAGTCTGTCACTTTTTCTCTTTGCTGTTTCTCCTTTGGCTCCTGTTCAGGAGAGTCTGAGGCTGCCATCTGGTGGTGGCTCAGGTAGTTGCTGAGGTTCCAGGTGTGTGGGTGTCTCTGTGGAGTCTATACAACGCTGTTGGACCTGGTTCCTTTGACTCTTGAGCAACGCCGGGATAACCTCACTGTCATGGGGCTTGAGTCGGTCGTGGTGCATTATCGTTCCATGTTGTTGCTGAGGTTTCTTGGCGGTGGTTTCAGCTCCTTGGTCAGGAACAGGAAAAGCTTCAACCCACCAAGTAAACTGGTTGATGATGATGAGAATGTACTTGTTTCTGGAACTGGACACTGGAAATGAGTCTAGTATGTCCACATGGAGATGATTCCGGTAGGAACTGAGGTCCTGTATAATATTGTATTGTATTGTTTTTATGTTTTTATATATATACAGTTGAAGTCGGAAGTTTACCTTAACCAAATACATTTAAACTCAGTTTTTCACCATTCCTGACATTTAATCCTAGTAAACATTCCATGTCATAGGTCAGATAGGATCGCCAGTTTAATTTAAGAAGGTAAAATATCAGAATAATAGTAGATAGAATTATTTATTTCAGCTTTTATTTCATTCATCACATTCCCCGTGGGTCAGAAGTTTACATACACTCAATTATTATTTGGTAGCATTGCCTTTAAATTGTTGAACCTGGGTCAAACTTTTCGGATAGCATTCCACAAGCTTCCCACAAAAATTTGGGTGAATTTTGGCCCATTCCTCCTGACAGAGCTGGTGTAACTGAGTCAGGTTTGTAGGCCTCCTTGCTCGCACACGCTTGTTCAGTTCTGCCCACAAATGTTCTATAGGATTGAGGTCAGGGCTTTGTGATGGCCACTCCAATACCTTGACTTGGTTGTCCTTAAGCCATTTTGCAACAACTTTTGAAGTATGCTTGGGGTCATTGTCCATTTGGAAGAGCCATTTGCAACTAAGCTTTAACTTCCTGACTGATGTCTTGAGATGTTGCTTCAATATATCCAGATGATTTTCCTCCCTCATGATTCCATCTATTTTGTAAAGTGCACCAGCCCATCCTGCAGCAAAGCAACCCCACAACATGATGCTGCCACCCCCGTGCTTCATGGTTGGGATGGTGTTCTTCAGCTTGCAAGCCTCCCCCTTTTTCCTCCAAACATAATGATGGTCATTATGGCCAAACAGTTCTATTTTTGTTTCATCAGACCAGAGGACATTTCTCAAAAAATTACGATCTTTGTCCCCAGTTGTAAACCGTAGTCTGGCTTTTTTATGGCGGTTTTGGAGCAGTGGCTTCTTCCTTGCTGATTTAACTTTCAGGTTATGTTGATATAAGACTCGTTTTACTGTGGATATAGATACTTTTGTACCTGTTTCCTCCAACATCTTCACAAGGTCCTTTGCTGTTGTTCTGGGATTGATTTGCACTTTTTGCACCAAAGTACGATCATCTCTAGGAGACAGAACGCGTCTCCTTCCTGAGCGGTATGACAGCTGTGTGGTCCCATGGTGTTTATTCTTGCGTACTGTTGTTGGTATAGATGAACGTGGTACCTTCAGCCATTTGGAAATTGCTCCCAAGGGTGAACCAGACTTGTGGAGGTCTACAAAAAAAGATTCTGAGGTCTTGGCTGATTTCTTTTGATGTTCCTATGATGTCAAGCAAAGAGGCACTGAGTTTAAAGGTAGGCCTCGAAATACATCCACAGGTACACCTCCAATTGACTCAGATGTCAATTAGCCTATCAGAAGCTTCTAAAGCCATGACATAATTTTCTGGAATTTTCCAAGCTGTTTAAAGGCACAGTCAACTTTGTGTATGTAAACTTCTGACCCACTGGAATTGTGACACAGTGAATTATAAGTGAAGTAATCTGTCTGTAAACAATTGTTGGAAAAATGACTTGTGTCATGCACAACGTAGATGTCCTAACCGACTTGCCAAAACTATAGTTTGTTAACAAGAAATTTGTGGAGTGGTTGAAAAACAAGTTTTAATGACTTCAACCAAGTGTATGTAAACTTCCGACTTCAACTGTATCTGATGGCTGCTCCACACAGGCATTCATGTAGCCAGCCTGTCAACCTGCTGAGCACCGTTCCAGCCATACTTCTTAGCCTAACATTCAAATGGCAACAGGAAGGACTTCCAATCTTAATTTCCACCGAAAATGGCTAGCTTAGCCTTTGGGCCATCATGTGTGGTGTGTTTGTTCTGCTGATTGAAGTTTACAGACCTCTGTTCACCACTCTATTACATCTTGCTCCGCTGAAAAATGGCCACCGGTCCCATGGCTGGGCCTTTCCTGGATGTCCCAGTGGATTGGCAGGGGGGAGTCAGAGTGGGGCCGATGTCTCTCTTGTGCGGCGTGTTGGGAGCTCTCATTAATATCCCCTCTGGAGGCATTGGCCATTGTTGCTGGTTGAGTCTGAGTTCAAGAGGGGTTGCTCCCTGATGTGTGCTTCATTACAGAAAAGAGCATGATTACAGTTGTTGCTTCTGGTTATCCAGCACTGCTCTCAGACAATGTGAGGGTTGGTCCAGCTCAGGGGAAGATGCCATGGCTTCATTCTGTTCTACTTCCTTCATGTTTGTTTTTTATTTGTTGTTGTACTTATTTTCTCATTAATGTACAGTACCAGTCAAAAGTTTAGACACACCTACTCATTCAAGGGTTTTTCTTTATTTTGACTATTTTCTACATGGTAGAATAATAGAATAATAAGAAATCAAACATGTGAAAGAACACATACGGAATCATGTAGTAACCACAAAAAGTGTTAAACCAATCAAAATATGTTTTATATTTGAGATTCGTCAAAGTAGCCACCTTTTACCTTGATGACAGCTTTGCACACACTTGGCATTCTCTCAACCAGCTTCATGATGTAGTCACCTGGAATGCATTTCAATTAACAGGTATGCCTTGTTCAAAGTTCATTTGTGGAATTTCTTTCCTTCTTAATGCGTTTGAGCCAATCAGTTGTGTTGTGACAAGGTAGCGGTGGTATACAGGAAGATAGCCCTATTTGGTAAAAGACCGAGTCCATATTATGACAAGAACAGCTCAAATAAGCAAAGAGAAGTCTGAAATCGGAATAGATACCAAGGGTGAATTTACGACCGCACCCCTTGATTACTCAAATTTGTCTCTTGACCTGTGCACCTCTGTTGTAAACTTTCATAGGCTAAGTTGTAGCAACCTCATGATGGGTATAGGGAACATTAGAGTATCATGTAGTAGCCTAAACCTATCGATGATACAGTGAACTGGTTGAATGGAATATGAATGACAGCCATCCAATATGCTGTAATAGAAATAAGGCCATGCTTATAATTTAAAAAAGAATCTTCCTCCCTCATCTTAAACGTCACCGACCGCCACTGTCAGGACTTGGTGGCCTGTCCACACACAAACTCAATGTCATTCACAGCTAGCCTGCAATATTTTGTCATTTGACAATCAAACCAACAGATTAATAATTGAGTAATGCAAATAAGTATCCCATTGAGTGTTTGTCAATTTTCGGTTGTCAGACTCAGAAAGTTTGGTGTGTGGCTTACTGCAAAGTGTGTTGAAGCAGTTTTACACTTATGTCACTAGATGGCGTCAGAAAATCATGAAGAGAGGGCCTGGAGGCTGGAGCTGCGTTAGGAAATGTCTTCATCCTTATAGAGAGGACAGAAAGTTGGATCAGTTAGCACAGACTTTTTGTAAGGGGATGGTTCTTCATTATTTTAAAAAGGTTCCGACTTCTTATAATTCTACCACTAGGTTTTCCTTTAGTGCTTCTTTTTGGACTCCTTGGCCCTCAAGAGATGAGAACTGCAGACACACACAGAGAGAGAGAGAGAAAGAGAGAGAGAGAGAGAGAGGGAGAGGGAGAGGGAGAGAGAGAGAGAGAGAGACCGACAGACAGACAGAGAGACAGCATGGATGCCTCATACAGGATGTGACATTTTATCTCCCAGTGGGTTTCCTGTGAGTCACTTGTTTTTTATTCCTTCACTGTTCAGTCTGATAAATAAGCCTGCGTGTTTGTTTATCCCAGTTGGCACGCTGCCTCTCTTTAGGGCAGCTGGGCTCTCTTCTGTTCATCCTTATCAGCCAGACTCTGTTCCTGAGGATAATGTGTTGCCTCTGTTTGTCTCTGTGACTTGGAGATGATGACATGCTTACAGAGTCATATAGGGAGAGGGGGAAAAAGTCAAGACACAGTCAATTATCCTGTATTCTAGTGTGTGTGTGTGCGTGCGTGTCCGTACAGTATGTAAGTGTGTACTTTTGAGGAAGTGCTGACTTAGCACATTTGTGTTTGCCTTTCTGTCTCAGCTACGCTAAAGTGCAGGAGCCTCTCTGGCATGTTTCTGAGGGTCCTTCGTCGTGTTGATCTCTCTATCCTAGAGGCACTCGTAGCACAGCCCATTAACGAGACTCTAATTAGCTTGTTTTTCTAACAAGGAGGTTAGGGCAGGGGATGGTTGTGTGTTGTTGGGTGACCAGCGGAGCTTTGAAGCACTGCCATGGAGGAGTCCCTATGGAGTGGATTGCATCCCACCGGAAAAATACAGACATATACATCTACACTGAGGAGCTAGCTAGGGCTCAATCTCCTCGTCTCCATCTACATCTACACTGAGGAGCTAGCTAGGGCTCAATCTCCCCGTCTCCATCTACATCTACACTGAGGAGCTAGCTAGGGCTCAATCTCCTCGTCTCCATCTACATCTACACTGAGGAGCTAGCTAGGGCTCAATCTCCCCGTCTCCATCTACATCTGCACTGAGGAGCTAGCTAGGGCTCAATCTCCTCGTCTCCATCTACATCTACACTGAGGAGCTAGCTAGGGCTCAATCTCCCCGTCTCCATCTACATCTACACTGAGGAGCTGGCTAGGGCTCAATCTCCCTGTCTCCATCTCCATCTACACTGAGGAGCTAGCTAGGGCTCAATCTCCTCGTCTCCATCTCCATCTACACTGAGGAGCTAGCTAGGGCTCAATCTCCTCGTCTCCATCTACATCTACACTGAGGAGCTAGCTAGGGCTCAATCTCCTCGTCTCCATCTACATCTACACTGAGGAGCAAGCTAGGGCTCAATCTCCTCGTCTCCATCTACATCTACACTGAGGAGCTAGCTAGGGCTCAATCTCCTCATCTCCATCTACATCTACATTGAGGAGCTAGCTAGGGCTCAATCTCCTTGTCTCCATCTACATCTACACTGAGGAGCTAGCTAGGGCTCAATCTCCTCGTCTCCATCTACATATACACTGAGGAGCTAGCTAGGGCTCAATCTCCCCGTCTCCATCTACATCTACACTGAGGAGCTAGCTAGGGCTCAATCTCCCCGTCTCTATCTACATCTACACTGAGGAGCTAGCTAGGGCTCAATCTCCCCGTCTCCATCTACATCTACACTGAGGAGCTAGCTAGGGCTCAATCTCCTCGTCTCCATCTCCATCTACACTGAGGAGCTAGCTAGGGCTCAATCTCCTCGTCTCCATCTACATCTACACTGAGGAGCTAGCTAGGGCTCAATCTCCTCGTCTCCATCTACATCTACACTGAGGAGCTAGCTAGGGCTCAATCTCCTCGTCTCCATCTACATCTACACTGAGGAGCTAGCTAGGGCTCAATCTCCCCGTCTCCATCTACATCTACACTGAGGAGCTAGCTAGGGCTCAATCTCCTCGTCTCCATCTCCATCTACACTGAGGAGCTAGCTAGGGCTCAATCTCCTCGTCTCCATCTACATCTACACTGAGGAGCTAGCTAGGGCTCAATCTCCCCATCTCCATCTACACTGAGGAGCTAGCTAGGGCTCAATCTCCCCATCTCCATCTACATTTACACTGAGGAGCTAGCTAGGGCTCATTCTCCCCGTCTCCATCTACATCTACACTGAGGAGCTAGCTAGGGCTCAATCTCCTCGTCTCCATCTACATCTACACTGAGGAGCTAGCTAGGGCTCAATCTCCTCGTCTCCATCTACATCTACACTGAGGAGCTAGCTAGGGCTCAATCTCCCCATCTCCATCTACACTGAGGAGCTAGCTAGGGCTCATTCTCCCCGTCTCCATCTACATCTACACTGAGGAGCTAGCTAGGGCTCAATCTCCTCGTCTCCATCTCCATCTACACTGAGGAGCTAGCTAGGGCTCAATCTCCTCGTCTCCATCTACATCTACACTGAGGAGCTAGCTAGGGCTCAATCTCCCCATCTCCATCTACACTGAGGAGCTAGCTAGGGCTCAATCTCCTTGTCTCCATCTACATTTACACTGAGGAGCTAGCTAGGGCTCATTCTCCCCGTCTCCATCTACATCTACACTGAGGAGCTAGCTAGGGCTCAATCTCCCCATCTCCATCTACATCTACACTGAGGAGCTAGCTAGGGCTCAATCTCCTCATCTCCATCTCCATCTACACTGAGGAGCTAGCTAGGGCTCAATCTCCTCGTCTCCATCTACATCTACACTGAGGAGCTAGCTAGGGCTCAATCTCCTCGTCTCCATCTACATCTACACTGAGGAGCTAGCTAGGGCTCAATCTCCCCGTCTCCATCTACATCTACACTGAGGAGCTAGCTAGGGCTCAATCTCCTCGTCTCCATCTACATCTACACTGAGGAGCTAGCTAGGGCTCAATCTCCTCGTCTCCATCTACATCTACACTGAGGAGCTAGCTAGGGCTCAATCTCCCCATCTCCATCTGTCTCTCTGGATTTTTCCTTCCCTCTGTTGTTCTATTCTTCTCACTGATCCTCTCTTTCTCTATTTCTCTATGTGGCCCATCAGGGTTTGCCTCACATTTTCCATCTCTTGTGCTTTCCTACTCTTTTCCTCCCCCGTTTCCCTCTTCATTTCTCTTTCGTATTCATATTCTTACGCTCTCTGTTTTTGTATATTTTTTTCTCTGCAGCTCCCTTTCACCTGAGGCATGTGAGGCAGTGGTGGGAGGAGCTATAGGAGGAGCTCTCATTGTAATGGCTGGAATGGAAATGGAACGGAATCAAATGGCATCAAACCACAAGTTTGACTCCGTTCCATTAATTCCATTCCAGCCAACACAATGAACCTGTCCTCCTATAGCTCCTCCCACCAGCCTCCACTGGTGGAGAGTGACTTGAATGGCACACATAGAACTGCACTTACATTCCTGCTAAACATGTTCATAATAACCCTCTGTTCTACCCTGAACGTAATGTACTGTTTGTTACATGCGACTTTTGCCCAAAACCACATTAGCCCTTTGAGTGTAATTCTATTGTTGTGTTGATGGTTTCTGGTCTGGAACAGACAGAAAGAGCAAGAGTGAAATATGTGGATTACATGTTTTATGACCAAGAGAGATTAATATTAAGCAGATAATATTATTAGCATTATATCTAGCTAAAGTATTTAAAACCAAAACCATTTGAACCCAGGTCTAATATGGAGGTGGATATTAAGCAGCCCGACGAACAGAACAATGAATGAAAGCTTTCTTTCAGTACGTCCAATTGACAGTGGTTGGGTTGGAGGTGGGGGTGCTCTCTTAGTGAGAATAACAACAGCCTTTCTGACTGAGGATGGTACCAGAGAACGATAGACAGCAGTAGTCTATGTCTTCCACACGCTGACAAGAACAAAGTGGCTCTAAATGTAGGTGTGGTTAGGGGTTAGAGTGGGCCCAGACGACTAGTGTGGCCTAACCCTCTCCTCTCCATCTAACCTCTCTGCTCTAGTGTGGTCTAACCCTCTCCTCCCCTCTCCATCTAACCTCTCTGCTCTAGTGTGGCCTAACCCTCTCCTCTCCATCTAACCTCTCTGCTCTAGTGTGGTCTAACCCTCTCCTCCCCTCTCCATCTAACCTCTCTGCTCTAGTGTTGCCCCTTCCCTCTCCTCTCCATCTAACCTCTCTGCTCTAGTGTTGCCTAATCCTCTCCTCCCCTCTCCATCTAACCTCTCTCTCTCTCCATCTAACCTCTCTGCTCTCTCCCTCAATCATACAGCTACAAAGGAGCACAATGTCACAGAAACACTCTTTCTTTCTGACTCCTTACTTTTCTGTTTTATTTGATTTATTTCTCACTCTATCCCTGCTTTATTTTTGGCTTGCCGAGGGAGGGGGGATAGGGTAGTGATGGGCAGACAGGCGTGGGTCTGTGTTGAGGGATAAGGCTGGGTGGGGGCAGATTTTTCTCCCTCTACTGGGGCCGTCCAGTCTAGATGTGGTTGTTTGGTTGGTTGATCAGTCGGTCGGTCGGTTGGTCACACTTTGGCAACCACACCCCAGTTGACCGCTTGTCGCCATATGACTCAGATGAGCAGCGCAGCGGGACTCAGATTTGTTCTTGGTTACAGTTGATACCTCAGACCTCCCCGGAGTTGTCCTCCTCAGTCACACCAAGTAGAGGGGGCTGCAACATCTGTCCACAGCCCCTCCCAACCCATCCTCTCCTCTACTCGCCTTCTATGGTCTGTCTGCTGGCTCTACAGTGATGCGGTAGGGGCAGGAGGGAGACTGGTGGGAGAGTGGGGTGCAGGATATGGTCTGGAGAGGGTCAATATTCACCCCTTGGGTTCATACTACTGTCATACAGGAAGTAATGGGTCTCCTGTAAGGTCTAACAGTTTGTCTCAAATTGGCATCATATATAGGTCTCTGGTCAAAAGTAGTGCACTTTTCAGGGAATATGTAATGTTTGTGTGTCTTCTTCAGCCGCTGCGATGATACAGTAGCAGAAACCCAGTAGTAGTATTTCAGCAGCTCCTGATTGGGCCTTTTATGTTCATAGTGTTTGTTTTAAAATCAAATGCTCAGCTATAAAAGATTCTGAAGTAGGTTGTGTAGCCCTCCATGAATTCTTTGTCTAGAACTCTCACACACACACACACACACACACACACACACACACACACACACACACACACACACACACACACACACACACACACACACACACACACACACACAGATGTGGCGAATTCCCCCTTGGCAGCAGAAACCTCTGAGTCACCATCCGGGTTTCCCTTGCTTTCTCTTCCAAATATGGGTGGGAGCATGAAGGAAGAGCGGGAAGCGGAATGCGGAAGATGGAGTGGAACCCCTTTGTGATGTCAGAACATTCTAACAGCAAGCCAGGAATTAAAACAATCCCACTGTCTGGAAATACACATCACACCCGAGGAAAGCATTCCTGGCAGTCACAATGGCATTTCCTCTAGCATAACACTAATGTCTAAACTCTCGACTGGACACACACACACTCACACACACATACACACACACTCCCCCCCCCCCCCCCTCCCCCCTCCCCTTCCCTTTGGACGTTACACCAGAGAAACTCCCTCTTCCCGTAAAACAGCTTGCTTTTTCCCCCTGTTGTGCCTCCTGACATTGACTAGTTATTCCCAGCATCACTCTCCATGGGAGAGCAGAGGACCAATGGTAGGAAAATAATCTGTCTGTCTGTCTGTATATCTGTACATCTGTCTGTCTTTCCCTCCCTATCTCCTTTTCTCCCGTGTTCATTGTAAGAGGGTGGAAGGGGTCTGGGACATGCTATTCTGTATGTTATAATGAGGACATTGACGGCAGTATAACCACTGACCATGACAGCCACCATATGGGGCCCTAAAACAGTGTTGTCTACCCCATAAGTGGGCTTCGCCGCTTGGGTAAATCTTCACAGATTACTCCAAGCCCTGAGCCCTTTTCCCTCCTCTCCGCCTCTGTCTGTCCAGCCATCTAGACGTCAACCCCCCATCACCACTATCCCTAACCATAATTACTGTTAACTATGAACAAGGTCCTCTCACACACACACACACACACACACACACACACACACACACACACACACACACACACACACACACACAGACAGACACACACACAGACACTCACAGGCACACACACACTATCTCTATCTCTCTCACACACACATACACACTCATACTCTCTCATACACAGACACAGACACAGACACAGACACAGACACACACACACACACACACACACACACACACACACACACACACACACACACACACACACACACACACACAACTCGCTAGTCTCTAAAGAACAATGGATCACAGCTGATGTGGTACATCTGTAGACCACTAGACTGCCACAGCCCGCAGACGGCTCCGAGAGTCTCTCAGCTGGCAGAAATGACAGGCAGTTCAGAAAACACACTGAGCTGTAATTAAAACAAACACTCATCAAGGAGAAAAGCTCTCTGTGGATGTGTGTTGATTTTTATATTTATGAGAGCCCAGGCCGCAAGGGCACCAGTGTCTCTGGTCTCCAAGGCCAGCTCAGGTCTGGACAGATGTGTACATAACAGTGGTGCTAGAGCTTAGCAGGGGGTAGTAGTAGTAGTAGAAGTAGTAGTAGTAGTAATAGTAGTAGCAGTAGTGGTAGTAATAGTAGTAGTAGTACCAGTAGTAGCAGCAGTAGTAGTAGTATTAGTAGTAGTAGTAGTAGTAGTAGTAGTAGTAGCAGTAGTAGTAGCAGTAGTAGTAGTAGTAGTACCAGTAGTAGTAGTAGTAGTAGTAGTAGTACCAGTAGTAGCAGTAGTAGTAGTAGCATTAGCAGTAGTAGTAGTAGCATTAGTAGTTGTAGTAGTAGTACCAGTAGTAGCAGTAGTAGTAGTAGTAGTAGTAGCATTAGCAGTAGTAGTAGTACCAGTAGTAGCAGTAGTAGTAGTAGCATTAGCAGTAGTAGCATTAGTAGTAGTAGTAGTAGTACCAGTAGTAGCAGTAGTAGTAGTAGTAGTACCAGTAGTAGCAGTAGTAGTAGTAGTAGTAGCATTAGAGGTAGTAGTAGCAATGGTGAAAAAAGTACCCAATTGTCATACTTGAGTTAAAGTAAAGATACCTTAATAGAAAATGACTCAAGTAAAAGTGAGTCACCCAGTAAAATACTACTTGATTAAAAGTCTAAAAGTATTTGGTTTTAAATATACTTAAGTATCAAAAGTAAGTGTAATTGCTCAAACATACTTATGTATCAAAAGGAAAAGAAAAGGAAAAGAAATCATTTCAGTTTCCTCATATTAAGCAAACCAGACGGCAGATTCTTTAGATTTGTTATGTTCCGATAGCCAGGGGCACACTCCAACAAACGAAGCATTTGTGTTTAGTGAGTCCGCCAGATCAAAGGCAGTAGAGATAACCAGGGATGTTCTCTTGATAAATACTTGAATTTGACAATTTTCCTGCCCTGCTAAGCATTCAAAGAGTTAAAGAGTACTTTTAGGTGTCAGGGAAAATGTATGTAGTAAAAAGTACATTATTTTCTTTAGGAATGAAAGGAAATGAAAATAAAAGTTGTCAAAACTATAAGATACCCCCCAAAACTACTTAAGTGGTACTTTAAAGTATTTTTACTTAAGTATTTTACACCACTGAGTTGTAGTAGTAGTAGTAGTAGTTGGTGTGGTTATTGTTGTTGTAGTAGTTGTTGTTGCAGTAGTTGTTGTTGTTGTAGTTGTAGTCGAAGTTGTTGTTGTAGTTGTTCTAGTAGTAGTAGTTCTAGTAGTAGTACTACTAGTAGTATTAGTAGTTTTAGTAGTAGTAGTAGTTCTAGTTGCAGTATTCGTAGTAGTAGTTGGTGTGGTTGTTGTATTAGTTGTTGTTGTTGTAGTAGTAGTTGTAGTTGTTGTTGTAGTTGTAGTCGAAGTAGTAATAGTAGTTGTTCTAGTAGTAGTAGTTCTAGTAGTAGTACTACTAGTAGTTGTAGTAGTTCTGGTAGTAGTAGTAGTAGTAGTAGTAGTAGTAGTAGTAGTAGTAGTAGTAGTAGTAGTAGTAGTAGTGGTTCTGGTAGTAGTAGTAGTTCTAGTAGTAGTATTAGTAGTAGTATTGGTGTGGTTATTGTTGTTGTTGTAGTAGTATTTGTTGTTGTTGTTGTAGTCAAAGTCGTAGTAGTAATAGTAGTTGTTCTAGTAGTAGTAGTTCTAGTAGTAGAAGTAGTTCTAGTAGTAGTATTAGTAGTAGTTGTAGTTGTAGTAGTAGTAGTATGAGTAGTAGTAGTACTAGTAGTAGTAGTTATAGTAGTAGTACTACTTGTACTAGTAGTAGTTCTAGTAGTAGTTGTTCTAGTAGTAGTTATAGTAGTAGTAGTACTATTACTAGTAGTAGTAGTAGTAGTAGTAGTAGTAGTAGTAGTAGTAGTAGTTCTAGTTGTAGTATTAGTAGTAGTTCTAGGAGTTGTAGTTCTAGTAGTAGTAGTAGTAGTAGTTCTAGTAGTAGTAGTAGTAGTAGTAGTAGTAGTTGTAGTAGTAGTTCTAGTAGGAGTATTAGTAGTAGTTCTAGTAGTAGTAGTAGTTCTAGTAGTAGTATTAGTAGTAGTTCTAGGAATTGTAGTTCTAGTAGTTGTAGTAGTAGTAGTAGTACTGCTACTAGTAGTAGTAGTTCTAGTAGTAGTATTAGTAGTAGTTCAAGTAGTATTAGTAGTAGTAGTAGTAATTCTAGTAGTAGTAGTAGTAGTAGTAGTTCTAGTAGTGGTAGTAGTAGTAGTGGTAGTAGTAGTTCTAGTAGTAGAAGTGGTAGTAGTAGTAGTAGTAGTAGTAGTAGTAGTTCTAGTAGTAGTATTAGTAGTAGTTCTAGTGGTAGTAGTAGTGGTAGTAGCATCCTAGTGTTAGTAGTAATATAGTAGTTGCCTTGTCTTAGAAGCAGTAGTTCTGGCCCTCCTCCCCCTTCTCCTCCTCTCATATGCCAGGTACCATGTCTCTATCATCTGGGCTTTCTAAGGCTATAAACTCTTCCCCTCACTCTGCTGGATCAGAAAACATGTGATCTATCTCTCCACATGACAGCAACGTTTTCTTCTCTTCCTCAGTTGCGTAGCGGGGGAGAACCATCAGGGGGCCCTGCGCTGCTGAGGTCGGTGCTGTGGAGATCCCTCCACTTCCTGGTTTACGGGCTGCTACATGACAGCGCCGACAGCCCCAGCCATTAGAAGATTAGCCGGATCGTTCACTGGCGTGCCAGGATGGATCAGGAATAAAATGATTCCAGACACTCTATAGAAATCTAGGAGGTGGTGACAGAATGCAGCAAGGTGACCATTATTTTCCTTTCACAAGCTATTTAGATCTGGGATAAAGGGAGGGAGGGAGGGAGGGAGGGAGGGAGGGAGGGAGGGAGGGAGGGAGGGAGGGAGGGAGGGAGGGAGGGAGGGAGGGAGGGAGGGAGGGAGGGAGGGAGGGGGTATGTATTTCGCAAGTGTTTGAAACGGGCCCACATATGTAACTGTGTTTGTCAGCAGTTTTCTCTCTCTCCTTCTCTCTCTCCTTCTCTCTCTCCTTCTCTCTCTCCTTCTCTCTCTCCCTCTTTAAAGGATGACGTCTTCTCTCTGAGGCATCCTGCCCCCTGCCGTCTGAAATGGACTGCTCTACTGAATCAGTCTGAATCCACTGAGTGACAAACTCACAGGCACTACATTGACACCTGTCAGTCCATTTATACAGGCCAGGGGTAAACATCACTTGATGAAGTCAAACAGACTGACTTCTAAGAGATGCCCAAAGAAAGCTCATACATATGATGGAATGATGTTTAAAAATGGAGGGTGC
The DNA here is from genome assembly GCF_013265735.2 of Oncorhynchus mykiss. Lineage (NCBI taxonomy): Eukaryota > Metazoa > Chordata > Actinopteri > Salmoniformes > Salmonidae > Oncorhynchus > Oncorhynchus mykiss. The sequence goes on from NC_048567.1 coordinate 71,808,930, forward strand.
AGACGGACAGACGTACTGATGGATGAAGGTAGAGACAGGCAGAAATATAGATTTGCAGACAGATAAAAGTGCGTATGTCCTGAGATCCTAACATCAGAAACCTTGTCCTCATTTGTGTCTTACCTCAGAAGATGAATGGAGCCAGTGTCAGTGTAAAATAACGATTCAGTCTCTTAGTGAAATTGTTCATATGATGGACCTGTGCAGCCATTTACATCAATGAAACCTGTCATTTTCCCTCCCAAGTCAAATGACTCTTTTCATCTTTTCATGCATTCTTCAACCCAAGAGCACTCAGGCATTTGGCAAACCCAACGCTCCACTGGTCTGACACTACACTCTCAGAAAAAAATGGTTACAAAATGGTTCTGCGGCTGTCTCCATAGGAGAACCCTTTTAAACTCAACTCCCTTTTTAGTTTCAGGTAGAACTATTTTGGGTTCCATGTAGAACTCTCTGTGGAAAGGATTCTGCATGGAACAGAAAGGGGTTCTTCAAAAGGTTCTCCTATGGAGACAGCCGAAGAACCCTTTTTGGTTCTAGATAGCAACTTTTTTTTCTAAGTGTAAGAGCAATGTCAAACGGCATTATGACCGAACACACATAATCGATAGACAGATTGACATTTTAAGCACATTTGTATCTAAGTAGTGTATAAGGTGGTTTATGTCAGCATATATTAACAGAAAGACAGACCAAAGACAGACTGTGTGGAAGAATAGTGACATCATTCTTCGTGTTCAGAAAGACAAAAACTTGATTCAGGCTCCACACAAGCAGTTGGACCAATTCCGTGCTGTAGGGAGTGGTGAGGTCCATTGTTGGCAAAGTACACTACTAGGGAAAGGGGGATACCTAGTCAGTTGTACAACTGAATGCATTCAACTGAAATGTGTCTTCCGCATTTAACCCAACCTCTGCATTTAACCCAACCCCTCTATTAGTCCATGGGGTGGCAAAGGTTTAATGATGTTAAATTGTTCTCCACCAACTCCTGATCAAATTGATATATGATAACCATATAAGTTTTTCACACGTGTGTATATCTTAATGTATAGGGAATCTATGCAATAGAATGTTTGCAGGCTGATAAAAGAATGCTGAGACAAGTTGGAATTTCCACATGCACATTGAAAATGACTGTATCAAACAACAATGGAACATTCTACTCGGCTATTCTCATATTAAAAACCATGGGATATAGTACAGTGATGCTATCAAGAGCAGTGTACGGGTTTCTTCTTTATTCTCATATTAAAAACCATGGGATATAGTACAGTGATACTATCAAGAGCAGTGTACGGGTTTCTTCTTTATTCTCATATTAAAAACCATGGGATATAGTACAGTGATACTATCAAGAGCAGTGTACGGGTTTCTTCTTTATTCTCATATTAAAAACCATGGGATATAGTACAGTGATACTATCAAGAGCAGTGTACGGGTTTCTTCTTTATTCTCATATAGTACATTTTTGCCATCAGATCTAATGATTTACCAAGACTGACTCATTATTGAAACAACAATGTTACAAATAGCAGAAATATATATTTGTTTTAGTGGTATTGGTAACACTGGGAAATAATACTAATAAGTCCAAAAGTGTCTGTGAGGTAGCCTAGGCAGAGAGCTGCTGTACATGTTGTGTAAATATTTGTAATAATTCATGTTTTTTATAGAATTTTTCCCTAACAAACTTTTGGTTTTATGAATGAACTATTGATTTAGCTTATTATTATGGTCTGAATAGTTTGAATCCAGCACGTTTTCAAGACTGAATTTGGCGGTTGGTTTTTGGCTAGGAGGCAATGTTTGGATTAGATTATGCCAACTCACCGCAGGTTGAGAATGGAGAGAAGCCCGAAGGCAGAGGTGTACAGAGAGATGACAGATGACCATGGCCATATGAAAGACTAAGTTAAAAGGCTACTCCTGAATTACTATTGAAGTGTGGTGTGCTTTCTCGTGCCTCATGACTGTCGTAGCATCACCCAAGTGGGTGCTGAATCTTGGTAGTAGCAAAGAGTAGCTAGCAAGATAGTTCAGTGGCTAGTACGGAACTCTAACTTCATCTGTCTGAGTCCTACAACTAAGCCACAGACGGCTTGGATGGCGAGACACCGTGATGACAACGTACTGCCTGCTGCCTGCCTGCTTCTGGCTCTCCTCTTTGACCTCCTCCTCCTCCTCTGACCTCAATCACGCCGTAACCTTTCTCAACCTTCAGTGTCTTGACTGTTGATCAACTCATGATGATTAATGATGCTGTGGTTTTTAAATTACATGTTTTTTGTTGTTGCTTTACAGCACTTTGAGATGTCTTTATGTAATGAATAGTGCTATTTAAGCTCAATAAGTTAGTAGTGTTACTATTATGAGATCCCAATCTGTTAGCATATTTAATAGTTGACACCTGTAATAGTCTGTTATATAGCAATTCTCAGCATTCTAACATGCAAGGTGTACTCTGTCATTTGTTGAGTTGTCCCAGCAAGTTAAGACAAAGATTTAGGTAAGCGCTAACGTTCTCTAAAAAGGAACATTGGTGATTATAATCTCTTCTGTCCCTGACCATCATAATATTTAAGATGACGCTCTCTAAACTTCAACCTAACAACTTATTTAATTAAATATGTTACCTAATCATTCTGTAGCCATTAGATCAATGGCTGGTTGACAAATGTAATAGGAATTATGCAATTGTGATTAGAAAAGATCCAGCCTTTTAGCAATTTGATCTGGCCCTATACTACAACAAAATAAAATCCATAAATGGTGTAACTAGACACCATCTACAATGCCTTCAGAAAGTATTCATACCCCTAGATGTATTCCACATTTTGTTGTGTTACAGCCTGAATTCTAAATGGATGAAATAAAACAAGATTCTCACCTATGCTACACATAATACCCTACAATGAAAAAGTGAACGCAATGTTTTTAGATATTTTAGCAAATATATTGAAACACCTACTCATTCAAGGGTTTTTCTTTATTTTTACAATTTTCTATATTGTATAATAATAGTGACAACGTCAAAAATATGGAATAACACATATGGAATCATGTAGTAACCAAAAAAGTGTTAAACAAATCTAAATATATGTCACGTTCTGACCATCATTCGTGTGTGTTTCCCTTGTTTTAGTGTTGGTCAGGACGTGAGCTGAGTGGGCATTCTAAATTGGATGTCTTGTTTGTCTATTTCTATGTCTGGCCTGATATGGTTCTCAATCAGAGGCAGGTGTTAGTCATTGTCTCTGATTGGGAACCATATTTAGGTAGCCTGGGTTTCACTGTGTGTTTGTGGGTGATTGTCCTTATGTCCTTGTTCTGTCTGTGTTACTTAGCACCAGTATTAGGCTGTTTCGGTTTTCGTGTTACGTTTATTGTTTTTGTATTGGATTCGTGTTTACTTTGTTTTCATTAAACATGGATCACAATAGCCACGCCGTATTTTGGTCCGACTCTCCTTCACCTAAAGAAAGCCGTTACAGAATCACCCACCACAACAGGACCAAGCGGCGTGGTAACGGGTAACTGCAGCGAAAGGAGGAATGGACATGGGAGGACGATATGGACAGCAAGAGTATGGACTATACTACTTGGGAGGAGATAGACAGGTGGGCGGCCGACCCAGGGAGAGTGCCGGAGCCCGCCTGGGATTCGATGGAGCAGTGCGAGGAAGGTTATCGGAGAATGGAGTTGGCGAAGCAAGCACGGCGGCGCGGACGGAAGCCCGAGAGTCAGCCCCAAAAATGTATTGGGGGGGCTCACAGGGAGTATGGCTACGCCAGGTAAACTGCCTGTGCTTACCGGGGGACTAGAGAGACCGGGCAGGCACCGTGTTATCCTGTGGTGCGCACGGTGTCTCCAGTGCGGGTGCATAGCCCGGTGCGGTACATTCCAGCTCCGCGCGTATCGGCCGGGCTAGAGTGAGCATCGAGCCAAGTGCCATGAAGCCGGCTCTACGCATCTGGTCTCCAGTGCGTCTCCTTGGGCCGGCTTACATGGCACCAGCCTTGCGCTCGGTGTCTCCGGTTCGCCTGCATAGCCCAGTGCGGGCTATTCCACCTCGCCGCACTGGCAGGGCGACCGGGAGCATTCAACCAGGTAAGGTTGGGCAGGCTCGGTGCTCAAGAGCTCCAGTGCGCCTGCATGGTCCGGTCTATCCAGTACCACCTCCACGCATCAGCCCTCCGGTGGCAGCTCCCCGCACCAGGCTTCCTGTGCGTGTTCTCGGCCCAGAACCACCAGTGCCAGCACCACGCATCAGGCCTACAGTGCGCCTCGCCTGTCCAGCGCTGCCAGAGCCTTCCTCCTCTCCAGAGCTGCCGGAGTCTCTCGCCTATCTAGCGCTGTCAGAGCCTTCCTCCTCTACAGCGCTGCCGGAGTCTCCCGCCTGTTCAGCGCAGTTGGAGCCTTCCTCCTCTCCAGCGCTGCCGGAGTCTCCTGCCTGTTTAGCGCTGCCAGAGCCTTCCGTCTCTACAGCGCTGCCGGAGTCTCCAGTCTGCATAGAGCTGCCAGTCTGCAAGGAGCTGCCAGTCTGCAAGGAGCCGCCAGAGCTGCCAGTCTGCAGGATGCCGCCAAAGCTGCCAGTCTGCAAGGAGCCGCCAGAGCTGCCAGTCTACATGGAGCAGCCAGAGCTGCCAGTCAGCATGGAGCAGCCAGAGCCGCCAGTCAGCATGGATCAGCCAGGGCCGCCAGTCAGCATGGAGCAGCCAGAGCCGCCAGTCAGCATGGAGCAGCCAGAGTCGCCAGTCAGCATGGAGCAGCCAGTCAGCATGGAGCAGCCAGAGCAGCCAGTCAGCATGGAGCAGCCAGAGCAGCCAGTCAGCATGGAGCAGCCAGAGCTGCCAGTCAGCAAGGAGCAGCCAGAGCTGCCAGTCAGCCAGGATCTTCCAGATCCGCCAGTCAGCCTGGATCCGCTATTCAGCCAGGATCCGCCATTCAGCCAGGATCTTCCAGATCCGCCAGTCAGCCAGGATCCGCCAATCAGCCGGGATCTGCCAGAACTGCCAGTCAGCCGGGATCTGCCAGAGCCAACTACCTGCCTGGGCTTCCTCTCAGTGCTGAGCTTCCTCTCAGTGCTGAGCTACCCCTCAGTCCCGAGCTACCTCTCAGTCCCGAGCTTCCCCTCAGTCCCGAGCTACCCCTCAGTCCCGAGCTACCCCTCAGTCCCGAGCTACCTCAGTCCCGAGCTGCCCCTCTGTCCAGTGAGGCCCTTGGTGAGGACTACTAGGCCAAGGTCGGCGGCGAGGGTCGCCTATCTAGGGACGCTAAGGAGGTGGACTAAGACTATTATGGAGTGGGGTCCACGTCCAGCGCCAGAGCCGCCACCGCGGAGAGATGCCCACCCACACCCTCCCCTATAGGTTTAGGTTGTGCGTTCGGAGTCCGCACCTTGGTGGGGGGGTACTGTCACGTTCTGACCATCGTTCGTGTGTGTTTTCCTTGTTTTAGTGTTGGTCAGGACGTGAGCTGGGTGGGCATTCTATGTTGGATGTCTTGTTTGTCTATTTCTATGTCTGGCCTGATATGGTTCTCAATCAGAGGCAGGTGTTAGTCATTGTCTCTGATTGGGAACCATATTTAGGTAGCCTGGGTTTCACTGTGTGTTTGTGGGTGATTGTCCTTATGTCCTTGTTCTGTCTGTGTTACTTAGCACCAGTATTAGGCTGTTTCGGTTTTCGTGTTACGTTTATTGTTTTTGTATTGGATTCGTGTTTACTTTGTTTTCATTAAACATGGATCGCAATAGCCACGCCGCATTTTGGTCCGACTCTCCTTCACCTAAAGAAAGCCGTTACAATATATTTTATCATTGAGAGCCACCCTTTGCCTTGATGTCAGCTTTGCACACTCTTGGCATTCTCTACCAGCTTCATAAGGTGGTCACCTGGAATGCATTTCAATTAACAAGTGTACCTTGTTAAAAGTTCATTTGTGGAATTTCTTTCCTTCTTAATGCGTTTGACCAATCAGTTGTGTTGTGACAAGGTAGGGTTAGTATACATAAGATAGCCCTATTTGGTAAAAGACCATGTCAATATTATGGCAAGAACAGCTCAAACAAGCAAAGAGAAACGACAGTCGATCATTATTTTAAGACATGAAGGTCAGTAAATATGGAAAATGTAAAGAACTTTGAAAGTTTCTTTAAGTGCAGTCACAAAAACCATCAAGTGCTATGATGAAACTGGCTCTCATGAGGACCGCCACAGGAATGGAAGACCCAGACCTCTGCTGCAGAGGATAAGTTCATTAGAGTTACCAGCCTCAAAAATGTGTATTTGTATTTATTATGGATCTCCATTAGCTGTTGCCAAGGCAGCATCTACTCTTCCTGGGGTCCAGCAAAGTTAAGGCAGTTTATACAATTTTAGTAACATTACAATACATTCACAGATTTCACAACACATTGTGTGCCCTACTCCACCACTACCACATATCTGCAGAACTAAATCCATGTGTATGTGTGTGTACAGTGCATATGTTATCGTGTGTGTGTATGAATGTGTCTGTGCCTATGTTTGTGTTGCTTCACAGTCCCTGCTGTTCCATTAGGTGTTTTTTATCTGTTTTTTAAATCACATTTTACTGCTTGCATCAGTTACTTGATATGGAATAGATTTCCGTGTAGTCATGGCTCTATGTAGTACTGTGTGCCTCCCATAGTCTGTTCTGGACTTGGAGACTGTGAAGAGACCTCTTGTGACATGTCTTGTGTGGTATGCATGGGTGTCCAAGCTGTGTGCCAGTAGTTTAGACAGACAGCTTGGTGCATTCAACATGTCAATACCTCTCATAAATACAAGTAGTGATGAAGTCAATCTCTCCTCCACTTAGAGCCAGGAGAGATTGACATGCATATTATTAATATTAGCTCTCTGTGTACGTCCAATAACCAGCAGTGCTGCCCTGTTCTGAGCCAATTGCAACTTTCCTAAGTCCTTTTTTTGTGGCACCTGACCACACGACTGAACAGTGGTCAAGATGTGACAAAACTAGGGCCTGTAGGACCTGCCTTGTTGATAATGTTGTTAAGAATGCAGAGCAGCACTTTATCATGGACATACTTCTCCCCATCTTAGTTACTTTTGTATCAATATGTTTTGACCATGACAGTTTACAATCCAGGGTTACTGCAAAGAGTTTAGTCATCTCAACTTGCTCAATTTCCACATGATTTATTACAAGATTTAGTTGAGGTTTAGGGTTTAGTGAATGATATGTCCCAAATACAATCATTTTAGTTTTTTTTATATTTAGGGCTAACTTATTCCTTGCCACCCACTCTGAAACTAACTGCAACTCTTTGTTAAGTGTTGCAGTCATTTCAGTCGCTTTAGTAGCTGATGGAAATAGTGTTGAGTCATCCGCATGCATAAACACTCTGGCTTTACTCAAAGTCAGTGGCTTGTCGTTGGTAAAAAAAAAATATTTAAAAGCAAGGGGCCTAAACAGCTACCCTGGGGAATTCCTGATTCTACCTGGATTTTGATTCTACCTGGATTATGTTTGAGAGACTTCCACTAAAGAACACCCTCTGTGTTCTGTTAGACAAGTAATTGCAGCCCAAATAAATGCTTCGCAGAGTTCAAGTAACAGACACATCTCAACATCAACTGTTTAGAGGAGACTACATGAATCAGGCCTTCATGCTCAAGTTGGTGCAAAGTAACCACTACTAAATGACACCAATAAGAAGAAGAGACTTGCTTGGGCCAAAAAAAACATGAGCAATGGACATTAGACCAGCAGAAATCTGTCCTTTTGTCTGAGGAGTCCAAATGTAAGATTTTTGGTTCCAACCGCCGTGTCTTTGTGAGACGCAGAATAGGTGAACGGATGATCTTCGCATGTGTGGTTCCCACTGTGAAGTATGGAGGAGGAGGTGTGATGGTGTGGGGGTGCTTTGCTGGTGATTTATTTCAAATTCAAGGCACAGTTAACCAGCATGACTACCAAAGCATTCTGCAGCGATACACCATCCCATCTGGTTTGCGACTATCATTTGTTTTTCAACAGGACAATGACCCTAAACACACCTCCAGGTTGTGTAAGGGCTATTTGACCAAGAAGGAGGGTGATGAAGTGCTGCATCAGATGACCTGTCCTCCACAATCACTTTAGATGGTTTGGGATGAGTTGGACCGCAGTGAAGATAAAGCAGCCAACAGGTACTCAGCATATGTGGGAAATCCTTCAAGACTGTTGGAAAAGCATTCCTCATGAAGTTGGTTGAGAGAATGCCAAGAGTGTGCAAAGCTGTCATCAAGGCGAAGGGTGGCTACTTTGAATAATTATTTTTTGGTTACTACATGATTCCATATGTGTTATTTCATAGTTTTGATGTTTTCACTACTTTTCAATCATTTAGGAAATAGTAAAAAATAAAGAAAAACCCTTGAATGAATTCACACCCCTGTGTCAGTACATTGTAGAAGCACCTTTGGCAGCGATTACAGCTGTGAGTCTTTCTGGGTACGCCTCTAAGAGCTTTCCACACCAGGAGTATGCAACATTTGCACATTATTCTTAAAAAAATAATTCAAGTTCTGTCAAAATGGTTGTTGATCATTCATAGACAAACATTTTTAGATCTTGCCATAGATTTTCAAGTAGATTTAAGTCAAAACTGAAACTCAGCCACTTAGGAACCTGTAAAGTTTCTTGGTAAGCAACTCCAGTGTAGATTTGGCACTATGTTCTTTGTTATTGTCCTGCTGAAAGGTGAATTCGTCTCCTAGTGTCTGGTGGAAGCAGACTGAACCATTATGTTTTTTTTTCAATCTTGAAACTCCCCAGTCCTTAACTGAACTTAAAATGCATTCAGACAGTATTCAGACCGCTTGACTTTTTACACATTTTGTTACATTACAGCCTTATTCTAAAATCAATTAAATCATTTTGTTCCCTCATAACTCTACACACAATACCCCATAATGACAAAGTTAAAACAGGTTTGTTGCTTTATTTATTTAAATTGTTGCTTTATTATTTATAATAATAAAAAATAAATAACAATCAGAAATACCTTGTTTATGTAACTATTCATGGTTGGCTGTGTTATGACTGTGTCATAACGTGGGTGTCAGGTAAAGTGTTACCCAGATGGTCGACATGTTAGAGTGTTTCGTTTGTAGATGATAATGCTATTCGACAGCATTTTCGGCCCAGGACCACCCCAAAAAATGCATCTGGCTATAACATTTTGTACAGTAACATCACACAAACATGTATTTCTCAGAGAGATAGTGGTGGAGCGCTGTCTGCCTAGAAGGCCAGTATCCCGGTGTCGCCTCTTCACTGTTGACGTTGAGACTGGTGTTTTGTGGGCACTATTTAATGAACCTGCCAGTTGAGGACTTGTGAAGCGTCTGTTTCTCAAATTAGACACACTAATGCACTTGTCCTCTTGCTCAGTTGTGCACAGGAGCCTCCCACTCCTCTTTCTATTCTGGTTATAGCCAGTTTGTGCTGTTCTGTGAAGGGAGTAGTACACAGTGTTGTAGGAGAGGGGTTTTCTAATGATCAATTAGCCTTTTAAAATGATAAACTTGGATTTGCACATAAATCATCCATCTAACCCATCACACGTTCGTCATTACTGCTAGTCCACTTATATAGTTATAAACATACTAAAACATGCTCAAGTCAATTATACTGTATCATCCAGAAAGCCATAAGTATTGATGCGCGTTAACATTACAATTCTGATAACATGGTAAAACAAAACCCCTACTATGAATGTCCCAATCATGGTTATCATGGTTATCACTCAATTTCAAGATCCTCAATTTAGCACACACCAACACGGTTAGATTCTACATTTACCATATATTTCTCATTACGGCCATCGTTTATCCCTGTCTTACACTGTCGAGAGTGGCATGTTAAATCTACTGCAGAGATAGCCTGCAGAGTTCTGTCATACTATCCAGGTCTATGCCCAAATAGTTTGAGCTTCTACTTTTAAAAATCCACCTTTCCAGAAATAAGTCTCTCACTGTTGCCGCTTGTTATAGACCTTCTCTGCCGTCACCTGTGCCCTGGACACCATATGTGAATTGATTGCCCCCCATCTATCTTCAGAATTCGTACTGTTAGGTGACCTAAACTGGGATATGTTTAGCACCCGGTCGTCCTACAATCTAAACTAGATGCCCTCAATCTCACGCAAATTATCAAGGAACCTACCAGGTACAACCACAAATCAGTAAACATGAGCACAATCATAATATCATCCTGACCAACTTTGCCTCTAAATGCACCTCTGCTGTCTTCAACCAGGATCTCAGCGATCACTGCCTCACTGCCTGTAATGAGCCCAGAGTCAAACGACCACCCCTCATCACTGTCAAACGCTCCCTAAAACACTTCAGTGAGCAGGCCTTTCTAATCAACCTGGCCCAGGTATCCTGGAAGGATATTGACCTCCTCCCATCAGTAGAGGATGCCTGGTCTTTAAACTTGCTTTCCTCACCATCTTAAATAAGCATGCCCCATTCAAAAAATGTAGAACAAAGAACAGATATAGCCCTTGGTTCACTCCAGACATGACTGCCCTTGATCAGCACAAAAACACCCTGTTGTGTACCCCCGCAATATGCTTTCAGGGAAGTTGGGAACCAATATACACAGTCAGTTAGAAAAGCAAAGGCTAGCTTTTTCAAACAGAAATTTGCATCCTGTAGAACTAATTCTAAAAAGTTCTGGGACACTGTAAAGTCCATGGAAAATAAGAGCACCTCCTGCCAGCTGCCCACTGCACTGAGGCTAAGAAACAATATCACCACTGATAAATCTACGATTATCGAGAATTTCATTTAAAAAAATGTACGGCTGGCCATGCTTTCCACCTGGCTGCCCCTACCCCGGCCAAAGCTTTGTCACCAAAGCCCCATATACTACCGACCACTGCGACCTGTATGCTCTCGTTGGCTGGCCCTCGCTACATATTCGTCGCCAAACCCACCGGCTCCAGGTATTCTATTCTTTGCTAGGTAAATCTCAGCTCACTGGTCACCATAACAACACCCACCCATAACACACGCTCCACCAGGTATATTTCACTGGTCATCCCCAAAGCCAACACCTCCTTTGGCCGCCTTTCCTTCCAATTCTCTGCTGCCAATGACCGGAACGAATTGCAAAAATCACTGAAGCTGGAGACTTATCCTCACTAACTTTAAGCATCAGCTGTCAGAGCAGCTTACCGATCAATGTACCTGTACATAACCCATCTGTATATAGCACACCCTGCTACCTCATCCCCATATTGTTATTTATTTTTTTGCTCTTTTGCACCCAAGTATCTCTACTTGCACATCATCATCTGCACATCTATCACCCCAGTGTTATTGCTAAATTGTAATTATTTCACCACTGTGTGTGCTTGTGCTGGTGTGCGTGTTAAAACGTGGGGCAAAAACAAATTAACGGCCAGGGCCTTACTTATTTGGGAGCTCCCTCTACGGCCACATCCGGATACCTTTATATTTTATTCAACTTCAGAACTTCCCTAACTGTTCTCCTAAGACAACAGCCTCTGGAAACATTTTAAAGAGAGAGATAGAGACACCCCACCCTCTTCAGGAGGATAAAGTGTAAGTTTTGTTGGTATTCACCCATGCTAAATTCTAATCAGCAACACAAAAGTTTTAATTGCAGACTAAACAAAACATAATATGTTCTGTTTACCGGGAGTCCACTGTCCTCCCTCCATTCATTAATCGCTTGTGTTTTAATCCATCCCAACATTTATGTATCCTTTATGTAGCCTGTACTACACTGTACTACACTTTATCTCGCCACCAATTCCAACAATTTACTCCAGTATATGACTGGTCTCACTTTTCCCCAATGATTTTACGTAACCACCGCACTACAAAGCCCTTCATGTTTATGAACAAATATTTTAAATGGTAATTTTAGGTTTGGCAACTCCAATGCTGGCACCTGACACAATTCCTTTTCAGAACTCTACAAACAATTACTCACAATATTAACTCCACTCTAATTTCTCGTGACCCTTCCTCCCTTTCGTCAATTCTATATATCTATTTAAGAATAAGACAGAATAAAGTGTCTCACAGGTGACTTTAACTTTATCTCCAGCACCAGGGCAGCAGGGTCATTGTGGTAGACGGGATTAGCGCAAAGACATACCTGGCCCAGAAGGCCATCCCAAGGCGGCTCAGGGCTCAACCAAAGACATACCTGGCCCAGAAGGCCATCCCAAGGCGGCTCAGGGCTCAACCAAAGACACACCTAGCCCAGAAGGCAAGCCCAAGGCGGCTCAGGGCTCAACCAAAGACACACCTAGCCCAGAAGGCAAGCCCAAAGCGGCTCAGGGCTCAACCAAAGACACACCTAGCTCAGAAGGCCAGCCCAAGTCGGTTCAAGGCTCAACCGCCTTATTTTAGTTCAAAGTGGAAACACTACACAAGTGTGATTTCAGCTTTAATGAAAATCATCATTAGACTTTACCACCACAAAGTGGACAAATATGCGAAATTTGGGCTCTGGCCCTTGGACTACATGAGTGTATCTGTATGTCAATAGTTAAAAGTGGCTTCCTCTATGTGCTATAGGTAATGGCAGCATCCCCAATTGGTAAATTGGCCTTTTGCCACCTTACCTCTTTGCTGAACTTTGTGTCAGATGGAATGGGTACATCTCATTTGTCTGAAGTGACTTCCTCTCCTCTACGCTGCTCGTCACATCGCTAGGTGCATAAATGTGTACAGGTGCAAATCAGCTTCCTTGTATATAACCACCCATTTCAAAGTATTACCTAAATGTTTCACAAACTCAACACTCAGCTTTCCTTTTGTCTCTCTGTGCCTCTCTGAGTAAGGGTCTTGGCACAGATGGGCCTAGTCTAATGTACTTTTAGAGGAGGATGGTGAACATAGCTGTGTGAAGTTATCAGTATGAGACAGTAGTTTGATATCATGATGATGAGGTAATGGCAGCAAGGGGTATATGTAGGTTTATGTGTTTGGCACACGCTCAGTCTGCACCTTCGGTCGGTGGGCTGCAGCGGAACGCCAATGACCTGGATGGGCTGCTGTGTGTGTGCGTGTGATAGATTATGCAAACACAGCAAATAAGGGCTGGTAGTTGGAAATAGTTTGAGAAATGTGAAAGTTAATAAAGAGGCTTTATGGGAGCACTGGAAGCATTGAGGAACCTAGACAAAAGGCAATGAAACCAGCATTCATAGCTTAAAGCATCTTGATAATAACTTTGACCAAATAGGATTTTAATATGCTACCAGTTATTATTAACTACAAAGATATTTCCAAGACAATAGATACGGTACAAAAGAAGCATTACCAAATAACCTTCTTGTGCAAATTCATTAATCAAAAAAAAGGCGTTAAAAAATGTTGATTTTGAACAGCCCAGCCACACGACCTTCCTTTCAGCGTGTTGATTATCTGCAGCAGCGGGTTAAAAGTAACAGTGTGACCTCACCCCAACCAACCATCACATGGGCCAAAGTCACCCCAGCCCGCAGCACTGACATCATGGATAATGATGTCATCCCAGGATTCCAGACCTTCTCCCATTCCCGCTAACGCTTTCAGGCTTAGTGATAAAACACACGCACGCACACACACACACACACACACACACACACACACACACACATACACACTACACTGCCCCACCCCTATACACACTCATATATAATGCACATACTCAGAACATACATCAATAAAAAAAAATCAGCAGATGTAAATAAATGCACACACATACACACACACTTTTCAGGACCTTTTCAGGACCTACTCCTGTGAGTAGTGATATATACAGGAACACAAAACACAACAGATGCGATAAGGATGTCATTTGGCCACAGAACACATCAAACAAGCCTCCATGCTCAAGTTAATAGGTCTAATAATAAGCTGCTTGCCTTTTAGCTTTCTGACAGAAACCAGACCACATTTTCTCGTATTCCTCCCTGCCCGGAAAAAGCTCCCTTTAAATCAGGCACTGAGCCTAATCACATTGGGACTACTTTAAAATGGACTGAAATAGTATCCTTGGACCATTGTGTTAATTTTCTGAAACTTAAATACAGAAAACAAACATAAATAAAAGAGAGCCTTTCCCCTTTCCCATTCTCTCATTCCTTCATTATCTCTCTCTCTCTCAATTTTTCAATGAATTTCAATTTGCTTTATTGTACATATTGCCCAAGCTTACTTTGGATATTTACAAAATTAAGATAATAAGAATCTAAATTGTCAACGGGACAACAGTAACAACAATATCCAAGGGTCAAAATAACCATACATTGAACAATAACAAAAACGCATACAGTAGAGGACATGTGCAGGTTGATTGGTCTGTCAGACACTGTCCCTCATCTTATGCCAGGCAGCAATGTAGTGCGCTGCCAACCCACAGCTCTCAGCGTCCACCCCCAACAGGACAGGTAGCCTACTCTCATCAGAGAGGTCTTTGAAACCTTGAATAAGGGTTTCAAATTTGGGGAAATTACACTCTCTAATTGTTTTATATTTTGGACGTTTTGTCAGGAAATGCAGCTCTGTCTCAGGTTCTGCTGTGGTGCAGTGGTTGCACAGCCTTTCCTCTACAGGGAGCCAGGTTTTCCTGTGTCTACCCTTCTCAATGGCTATGCTCACTGAGCCTGTACTTTGTCAAGGTTTTTCTAAGTTTTTGATCAGTAACCATGTTCAAATAGTTAGCCACAGTGTACTGTCGATTTAGGGCCAGATAGCACTGCATTTCGCTTTGTGCTTGTGCTTGTGTTTCCCAATAAGCAATGTAGTTTTGTTTTGATTGTGTTGTAATTTGTTTTATTCTGATTGATTGGATGTTCTGGTCCTGAGGCTTCAGTGTGTTAGTAGAACAGGTTTGTGAACTCAGCCCCAGGACCAGCTGGATATGGGGACTATTTCCTTTGCTCAGCTCTTGGCATTGCAGGGCTTGGTAATGATATGAGAGGGGTTGGGTTCACTGTATTTCAGATGTCTCCAAAACTTAACTGCTCTTTTTTAAAGTTTTTATTATTAGTGGATATTTGCCTAATTCTGCCCTGCATGCATTGTTTGTAGTTTTCCTCTGGACATGTACGAGAATCTTACAGAACTCTGCCGGGTTTCAATGGGGTGTTTGTCCCATTTGGTGAAATCTGTCACTCCCTGACCATAGAGAGCCTTGTTATTCTCTACTTTGGTTAGGTCGGGGTGTAACTAGGGTGGGTAATCTAGGTTGTTTGTTTCTATGTTGGCCTGGTATGGTTCCCAATCAGAGACAGCTGTTTATCGTTGTCTCTGATTGGGGATCATATTTAGGCAGCCATTTCCCTACTGTGTTTTGTGAGATCTTGTTTATGTGTAGTTGCCCGTGAGCACTCCATTGTCTTCACGTTTCGGTCATTCTTCATTGTTTTTGTGCGTTTCAGTTAATAAACATGTGGAAACCATATCACGCTGCAACTTGGTCCGATAATTCTTACGACAAACATGACAAAATCTTGTTTTGCAAGTGGACCCCACACCTCGCTGCCATAAAGTGCAACTGGTTCAATGACACATTCAATTAGTTTTAGCCACATTTTAATAGGTATTTCAAGCCCTGCATGCTTTCTCTCTCAGTTCATACACTGCCCCATTCAGGTGTCCAGTTGAGCATATTTTTAAACCTGAGTAATTGTAGTGTGTGCGGTACTCTATATATTTTGTACCAATTGAGAATTTTGGTCTAATTCCCTGAGATCTGGATCTTCTCTGGAAAATCATTATTTTGGTCTTTTGGGGTTTACAGCCAGGGCCCAGGTCTAGCAGTACTGCTTTAGCAGGTCCGGGTTCTGCTGTAGGCCATGTGCTGTGGGTGACAGCAGGCATAGGTCATCTGCAAAGAGTAGATATTTAACCTCTGAATTGTGGAGACTAACACCAGGGGCTGAGGATTTTTCTAAAATAGTTGCCAATTCGTTGATCTAAATATTGAAGAGTGCAGGGCTCAGATTGTAACCATGACGAAGGCTCCGCCCCTGGTTAAAGAATTCTGTTATTTTCTTGCCAATTTTAATGCTGCACGTATTGTCAGTATACATTGATTTAATTGTGTCATATGTTTTACCCCCTACACCACTTTCAATAACTTTATAGAACAGTCCTGTATGCCAAATAGAATCAAATGCTTTTTGTAAGTTGATAAAGCAAGATTATATTTTGGTATTATTTTGGTGGACATGTTTATCTATCAGGGTGTGTAGGGTGTAAATATGATCAGTTGTGCAATGTTTTGGTATAAATCAAATTTGGCTTTTACTCAAGACATTGTGCTTATTAAGGAAGTTAATAACTCATACATTTATAATACTACAGAAAACCTTCCCCAGGTTACTGTTCACACAAATGCCTCTGTAATTGTTAGGGTCAACATTCTCTCTCTCTCTCTCTCTCTCTCTCTCTCTCCCTCGCTTTCTCTCATTTTCCCAATCCTTCATTATGTCTCTCTCTCACTCTCACTCTCTCTCCCTTTCTCTCATTCTCTCATTCCTTGATTATCTCTCTTTCACACTCTCTCTTCTCTCATTCTCTCATTCCTTCATTTTCTCTCTCACTCTCTCATGCTCTCTCTCTCTCTTCTCTCATTGTCACGTCTGCTCCTGCTCCTCCCCTCCGGTGTACGACATCGCCAGAGTACTAACCACCAGTCCTGGGAGTCATAATTTTGCACACCTGGCACTCATCATTAGGCACACCTGTGAATTATTATGATTCACACCTGGACCCCATTACCTTCATAATTTCTTCCCCTTTATATGTCACTCTCCCATATTCACTCACCTGTTGGTATTGTTCTTGTATATAGGAAATGTTTCACCTGCACCTGCTTCTGACTCACCGCCCCATCATTACAGAATACCAACTCAAAATATGGAAGCAGCAGGACAACCGGACATCTCCCACATGATCAATGAACAAGGTGACCTTCTTCATCAACACCATGATCAGCTGGCTCAACTGGGGACAGCTATGGAAGATGTTCGCCGCAGTCTACAACGTCTCAACAGCGGAGGATATTCTAGAGCCAGTCTACCCAACGAGTCAGCACACCAGCCATTCAGCAACCCGCTCAGGTCAGTGATGCCCGTCTATCCCTCCTGGAGAAATATGACGGGACACCATCCAAATGCCGTGGCTTCCTCCTTGAGTGCTCCCTCTATTTTGCACATCAGATGGGAGCTTCCACCACCGAGAGGTCTAAGGTTTCCACAGTTATTTCTCTGCTGACTGGGCGAGCATTGGAATGGGCTACGGCCATCTGGGAGAGAGGAGAGGAGGAGTTTGAGTCTAATGAAAGGGTTCATGGCTCTGTTTAAAAGTATTTTTTACCATCATGCGGAGGACAGAGAGGGAGGTGAGTGTCTGCTTCAGCTCCAGCAGAAGAATCAGACGACTGCTGAGTATACGTTTAACTTCCGGACAGTAGCAGCTTCCAGTTGATGGAATGAGCCGGCGCTCAGAGCGTTATTTAGAAGAGGTCTGCGCGAGGAGGTCCAGACGGAACTGGCCTGACAAGATGACAACTTCACCCTGGACGCACTCATTGCGATGGACATCCGTCTGTATAACCTCTTTCGGGAGCGTCATCTCCATCGCTTCTCTCCCTCCTTCGGCGAGTGTTCGGGATCAGAGCCTGAACCCATGGAGGTAGGGGTCACAACACTTCCAGCGGCGGAACAACGCAGATACAGCTGGGGCTCTATCTGTACTATGGCAAGGGAGGGTACAAGCGCCAGCGGTGTCCGTTACTTCAGAATCCGGGATCCACTAGAGCAGAGGGACGGTCACGTGATGTTACATCCCCTGGACCAGGAGTGAGTATTCCATCCACTGCTCTTCCTGTTAGACTCTTTTTAGTACCCATCACCTATGCCCTGTGTCTACAGCTTTAGTGGATTCAAGCACTGCGGGGAACTTTATGCATCAGACCCTTGCCTCCTCTCTCAATAATCTACCCGCTCTCCTCTTTTTTTTTCTGGTTCAAGGTCCCAACTGTCGGCCTCTAGGATCCGGAACCATCACACACATCACCCAACCACTCACCCTCATCGTGGAGCCCAATCATCCGGAAAACATCCCCTTCATCACCAGTGCACCAGTTCACAAGATCATCCTCTGCCTATCTTGGCTTCAGCGCCATAACCCTACCATCTCATAGTCGAGGATGAGCATCACCGACTGGTCACCTGAATGCCAGAAGACCTGCTTTCCTGTCCCCTGTGGTTCCACGTCAGTTGAGTCTTGTGGTTCCCCTCCAGCCCAACATCCCGGAGGAATATCAGGTTTCAAGGGAGGTATCCTCCAAGATCTGCGTTACCTTTCTCCCTCCTCATCGCCCCTGGGACTGTGCCATTGACCTTTTTTCAGGTGCTACACCTCCGTGCAGACGCATCTACCCTCTGTCGGTGGCTGAGACCCAGGCCATGGAGGATTACATTCAAGAGGCACTCCAACAGGGTATCATCCGCAGGTCCACGTCCCCTGGGTTGGCTGGTTTCTTCTTCTTTGTGGCCAAGAAGGAAGGAGGATTAAGCCCTTGTATAGATTACCGTGGACTCAATGACATCACCACAAAGTATCGGTACCTTCTCCCACTGATGCCGTCAGCCATCGAGCAGCTCCGCGGGGCCTGGTTCTTCACCAAACTGGAACTGCGGAGTGCCTACAATCTCATTCACACCCGGAAGTGGGATGAGTGGAAAATGGCATTCAGCACGATGTCTGGTCACTACGAGTACTTGGTTATGCCCTTTGGTTTAGCCAATGCTCTGTCAGGGTTCCAGGCATTCGTCAATGAGGTGTCTTCTTCTTGGGCTACCAAATCAGCCCACAGGGAGTGAGGATGGAGGACAAGAAGGTAGATGTGGTAAGGTCATGACCAGTCCCAACCACCATCAAGTGGTTACAACGGTTTATGGGGATTGCCAACTTTTACCGCCCCTTCATCAGGCCCTTCAGCGCCGTTGCCGCCCCTCTCACCTCCCTCCTCAAGGGTGGGCCTTGTAGGTTGGTTTGGTTTCCAGTAGCCGACGAGACCTTTCATCTCCTCAAGGGGCGTTTCACCTCTGCCCCCTTGCTAAAACACCCAGATCCCACGCTACCTTTTGTGGTTGAGGTAGACGCATTGGAGGTGGGTATGGGGGCAGTTTTGTCACAAAGACAGGGGGATCCACTAAAATTGTATCCTTGTGCTTTCTTCTCCAATAAACTGTCCCCCTCAGAGAGAAATTACGACGTCGGCGATTGGGAGCTCTTGGCATTAGAGGAGTGGAGACACTGGCTGGAGAGTGCCAAGGAACCATTCGTTCGTCATCCTCACCGACCATCAGAACCTTGAGTACATACGGACAGCGAGGAGATTGAATCCGCGCCAAGCCAGGTGGGCCCTCTTCTTCACCAGGTTCGACTTCACGCTGACCTATCGCCCAGGTTCTAAGAACATCAAGGCCGATGCCCTGTCCCATATCCACGATTTGGAGAGGTTCCTGTCCAGAGGGCACCCATAATCCCATCCTCCCGAGTCGTGGGTCCAGGTGTTTGAATTGGAATTGTCCTCCCGCGTGCATCTACGTTCTCACAGGGATAAGGGATCGGCTGCTGACCTGGGTACACACAACTGTTGTCACTGGACATCCAGGTATTTCTCGCACCATCATTCCATTACTGAGATATACTGGTGGCCCACCTTGGTGCAGGATGTTACGAAGTATGTCAAGTCCTGTTCCGTTTGTGTTCAAACCAAGTCCCCCCTTTAATCCTCCAGCAGGGAATCTCCTGCCACTTCCCGTGCCTCAGCGACCTTGGTCCCTTCTATCCATTGATATTGTTACTGATCTCCCCCTTCTGATGGTTTCACCACCATTCTGGTGATAGTGGGTGGATTCTCCAAGTCATGTCAATTCATCCCTGGTCTTCCCACTGCTCTCCAGGTTGCTGAGGCACTCTTCTGGCATTATGGCCTTCCGGAGGACATCGTCTTGTACCATGGCCCCAAATGCACATCCCTAGTATGGAGGTCCTTCTTGGAGAAGCTTGGGGTCACAGTTAGCCTCACATCCGGGTATCGGCCTCAGTCTAACAGGCAGGTGGAGAGGATGAATCAGGAGCTGGGGAGGTTCCTGAGGAGTCACTGTCAGGACCGGTAGGGTGAGCGGGCACGTTTCCTTCCTTGGGCAGAGTACGCCCAGAACTCTCTACGTCACTTCTCCACTGGGTTGACCCCCTTCCAGTGTGTGTTGGGTTTCCAGCCGGCCCTGGCTCGTGGACACCGGGCCAAACCGCGGCTCCTGCGATAGATGAGATGTTCTGGCGTGTGGAGGTGTGGAACAATGTGCACGTGAGACTCCAGCACGCCGTCAATCATCAGAAGGAGCAGGCAGACTCCTGTGTTCCATCCTGGGGATCGCGTCAGGCTCTCTACCAGGAACCTCCCACTCCGCCTGCCCTGAAAGAAACTGAGCCCCCGGTTTGTGGGGCCTTTCAAGGTTCTCCAGAGGGTCAATGAGGTGATATACAGCTTACAATTGCCCAGTCACTACCGTATCTCACCTTCTTCATGTCTCCCTTCTCAAGCCGGTGGTTCCTGGTCCCCTAGCTGATGCTGACCCCACGACACACCACCACCCCCCTGGACATAGAGGTGAGCCCAGCATACACTGTCAGATCCCTACTGGACTCCCGACATCGTGGGTGGTCGGCTACAGTATCTGGTGGACTGGGAGGGGTATGGCCCAGAGGAACGGTGTTGGGTTCCGGTGGAGGAAATTCTGGACCCCAACATCACCTGTGATTTCCACTTTCCCTGACCGACCTGCTCCTCGTCGTCGGGGTTGTCCCCCTGGTCGGCGTCGTCCTGCGGCAGGGGCCTCACTTCAGAGTGGGGGTACTGTCACGTCTACTCCTGCTCCTCCCCTCAGGGGTACGACGTCGCCGAAGTACTAACCATAGGTCCTAGGGGTCATCAATACGCACACCTGGCACTCATCATTACGCACACGTGTCACTCATCATTACGCGCACCTATGAAACCTTATGATTCACACCTGGACTCCATTACCTTCAACATTTCCTCCCCTTTATATGTCACACTCCCATGTTCACTTGGTATTGTTCTTGTGTATCGCATACTGCCTTATGTTAGTGTCGTGTTCTTGGTTTTGTTTCAAAATGTTTCACCTGCTTCTGACTCACCACCTCATCATTGCACTCATTCTCTCATTCCTTGGTTATCTCTCTTCTCTCATTCCTTGATTATCTGTATTTTTCTGAGATGTCCATACATTTCGAACAGAGCTGAATGTGCTTTCTAAATACCGCTCAACTATATGTTTGCTCTGAATTTGCAGTCATGCATGTTCTGGTTTAAAATGTGTGTATGCTTTTTACAGAAATAGCAATAGTAATGGTGTCTTTTTGTAGGCACTATGGTCAAAGCCTATGGGGAAATGAATGTTTTGGGATAAACGCCGAAAATAAGGTCTGTGGTAAACACAGGCTTGGGAGATCGCATAAGTTTTGTTCTATGAGAATCTTCATCAGCCAACGTCACATTTTGTGAATTTTAAAAGATTAATGTTTTCAAAATGAGCACGTAAAGGCTTCATAATTCATAAAGGTCATGTTAACTGACAATTATATCATAGAACAAAATGTATAACGTCTCCTCTGCCTGTGCTAACCTTGATCCTTATTTTCATAATTTATTTAATGGATAGTGGATACTTTAGTCATGACCGTACCTGTCTGCGTTTTTTATGAGGTTGGGGTCGATTCCAATATAATTAAGTAGAAATTGCTGTCTGCAATGACTATGCACACTCACTCTCTCCATCTCTCGCCCTCTGTTGCCCCTATTGGCCGGTTTTGAAGTAGTTTCCCGACGTCCTCAGGACATGGATAGACGTCCAATTTCGAAGTCACTCTTGAGCAATCTGCCTGCTCTCTCACACACACACACACACTCACCAAACCCCATACATGTACTCCCCTAAGGATTCTGTGCCCATTCCCTGACCTTAGTAAATACAAGCTAATTTGAAGCATGTGGCGGCAAATTGGAAACACAGAGCTCTTAAAACGGTTGACTTTTTTTTCACATGCTAATTCCTCCCTGGAGATCCAATCGGCTGCACTGACCCAAAGCTTGTCGATGCGGGGGGAGGCAGAGAGCAGGGGAAGGGAGGGAATGGGGAGATACAGAGCGGGGGGGCAGAGAATCAGAGGGGGATTGAATGGGGAGGTTTGAATGGGGAGAGACGGGGGGCAGATAATGGAGAGGGGGGTTGAATGGGGAGAGACAGGGAGGGGGGTGGCTGTGTTATTTAAGGGCAAAGGTGGTGGATCTGATTTTGACGGAAGGGGATTAAGATGGGAGTTTCACACACACCTCTCACGCTTGTTCACATACACGCACACACACACACACACACACACACACACACGCAGGTGGAAGTTCTAAGGGTTCTTCCTTCTGGCCAAGGGAGTGTTACTTCAATGTTCAACAGAGACTACAGGACAACAGGTGCAGGCAGGGCAGGTGTGTGTGTGTGTGTGTGTGTGTGTGTGTGTGTGTGTGTGTGTGTGTGTGTGTGTGTGTGTGTGTGTGTGTGTGTGTGTGTGTGTGTGTGTGTGTGTGTGTGTGTGAAAGGGTTTATAGCCTACACCCATATGGGAGACAACACATCTTCCCCCATCCTCCTCCTCCCCCATCTCCCTTCTCCATCCTCCTCCCCCCTCCCTTCTCCACCCCCCCTCCCTTCTCCACCCTTGGCACATGGACGAGGGTCCCGGTCCTCTTACAATCTGGAGGCGCTCACTGCCTCCTCATACCCCACGGCGGAGCCTCCTCTCTGGGCTAAGTTTAGCAGTGTTCCCCTTGGAGGCCAGAGCAGGTGGTGGTGACGGGGGCCTTGGCCCAAACTCAGGGGACAGACGGGTGAATGGCACGACCAGAGCTCTGACCTGGCACTCTAATTATAGAGCGCATGATGAGATTTGCCAAGATGTGTAACATGCCTTCATCACACACACTGAAGACACACACACAGACATACACATACACACATACAAACACACATACTATAGACACTCATTTACACAAGGGCACTCACACAGACTCACACTGATACACACACACACTGTGCGTGTCACCGTCAATACACAATACACCAGTCCCCCTCCTCCACCAGCATCACCCTAGCAACAACAATGTTTACACGCACACCGTTATTATTCAGTATACTCAAGTATTCTGTTTTTTAGTTGATGCATATAAACATCACATCCCGTTTACAATATCCCGATACGTCTGGGATATGCTAATCTAAGACGGGATACAGTGGCATGTAAACATCTTAATCTTTTCCCCTTTACTGTTGTTTTTGCGGTCTGCGCAGGCTCAGTTTCACATATCTTGGGTGTTGTGTGATGTTTTTGGTAACAGCTGACATAACTTGTCCTAACCTGCCATAATACGGTCAGAACACAACCATGACCCATATATTTACACCTGTTGTCACATATTTTGCATTAGAGTGTCAAAACTCACATTTATTTAAATGTGTTTTTTTTCCCCTGCCAAGAAGTTTCGTTTTGTTTCTTAAAATCCTTTGTTGTTGTTGTTGTGATAAATTCTTTAACAAACTTTAAATAACTTGTAGAAAATACACTTTATGACACTGTCAAGAAGCATTATGACATCAGAGTCAGGCCCATCTGGCTTACGTATCACGTACATGCCCTTATGTCAGTCAAAAATAGGCTGTATTGTCCTGCTCCTGAAATCTGCTCCTGCATTCATCCCAGTCATTAGCAACAGAGCATTGGGTTATGTGCATGTCTGACATCAACGTGTGCGTAATTACAAATTGTAAATTTATGAGAATTTTATAAGACATAAAAATGCTGTTGACAATTAGGCTATGGTGTAATGGAATGTTTGCCTTGTGTGGTAGGTTGTGGGTTTTGACACTTTCGTAGGTGTAGGGGCGATGCGTCATTCAGGGTAGGTGTAACGTGGACGCTGGGAGTCGGGAAGCAAGTGCAGGTAATGAGTTTAATAATAAACAGAACAATACAAGATACACAACTAAAGTACAGACGTGAAACGCAGTCAAAACTGCCTGGAGAATGTAACTAATGGAGAGACAGATATAGGGGAGGTAATCAGTGAAGTGATGGATTCCAGGTGTGACAATTGATGAAGCCCAGGTGCACGTAATGATGAAGCGCAGGTGCACATAATGATGAATGCCAGGTGCACGTAATGGTGGTTGCCAGGTGTACGTAATGATGGTTGCCAGGTATACGTAATGATGGTTGCCAGGTGCGCGTAATGATGAATGCCAGGTGCGTGTAATGATGAATGCCAGGTGCACTTAATGGTGGTTGCCAGGTGTACGTAATGATGCTTGCCAGGTATACATAATGAAGGTTGCCAGGTGCGCGTAATGATGAATGCCAGGTGTGTGTAAATAATACCAGGACCGATGGTTAGTAAACCAGCGGCATGAAACGCTGGAGGGAAGGATTGGGACTAGACATGACAGTATGGCCCCACAAACCAGGGGTTCGGCTTTTTGCAGGGCAGGCGAAGTGGGAGGTTCCTGATGGAGAGCCAGACGTGATCACCAGGATGGAACACGGGCACCGCACTGTGGTGGCGATCCGCCTGCTCCTTCTGGCGACAGACGGCATGCCGGAGCCTCACATGAGCACCACTCCAAACCTTTTCTGTGCGCCGTAACCATTCATCCACCGCAGGGGCCTCGGTCTGGCTCGGAGTCCACGGAGCCAGGTTCGGCTGATAACCCAGGACACACTGGAAGGGAGTAAGCCCAGTGAAGAAGTGACGTAATGAATTCTGGGCGTATTCCGCCCAGGGAAGGAATCGGGCCCACTCTCCATGCCGTTACTGGCAGTGACTCCTCAGGAACCTCCTCAACTCCTGGTTGACCGTGACCCCCAGTTTGTCCATGAAAGCACTCCATACCCGTGACGGGAATTGTGGACCACGGTCAGAGACGATGTCCTCCAGATGGCCATAGTACTGGAAGACCTGCTGGAACAGTGCCTCAGCGACCTGGAGAGAGGTAGGGAGACCAGAGAGAGGAACAAACCGGTTTGATTTAGAAAATCTGTCCACAACCACCAGAATGGTGGTGAAACCATCAGAGGAGGCGAGATTGGTAACAAAGTCAATAGACAGATGAGACCAGGGATGCTGAAGCACGGGAAGGGGAAGGAGTTTCCCTGCTGGAGCGCGCTGTGGAGACTTAGTTTGGGCACACTCAGAACAGGAGTTGACGTAGCGAGTAACGGCCTGCGACAAGGTGGGCCACCAATACTTTTCGGAGAGTGATTGTATACTACGGGTAATCCCAGGATGTCCAGCGACGAGAGATGTGTGTGCCCCGGTCAACAGGCGCTCCCTTATCCCTGTGGGAACATAGATGTGCCCCGGTCAACAGGCGCTCCCTTATCCCTGTGGGAACATAGATGTGCCCCGGTCAACAGGCGCTCCCTTATCCCTGTGGGAACATAGATGTGCCCCGGTCAACAGGCGCTCCCTTATCCCTGTGGGAACATAGATGTGCCCCGGTCAGCAAGCGCTCCCTTATCCCTGTGGGAACATAGATGTGCCCCGGTCAACAGGCGCTCCCTTATCCCTGTGGGAACATAGATGTGCCCCGGTCAACAGGCGCTCCCTTATCCCTGTGGGAACATAGATGTGCCCCGGTCAACAGGCGCTCCCTTATCCCTGTGGGAACATAGATGAGCCCCGGTCAACAGGCGCTCCCTTATCCCTGTGGGAACATAGATGTGCCTCGGTCAACAGGTGCTCCCTTATCCCTGTGGGAACATAGATGTGCTCCGGTCAACAGGCGCTCCCTTATCCCTGTGGGAACATAGATGTGCCCCGGTCAACAGGCGCTCCCTTATCCCTGTGGGAACATAGATGCGCGCAGGAGGACAGGTAGTGGGAGCGGGTTCCCTCTCCAGAGCCAGTTGAATGTCCACATCTATGTCCCAAACCACAGGGGCTACGACATGAGAGGGAACAGGAAAACAGGTCCTCCAGCATTCGAGTGACCAGTCCGTGACTCTCAAACTCGACCATGAGATGGTGGGGTTATGGCGTTGGAGCCATGGGAGGCCGAGGATGATCTTGTGAGCTGGTGCACTAGTGATAAAGAAGGGTATGTTTTCCTGATGAATGGACTCCACGGTGAGGGTGAGTGGTGTGGTGATGTGTGTTATGGTTCCGGATCCTAGTGGCCTATTATCAAGGGCTTATCAACGGAAACAGAGAGGAGAGCGTGTATGAGGGTATGTTCAGAGAGGAGGCAAGGGTCTGGTTAATAAAGTTCCCCGCGTTACCGGAATCGACTAGCGCTGTAGAAACAGTACATGAGGGACAGCCAGCTGGAGGTGGAAGATCACGTGATCGTGCCTCTGATTTCGTGGATCCCGTGTTAAGATGTACTGCTGAAGCTGGTGACCCCCTTGACCACGATAGAGACAGAGCCTCAGCTGTCTCCGTCTGCGTCGCTCCGCCGCAGGGATGCCTGTGACCCCTACCTCCATAGATTCAGGCTCTGCTACAGAGTGTTCACTGAGGGAGGGAGGGAGAGAAGCGATGTGAGTACCAACGCACACAAAGTAAATTATCCAACCAGATGGCCATTGCGATGCTAGTGCCGTTTGGACCTCCTCGCGCAGTCCTCTTCGGCATAGATCCTGCTACTGTCCGGAAGGGGAGCGTGTACTCGGTAGCGGTCTGGTCATCCCGCCATAATTGGAGTAGGCGCTCGTCCCCTTCTCTGCCCTCTGGTGGATGATCAAAAATACCTATGAACAGAGCCATGATCCCCTCATACAAAGCCAGCTCCTCCTCTCCTCTATCCGAGATGGCCGTAGCCCAGTCCAACGCCCGCTCAGTCAGCAGAGAAATAACACTGGCAACCTTGGACCTCTCGGTGGTGGGGGCTCCCATCTGATACATAAAATAGAGGTAGCACTGGAATAGGAAGCCAGGGCATTTAAATGGAATTCCATCATATTTATCCGGGAGGGACAAATGGGCATTGCTGACCTGGGCGGACTGCTGAATGGACTGATGTTCTGGGTCGCTGGGTTGACTGGTGGCAGAATATCCTCTGCCAGTGAAAGGCAATGCCTCTCGGGCATGTTCGAGACGTTGAAGACTGCAAATAACCTCTTCCATAGCTGTCCCTAGTTGCGCCAGCTGGTCGTGGTGCTTATGAAGTAGGTACCCATGTTCGTTGACCGTCTGGGAGATGTCCTGATTTCCTGCTGCTTCCATTTGGTAAGGCAGTATTCTGTAATGTGGACGCTGGGAGTCGGATAGCAAGTGCAGGTGGTGAGTTTAATAATAAAAGGAAAATGGAACAATACAAGATACACAAGTAGCATACAGACATGAAACGCATGGTCAATAATGCCTGGGGAATGGAACTAAGGGAGTTGACAGATATAAGGGAGGTAATCAGTGAAGTGATGGAGTCCAGGTGTGCCTATTGATGAAGCGCAGGTGCGCGTAATGATGAATGCCAGGACCGGTGGTTAGTAAACAGGCGATGTCGAACGCCGGAGGGGAGGAGCAGGAGTAGATGTGACAGCAGGTAGGGCAGAGCCCCACCTGTTTTGAGCCCCACCTATTTGGTTTGTTGCCTGTTTTGCATATTAGTTTGGCATTAAAACATGTCAAATATCAGTTTGCAAACAATGTAAAAAAATATATTTGAGTTAATAAAGCTGCATACCAACATGGTCTCTTTTTAGCTTTCTTGAGTAAGGAAGCTCCCAAATGCAGGTGTTTCAGCCTAGCTCAGTGCTTTCTGTGGCCAGCGGAGAAGACGGAGCATAGGGGTTGGTAATGTTCTCTAGTTGCACCGTGATTGGCTCAGTGTTCTGTCATTCATGGGGAGAGGAGAGCTTAAAAATTCAAACCTCTTGGGTGCTGACATAGAGTTACGTTAGAAGTGCCCATCCATGAAGGCTCAAGGTCCTTGGCTACAGATAAAATGACATCAATTCACATTATATCTACAGTAGCTTTGATTGGATTGATCATGTCAACATCATACTTTCAAAATATTAGCTAGCAAGCTAGGCAAGCAGTCATCATCGTGAATCAGGCCCTGTGATTTGACACGCTGAATTTTATCTAAGAAGTGGTTGGTGAACCAGGCGAGGCAGTCATTTGAGAAACCAAGGCTGTTGATAAGAATGCAGTGATTAACAGAGTCAAAAGCCTTGGTCAGGTCGATGAAGACGGCTGCACAGTATTGTCTTTTATCGATGGTGGTTATGATATCATTTAGGATCTTGAGCGTGGCTGAGATGCATCCATGACCAGCTCGGAAACCAGACTGCATAGCGGAGAAGGTGCGGTGGGATTCGAAATGGTCAGTGATCTGTTTGTTAACTTGGCTTTTGAAGACTTTAGAAAGGCAGGGTAAGATAGATATAGGTCTGTAACAGTTTGGGTCTAGAGTGTCTCCCCTTTTGAAGAGTGGGATGACCATGGCAGTTTTCCCATCTTTAGGGATCTCAGACGATACGAAAGAGAGGTTGAACAGGTTAGTAAAAGGGGTTGCATCAATTGCGGCGGATAATTTTAGAAAGAGAGGGTCCAGATTGTCTAGCCCAGCTGATTTGTAGGGGTCCAGATTTAGCATATTTTTCAGAACATCAGCTATCTGGATTTGGGTGAAGGAGAATGGGGAGGCTTGGGTAAGTTGCTGTGGGGGGTGCAGAGCTGTTGACCAGGGTAGGGGTAGCCAGGTGGAAAGCATGGCCAATAAATGTTTATTGAAATTCTCGATTATCGTAGATTTATCGGGGGTGACAGTGTTTCCTAGCCTCAGTGCAGTGGGCAGCTGCGAGGCGCTGCTCTTATTCTCCATGGACTTTACAGTGTCCCAGAACTTTTTGGAGTTTGTGTTACAGGATGCACATTTCTGTTTGAAAAAGCTAACCTTTGCTTTCCTAACTGCTTGTGTATATTGATTCCTAACTTCCCTGAAAAGTTGCAAATCGTGGGGGCTACTCGATGCTAATGCCATACGCAACAGGATAATTTTGTGCTGGTCAAGGGCAGTCTGGTCTGGAGTGAACCAAGGGCTATATCTGTTCTTAGTTCTACATTTTTTAAATGGGGAATGCTTATTTAAGATGGTAAGGAAAGCACTTTTTAAGAGGCATCCTCCACTGACGGAATGAGGTCAATATCCTTCCAGGATACCCGGGCCAGGTCGATTAGAAAGGCCTACTAGCTGAAGTGTTTTAGGGAGCGTTTGACAGTGATGAGCGGTGGTCGTTTGACCAAGGACCCATTACGGACGCAGGCAATGAGGCAGTGATTGCTGAGTTGAAGACAGCAGAGGTGTTTTTAGAGGGCAGGTTGGTCAGGATGATGTCTATGAGGGTACCCGTGTTTACGAATTTGGGGTTGTACCTGGTAGGTTCCTTGATCATTTGTGTGAGATTGAGGGCATCTAGCTTAGATTGTAGGACAGCCAAGGTGTTAAGCATTTCCCAGTTTAGGTCACCTAACAGTACAAACTCTGAAGATGAATGGGGGCAATTAATTCACATATGGTGTCCAGGGCACAGCTGGGGGCTGAGGGGGGTCTATAACAAGCAGCAACAGTGGAGACTTATTTCTGGAAAGGTGGATTTTTAAAAGTAGAAGCTCAAACTGTTTGGGCATAGACCTGGATAGCATGACAGAACTCTGCAGGCTATCTCTACAGTAGATTGCAACTCCACCGCCTTTGGCAGTTCTATCTTGGCAGAAAATGTTGCAGTTGGGGATGGAAATTTCTGAATTTTCGTTGGCCTTCCTAAGCCAGGATTCAGACATGGCTAGGACATCAGGGTTGGAGGAGTGTGCTAAAGCAGTGAATAAAACAAACTTAGGGAGGAGGCTTGTGATGTTGTTACAGATGTCAACAAAGGATAGCGCCTGGGGAATAGGAGTGGAACTGGGGACTACAGGACCTGGGTTAACCTCTACATCACCAGAGGAACAGAGGAGGAGTAGGATAGGGGTACGGCTAAAGGCTATAAGAACTGGTCGTCTAGGCGTTGGGTACAGAGAATAAAAGTAACAGATTTCTGGGCATGGGTGAATAGATACAGGGCATAATGTACAGACAATGATATGGTAGGATGTGAGTACAGTGGAGGTAAACATAGGCGTTGAGTGACGATAAGAGAGGTTTTGTCTATGGAGGATAAAAGAGCTATCGGTGAAATTAAACAATAATAACTAGCCAAGACAGCAGTAGACAAGGCATACTGACAATAGAGAGGCATAAAGCAATCACAGGTGTTGATCAGGAGAGCCAAGACAACAACGGGTAAATGGTGATGAATGGGCAGAGCGGGCCAATTAGGTACATACAGGACTTGAGTTCGAGGCTGGGGCTGATAGGTAAACAAAATGAGGTGTTATTGAAACAGTCCAGGGGCATCAGCTGTGTAGCCTAGTGATCATGGGGTCAAAAGAGCAGCAACCAAAGAAAACATAGTTTGTACATCTTAATTATCAGTAGAAACCACAATTTTTAAAGCAAGTCAGCCATATCAGCTATGTTTTTTTTAAAGGCAGTAAACGAGGCTGAATTAACTGTTTCGCGGCCAGACAAGGCCCTGCTGATAGCCAGGTGTAGCAGTGATAAGGATTCACTCCATGGTGCTGAAAAGAAAGCTCTGCTGTTGGGACAGCTTTATGTAGGCCCAGTTTGTCGGCACCGTTTGTCGCCGTTATAGTGAAATGAATGTATTGTTTAGTGTTGTGTAGTGTAGTGACTTTGCTGGCACGCTTTAAAAAAGAAAATGTTTGCCCCACCAAGATTTACATGCTAAAATTGCCACTGTGGATTTAGTGTGTTTTGCCATTCTCATTTAGGTGTCACAACCAGACATAAAATAACACAATATATGTCACAACAGGTCTAAATGTATGTGTCATTACCATATTATGACAGGTTAGGGCAAGTTATATCAGCTGTTATGACATATTACCACACAGTTATGACTGTTCTGACACTAGGTGTCACGTAAAGTGTTACCTTGTTTTCATATGATTTTCAAACTAATTATTTCAAAAAGTAGGATACCTGCGCAGGTCGATCCACCATGATAATTTAGCCTACTATCATTAATTTGCCATAATTTCAATTAAGTTTCTGCTTATAATTACCATGATATGGTGGGCCATATTATAATTTCCGACATTTGGTAGACTATTGTTTGTCAACTGTAGTTAGATACATGCAGCTTCTCTTCTGTCACAACCTGTTGCCCTTTGAGACTTAATATAGTGGTGCTCACAAGAACAATGTCTTACATTGATAGAATGAATGCATTAGTAATTTAGTTAACACCGGTAAAGTTGTCTGTTTCGTTTGGGGACTGGGGAGAAAACCCAATAACAAAGATATTAAAGATTGGTCCTGTGCAAAATGTCCAAATGTCATCAGTTTGACCAGTTTTAAGGAAATTAAAAGCTGAAAAAATGCTGAAACATATTTCTGATACGACTTCAGTTGGTCTTGGGTGCATATTTTTAAGTGGGTGAATACTTGCATAACAATGGCATTTTCTTAAGAGTTATAGAAAGAAATCACATTTCTCCACTATTATTATAAAAAAAAAGATATATAATTTCACTGCAAGAAATACGTAATTGTCCAGGAATTCACATTATATTATGCTACATGTAAGAGGTTATAGGCCTACAGTCAGTGTCCATATTTCAGTTACTATTCCATTTAACTCATATGAACTTAAATGAGGAATATTCTGTTTATTCATGACTATAGGGATACTTGCGGGTGGGATATCAAGAGGTGCATGTAAACAGCTTATCCCGAATAAGACCTGAAGAGTGATATGAGTTACTAATAAGAATACTGAGCACATGTAAACAGCTTATCCTGAATAAGACCTGAAGCGTGATATGAGTTACTAATAAGAATACTGAGCACATGTAAACAGCGTACCCCAAATAAGACCTGAAGAGGGATATGAGTTACTATTAAGAATACTGAGCACATGCAAACAGCTTATCCTGAATAAGACCTGAAGCGTGATATGAGTTACTAATAAGAATACTGAGCACATGTAAACAGCTTATCCTGAATAAGACCTGAAGCGTGATATGAGTTACTAATAAGAATACTGAGCACATGTAAACAGCTTATCCTGAATAAGACCTGAAGAGGGATATGAGTTACTAATAAGAATACTGAGCACATGTAAACGTGGTCACTGTGAATATTAAATTCACCTCCACCAGCATCTCCCTAAAACTCTGAATATTACAATGTGCATCACCACCCAACCATAAATGCTAAACCCCATCCACACCAAGCAAAAGACAGCACAAACATTTGTAGCCTCTTTACTATGTTCCTCTCTGCCAAGAGGTGTGGGCCAATATTTTAATTCTTGGATATTTTTTGTAGGGGTTGATAAATTATTCGTAAAGGAAAAATCAAGTCTGACATTTCAAAGTTGAAATTACAAACTTCAGAAGCCTTTTAAAAACCTCTAATAATCTACACGTTTTACATTTCCTGCATTTCAGGAAAGTTCTCCAGCGACAGGCTGATCAAATTAAGATCCTACATCTGTAGATGTGTAATACCTTATTTATCCTAAAACACTCCCCCCACCCTGCTAAAATCCTCTCAGAGTAGAAGTTGCTCTTATCACAGATCTAGTGTCAGCTTATCATCTTTATTTCCTGACAATAACAATTGGGAGCGAAACTGAAAACTGAGATTAGATCAGTGTCAAGGGTCAATGGCATTCTACTGCTTGTAGCACTCCCCAATAACCCCCCTCCCTCTCTCACTCAGTCGCTCTCCCCATCTCTCCCTCACCTTCAATCCCTCCTCCAACCCTCACCCTCCCATCAATCTCTCTCTCTAGCCCCATCTTTCCCACTCCTTTATCCCTCCCCATCCCCTCCTCTCCCCCACTCCACATCCCTCCCCCACTCCCCAACCCTCTCCCCACCCCCACTATTCCTAATTTCTGAATCTTGCTGATCCCCTTATTGCTGGCCCAGTCCTAATAATGACATCATTGGCTCCCGCCTGTGCCAACAGAACTCAATAAAGCTCAGGAGTGTTTGAATGTGCATGTGCACCAGCTGCATTGGGAGACCTGGGTGTGTTGTATGTGTGCTGCGTATGCAGGATTGAAAAGCATTCTATACTGGCTGTTCAATCATTCAAGCCATACACATATTTGAAAACATTATTTATTCCATTGACCTGACAAAAATATTAGGTCATGGTGAACATTTCTACGTGTACCATCTTGCACTTAACGTATTTCTTATTTTGAAATGGTTGTTGTGTAATTTTCTCTTTTTTGTTTCCAATAAAGAACATATTAAAAAGGTCTATCAATTCTTTGCCCTGGGCTGAGTAGACTACAATAGTGTGGTGAACACGGCAGACAATGGAGCTTTAGTGTCTGAAGGCAGCAACCTGTGTCAGACAGTCTCCCATGGGCATGCCTAATGACAGCGTACGTCTGGGCCTTGTGGTGGAATGGTGAAAGCAAAGAACTGCAATTAAACTACGATGCCTCTCTCTTTCTTTCTCTCCCACTGTTCCTCTCTCCCACTCCGTCCCATGATCCTTTTCTAAGTATTCCTCCCTCCCTCCATTCCTCTCTCTCCCTCTCTTGTTTTACTCACCATTGTCTATCTCTCTCTCTTTCTTTCTCTCCCACTGTTCCTCTCTCCCACTCCGTCCCATGATCCTTTTCTAAGTATTCCTCCCTCCCTTCATCCCTTTCTCTCCCTCTCATTTTACTCACCATTGTCTATCTCTCTCTCTCTTTCTCCTTCACCATCTGCCACTCCTTCTCTCTATTCCTCTCTTCATCCTTCCTTTGCTCCCCACTCATTTCCCCTAACCTGTCTCTACCCCTCCACTCTTGTCCATCCATACCTCTCTCTATCCCTCTTTTTCCTCCTCTCCACCTTCCTCCCTCCTTTCCTCTCTCCCAACTCCCTTTCCCTCCACCTCCACCCCCTCTCTCTACACACTTCCTTCCCCTCACCCTCCCTCTCTTCCCTTAAATAGTAAAGCTAGCGAGACAACGGGGGCTTAGCCGATGGTCTGGTTTCTGGCGGCTTGTGTGTCAAGCAGCACCTTCTCTCAAAAGGATGGGGAAGGGGAGGAGGGAGGGAGGGAGGAGGGCTGACACCGCATGGTGATGTCATACAAAATGACATCATCCTCTGGGCAGGAGCCAAGGGACCTGGCGAGTTAGCATCCTCCAGCGAGAAGGAGAGAGAGAGAGATAGATAGATAGAGAGAATTTAAAAAAGAGCTGATGACAATTGGTCCCATTTAATATTTTTTTTGTCTTGCTCTCATTCTTCCATGTCCTCTTGTTCTTTCTAGTTCCTTTTCGCTCTGTGAGCAGGTAGCGTAACCCCCCGAGAGAAATACACAGCGAGACAGCAGACAGGCAGCAATAAAATCAATACAAAACAACCCCCCCACACACACACACATACACACATACACACACCCACACACGCATACGCATAAACACACACACACACCCACCCACCTCACCCACACACCCAAACACACACCACACACACATATACATACACATACATATAAACACACATATATACACACACACACACAAATAAACACATTAAGGCACACACAAGTTCATTCATTAATCGAAACACAGACAGACACACACACACACAAATTCATGTCACACCCCTCTCGTTTCTCTGCGTGATTCCACAGTTGTCCACTTAGCTGTGCTGTGCTCCACTGTGTGCTCCCAGCGTGCCTCATAATCCAACCTTCTGAATCCACTACTGAGGATGAGGAACAGCCTCACCATCACTGACAAATAACTCACCTTCAGTTACATATTGTAGCTCCAGATCAAATACTCTGATGTACAAATGCATTAGTTTTAACAAAACACTGTCTGTCTGTCTGGTTGTCTGTATATTCTGACCAGGACATAAAGGGATCATCTGACGGGAATAGATCTGTCTCATCACTAAATTGGATCCTCCTGACAACAAAGGTAAAAGATAACAAAGAGATAAAGCTACTCTGAGAGCAAAGAGGAAACCAACAATGTGAGATGATTCATATACCAACAAGCTCTCACAGTCTCAAAGCAGAATTAGACGTTCATCCATGTTTATCAAAAGTGTTTAAAGTTAAGTTTGAGCATTACATCCAAATGTTGAAGTTTAGGGTTAAGTTTAGGGATTAACTCTGAAATCTGAAGTTTAGGCATAACTGACTAACCTTAGGTTTATGCATAACTCCCAATGGATAAGGTAAGGGTTAAGGTTTGGGAGAGGCTTAAGAGAGAGAAGGGGAGAGTGAGAGAGAGAGAGAGAATGAGAGTGAGAGTGAGAGTGAGCGAGAGAGAGAGAGAGAGAGGAGAGGAGAGCGAGAAAAAAAGAGAGAGAGAGAGATTATTTTAATACTCTCAATACAAGAACATAGCTTTACAGACCCTCTTAAACTTTCATGCAGACATAAAAGACCATATAAACAAACACAAACAAACACACACATACACTCATCACAGACACATTTCGCATGTGGTATATACAGTTGAAGTCGGAAGGTTGGAGTCATTAAAACTAGTTTTTCAACCACTCCACAAATGTCTTGTTAACTAACTATATTTTTGGCAAGTTGGTTAGGACATCTACTTTGTGCATGACACAAGTCATTTTTCCAACAATTGTTGACAGACAGATTATTTAACTTATAATTCACTGTATCACAATTCCAGTGGGTCAGAAGTTTACATACACTAAGTAGACTGTGCCTTTAAACAGCTTGGAAAAATCCAGAAAATTATGTCATGGCTTTAGAAGCTTCTGATAGGCTAATTGACATCATTTGAGTCACTTTGAGGTGTACCTGTGGATGTATTTCAAGGCCTACCTTCAAACTCAGTGCCTCTTTGCTTGACATCATGGGGAAATTAAAAGAAATCAGCCAAGACCTCAGAAAATAAACTGTAAACCTCCACAAGTCTGGTTCATCCTTGGGAGCAATTTACAAATGCCTGAAGGTACCACGTTCATCTGTACAAACAATAGTACGTAAGTATAAAACACCACGGACCACACAGCCATCTTACCACTCAGGAAGGAGACGCATTCTGTCTCCTAGAGATGAACGTACTTTGGTGTGAAAAGTGCAAAATCAATCCCAGAACAACAGCAAAGGACCTTGTGAAGATGCTGGAGGAAACAGGTACAAAGTATCTATATCCACAGTAAAACGAGTCCTATGTCGACATAACCTGAAAGGCCGTTCAGCAAGGAAGAGGCCACTGCTCCAAAACCGCCATAAAAAAGCCAGACTACGGTTTGCAACTGCACATGGGGACAAAGATCGTGCTTTTTGAAGAAATGTCCTCTGGTCTGATGAAACAAATATAGAACTGTTTGGCCATAATGACTATCGTTATGTTTGGAGGGAAAAGGAGGAGGCTTGCAAGCCAAAGAACACCATCCCAACCATGAAGCACGGGGGTGGCAGCATCATGTTGTGGGGGTGCTTTGCTGCAGGAGAGACTGGTGCACTTCACAAAATAGATGGCATCATGAGGTAGGAAAATTACGTGGATATATTGAAGCATCTCAAGACATGAGTCAGGAAGTTAAAGCTTGGTCGCAAATGGCTCTTCCAAATGGACGATGACCCCAAGCATACTTCTACAGTAGTGGCAAAATGGCTTAAGGACAACAAAGTCAAGGTATTGGAGTAGTCATCACAAAGCCCTGACCTCAATCCCGTAGAACATTTGTAGGCAGAACTGAACAAGCATGTGCGAGCAAGCAGGCCTACAAACCTGACTCAGTTACACCAGTTCTGTCAGGAGGAATGGGCCAAAATTCACCCAACTTATTGTGGGAAGCTTGTGGAAGGCTACCCGAAACGTTTGACCCAAGTTCAACAATTTAAAGGCAACGCTACCAAATACTAATTGAGTGTATGTGAACTTCTGACCCACTGGGAATGTGATGAATGAAATAAAAGCTGAAATAAATAATTCTCTCTACTATTATTCTGACGTTTCACATTCTTAAAATAAAGTGGTGATCCTAACTGACCTAAGACAGGGAATTTTTTACCAGGATTAAATGTCAGGAATTGTGAAAACCTGAGTTGAAATGTATTTGGCTAAGGTGTATGTAAACTTCCGACTTCAACTGTACATGTTCATCCGCTCATGGCCGGATGTGAGGAATGACACCCTCTCTCACAAACACACACACACAGTAACCCCCACACACACAGTGACGTCAGTGTGATGGTCTCACCACTCCCACCCCACACACAAAGGCCATTTCAAGCCCTGTTTGGAGTTACCTTCCCTCTCTCCATCTCTCCCATTTCACTTTCTCCATCTCTCCCATCCCACTCTCTCCTCCCGTCATCTCCAAACAGGCATCTAATTTTCTTTGAATTTCCCTCCACTATTCTATCTCTCCCCCTTGGCTTTGAATGAGTTTCTCTTTCTTTCTCTCTCCCTCTCCCTTCTCTCTCTCCCCTCTCTCACACCTCATCTCTTTCCTTCCCCATTCTCTCTCTACCATCCCCTGTCTTACTTTTTCTCCATATCTCTGTCTCTGTACAGTATTAGTATGGTTATCATACTCTTGGCCTTTCTTAGTTACATGCGTCTCTACAGATGTAGTAGCTTAATTTAACCCTTGTTGTCACAGCAAATAATCCTGCAGCAACGGGACTTTAACATTTAGTCCATAATGTTGCTTGATCGGTGGTTAGGCTATTAACTGGACAATTGTAGGTTACATGAAAAGCGCAATTCTATTAGTATAATCAAGTGCTAGTGTGGGTTTTCAGTGAAAATATGTAAATCACAAAGCTCATCTGCATTAAAATCTTACATCTGTAATAAATCACCAGCTTAGCCCCAGTACATGTGCGTGGCTCTACCGGTGTGTTGATGGGTGAGGAAGACCGAGAGCTTCATCATTACCACAGTATTGTTCCTTACATTTTACATTTACATTTTAGTCATTTATCAGACGCCCTTATCCAAATCAAATCAAATGTATTTATATAGCCCTTCGTACATTAGCTGATATCTCAAAGTGCTGTACAGCTGAGGTGAGGGGAAGGATTATTTAAGATACTCTTTGAAGAGACAGGGTTACAAATGTCTTCGGAAGATGGTTCCAGCATTGGGGTGCCAGGACGGGGCTTGGACTGGGCTGAGCTGAGCAGGAGAATCCCTCCCGTAGGGGTGGGAGGGCCAAGAGACCTGAGGTGGCAGAAATAAGTGCTCGGGTTGACAGAAGGTTTACGTTTAATGTATGTTTATCAGAAGAGGCTGGTGGGAGGAGCTATAGGAGGATGGGCTCATTGTAATGGCTGGAATTGAATAAATGAAACCGAGTCAAACATTTTTTCATTTGGTTGTGTTTGATGTGATTCTGTTCC
Organism: Oncorhynchus mykiss; assembly: GCF_013265735.2. Lineage (NCBI taxonomy): Eukaryota > Metazoa > Chordata > Actinopteri > Salmoniformes > Salmonidae > Oncorhynchus > Oncorhynchus mykiss. The sequence continues at coordinate 71,847,532 of NC_048567.1, forward strand.
ATTATTCCATTCCAGCCATTACAACGAGCCCGTCCTCTCATAGCAACTCTCACCAGCCTCCACTGGTGTATGTGTGGGCCTGCGTGAGAGAGAGAAAGTCAGAGCAAGTGAAAAACTACGTGAAAAAATGATATGGCATACTATATGTGGCTTATATTTGCTCCAACAACAGCAAGTGCCTCGCAGCCTGTAGATTTAAACTTTGACAGAACAAGACAGGACAGGACAAGACAGGACAGGACAGGATGGTCTAGCACAGACACACAGGAAGAGCTGGCCCTATGTGAGCAACTCTATAAGCACTGCCCTAGAAAATAGAACACCTATTGGGCTGTGTGTGTGTGTCTTTCACTTCCTGTTGGCCTTCTTAGGTATCCCCCTTTCCCTTTCCCTTTCTCTGTGTATCCTGTTGACATACAATGTATTCAGAAAATTCCGACCCCTTCACTTTTCCACATTTTGTTACGTTACAGCCTTATTCTAAGCTGGATAAAAAATATATATACAGTGCCAGTCAAAAGTTTGGACACACCTACTCTTTATTTTTACTATTTTCTACATTGCACAATAATAGTGAAGACATCAAAACCGTGAAATAACACATATGGAATCATGTAGTAACCAAATAAGTGTTAAACAAATCTAAATATATTTTATCATTGAGATTCTTCAAAGTAGCCACCCTTTACCTTGATGACAGCTTTGCACACTCTTGGCATTCTCTCAACCAGCTTCATGAGGTAGTCACCTGGAATGCATTTCAATTAACAGGTATGTCTTGTTCAAAGTTAATTTGTGGAATTTCTTTCCTTCTTAATGTGTTTGAGCCAATCAGTTGTGTTGTGACAAGGTAGTGATGGTATACAGAAGATAGCCCTATTTGGTAAAATACCAAATCCATATTATGGCAAGAACAGCTCAAACATAATTACTTTACGACATAAAGTTCAGTTAATACGGAAAATTTCAAGTGAGGTCGCAAAAAAACCTAAAGCGCTATGATGAAATTGGCCCTCCTGCGAAACGCCACAGGAAAGGAAGACCCAGAGTTACCTCTGCTGCAGAAGATAAGTTCATTAGAGTTACCAGCCTCAGAAATTGCAGCCCAAATAAATGCTTCACAGAGTTCAAGTAACAGACACATCTCAACATCAACTGTTCAGAGGAGACTGCGTGAATCAAGCCTTCATGCTGCATAGAAACAACTACTAAAGGACACCAATAAGAAGAAGAGACTTGCTTGAGCCAAGAAACATGAGCAATGGACATTAGACCAGTGGAAATCTGTCCTTTGGTATGATCAGTCCATATTTAAGATTTTTGGTTCTAACCGCCATGTCTTTTTGAGATGCAGAGTAGGTGAACAGATGATCTCTGCATGTGTGGTTCCCACCGTGAAGCATCGAGGAGGAGGTGTAATGATGTGGGGGTGTTTTGCTGGTGACACTGTCTGTGATTTATTTAGAATTCTAGGCACTCTCATGGCTACCACAGCATTCTGCAGCGATACGCGATCCTGTCACGACTCCCACCGAAAGTGGCTCCTCTTCCTGTTCGGGCGGTGCTCGGCGGTCGTCGCCACCGATCCCGTTTTCCTTTTCTGTTAGTTTTGTCTTATTTGTTACACCTGTTTCTTGTTTAGGTTTTGGTTAGGGCTATTTAAGCCGGTTATGCCTGCCTGTTTTTGTGTGGGATTGTTCCTCTGATTATTTTTGTGGTTGTGCTATTTTCTTGTTTTCTCCGGACTGTTTTGGTCCTGTTTTTGGGCCGGTCGTTTGTATGCGCATGGTATTTTGGCGTGACCGTTTTCTGTGCTGGAATAAACATGATTGTCCTTTACCCTCTGCTCTCTGTGCCTGACTCCGCACCCACTACTCCTAGAAGTGCGTAACTCATCCCATCTGGTTTAAGCTTAGTGGGACTATCATTTGTTTTTCAACAGATCAATGACCCAACACATCTCCAGGCTGTGTAAGGGCCATTTGACCAATAAGGAGAGTAATAGAGTGCTGCATCACATGACCTGGCCTCTACAATCACCCAACCTCAACCCAATTGAGATGGTTTGGGATGAGTTAGACCACAGAGTGAAGGAAAAGCAGCCAACAAGTGCTCATTATATGTGGGAACTCATTCCAGGTGAAGCTGGTTGAGAGAATACCAAGAGTGTGCAAAGATGTCAGCAAGGCAAAGCGTGGCTACTTTGAAGAATATAAAATATAGTTTGATTTGTTTAACACTTTTTTAGTTACTACATAATTCCATGTGATGGCAACGACAGAGATGGTCGCTTCAAATAAGGTCCTTAGGAAACTATGCAGTAATTTGTTTTTTTTATGTATTATTTATTACATTGTTAGCCCAGAAAATCTCAAGTGTTATTACATACAGCCGGGAAGAACTATTGGATATAAAAGCGACATCAACTTACCAACATTATGACCAGGAATACGACTTTCCCAAAGTGGATCCTTTGTTCGTACCTCTACCTTGGACATGGGATCTAATCTCAGAGGCCGACACAAAACAACGCGGTCGCCGCAGGAGAGGCCGACGGAGCAGCCTAATGGTCAGACATAGAAGGTGAGCACACCATCCACCGCTTCCGAGCATATTACTCACCAATATCCAATCTCTAAACAACAAGTTGGATGAAATTAGGGCACGAGTTGCCTTCCAGAGAGATATCAGAGATTGTAACAGTCTCTGTTTCACGGAAACATGGCTCATATGTTGTCAGAGTCGGTACAGCCACCAGTTTCTTCATGCATCGCGCCAACAGAAACAAACATCTCTCTGGTAAAAAGAGGGGTGGGGTGTGTTCCTCATGATTAACAACTCATGGTGTAATCATAACATACAGGAACTCAAGTCCTTTTGTTCACCTGACCTAGAATTCCTTACAATAAAATGCAGATCGCATTATCTCCCTCGAGAATTCTCTTCGACTATAGTCACAGCCGTGTATATCCCCCACAAGCAGATACCTCGACAGCCCTGAAAGAACTTCACTGGACTCTATGTAAACTGGAAACCATATATTCTGAGGCTGCATTTATTGTAGCTGGGGATTTTAACAAAGCCAATCTGAGAACAAGGCTTCCTAAATTCTATCACCATATCGAATGCATGACACAAGCTGTTAGCATTCTGGACCAATGCTACTCTAACATCCGCGATGCATACAAAGCCCTCCCTCGTCCTCCCTTCAGCAAATCTGACCAAGACTCCATTTTGTTGCTCCCATCCTATAGGCAGAAATTAAAACAGGAAACGCCCATGCTCAAGTCTATCCAACGCTGGTCTGACCAATAGGATTCCAACCTTCAAGATTGCTTCAATCACGTGGACTGGGATATGTTCCCGGGTAGCCTCCGTCAATAACATTGATGTATACGCTGACTCGGTGAGCGAGTTTATTAGCAAGTGCATCTTAGATGTTGTGCCGACTGTAACTATGGAAACCTTCCCCAACCAGAAATCGTGGATTGACGGCAGCATTCGCGCAAAACTAAAAGCATGAACCCCCACCTTCAATCAGGGCAAGGCGACTGGAAACATGACCGAATACAGTGTAGCTGTTCTCTCCGCACGGCAATCAAACAAGCTAAGGGTCAGTATAGAGACAAAGTAGAGTCGCAATTCAACGACTCAGACACGAGACGTATGTGGCAGGGTCTACAGTCAATCACGGATTACAAAAAGAAAACCAACCCCATTGCAGACATCAATGTCTTGCTCCCAGACAACTTAAAGAACTTATTTGCTCACTTTGAGGACAATACAGTGCCACTGACACGGCCCGTTACCAAAGGCTGTGGGCTCTCCTCCATGGCCAACGTGAGTAAAACATTTAAACGTGTTAACCCTAGAGGTTGCCAGCCCAGACGGCATCCCTAGCCGCATCCCAGAGCATGCGCAGACCAGCTGGCTGGTATGTTTACGGACATAATCAATTAATCCCTATCCCAGTCTGCTGTCCCAACATGCTTCAAGATGGCCACCATTGTTCCCGTTCCAAAGAAAGCTAAGTTAACTGAACTAAATTACTATTGCACTGTAGCACTCATTTCTGTCATTGTGAAGTGACAGAGAAACAAGTCAAGGATCATATCACCTCCACCCCACCTAATACCCTAGACCCACTCCAATTTGCTTGCTGCCCCAACAGGTCCACAGACAACGCAGTCGCCATCACACTGCACACTGCCCTATATTATCTGGACAAGAGAAATACCTACAGTGGGGAGAACAAGTATTTGATACACCTCCAATTTTGCAGTTTTTCCTATATACAAAGCATGTAGAGGTCTGTAATTTTTTATCATAGGTACACTTCAACTGTGAGAGACGGAATCTAAAACAGAAATCCAGAAAATCACATTGTATGATTTTTAAGTAATTAATTTGCATTTTATTGCATGACATAAGTATTTGATACATCAGAAAAGCAGAACTTAATATTTGGTACAGAAACCTTTGTTTGCAATTGAAGAGATAATATGTTTCCTGTAGTTCTTGACCAGGTTTGCACACAATGCAGCAGGGATTTTGGCCAACTCCTCCATACAGACCTTCTCCAGATCCTTCAGGTTTTGGGGCTGTCTCTGGGCAATACGGACTTGGTTCCTCTTTGGAGATGTGAGAACTTTCCAGAAGGACAACCATCTCTGCAGCACTCCACCAATCATGCTTTTATGATAGAGTAGCCAGATGGAAGCTACTCCACAGTAAAAGGCACATGACAGCATGCTTGGAGTTTGCCAAAATGCACCCAAAGACTCTCAGACCATGAGAAACAAGATTCTCTGGTCTGATGAAACCAAGATTGAACACTTTGGCCTGAATGCCAAGCGTCATGTCTGGAGGAAACCTGGCACCATCCTTAAAGTGAAGCATGGTGGTGGCAGCATCATGCTATGGGGATGTTTTTCAGCGGCAGGGACTGGGAGACTAGTCAGGATCGAAGGGAAGATGATCGGAGCAAAGTACAGAGAGGTTCCTCTTCCAACAGGACAACGACCCTAAGCACACAGCCAAAACAATGCAGGAGTGGCTTCGGGACAAGTCTCTGAATGTCCTTGAGTAGCCCAGCCAGAGCCCGGACTTGAACCCAATCGAACATCTCTGGATATACACATTCAGGTATACACACACACTCACACAAGAGTTTCTTACATGTAGTTCACTTTTACAACAATGTAACTGTCAAAAGTATAGGTGATGCGGGTAAGGCGGAGTCAGGCGCAGGACACAGAGATGAGTAATAACCGTAACTTGACTCAAAAACAATATTCCATGAAGGAGACAAATAATCCAGGTCACTAAACGAGACAACTTGACAATAACAAACACGAACAAAACCAAGGGGGAAACCAGAGGGTTAAATAGGGAACAATGATTATGGAATGGAAACCAGGTGTGTAATAATGAAGACAAAACAAATGGAAAATGAAAAGTGGATCGGTGGTGACTAGAAAACCGGTGACGTCGACCGCCGAACGTCGCCAGAACAAGGAGAGGGACCAAGTTCGGCGGAAGTCGGGACAGTAACACATTCCACTGTGACTTTGTTTGGGTAAACTGTTGAATGTGTTTTTTCCTGTACATTTTTTTTTTCAATTTAAAGTTTTATTAAGTTTTCTTGTTTTTCAATCAACCAACAAAACACATTCCACATTCACAGATGTGACAGGCTTTAAAAAAATAAAAAATACAAAAATAATAATACTTTTGAAAAAATAAAAATACAATTAAAATGAATGATAAAGTCAAATAAAAGCATTTATTTTTCTTAATCTATATATTTTCCTTGGTACATATATATATATACATACATACATACATACGTACATACATACGCACATATACATACACACACACACATACGCACACGTACTCAAAAACTAAATTAAAATAAAAACACACAAAAAATAAAAAATAAATTAAATAAAAAAAAAACATAACACTTGCAGCAGCACTATCCAGGTTCTGATCAGCTATTTCAAGCATTCGCTGAGACGACGGGCCAATAGTTCGTTTTTAGGTTTTACAGTACCTTACACAACATGTATCTGCGCATTTCCCTAGTCACCCCGTTCACTCTGTCCAGTTTGAAATATAGTTGAATAGTGGAGACCAGAGTCTATCAAACTTGGGCTGTCTCTTGTGGAGGTCATAAGTGAGCTTTTCAAGAGGAAGAAAGTCAACAATCTGGTCAATCCACATTTTAAATGTAGGAGGGGTATTAGAGGCCCACACTAGAAGAATACATTTCTTAGCAAAGTATGTAATAGTCATAAGCAAATTTTCTCTGTCAGGATCAAGAACAAAGTCCTGCTGGGCATTAAGAAGATAGATACATGGGGTCATATCAAACTGTACCTCTAGTATTTTCTGTGCAGCAGTATGTACAGATTGCCAGAATCTGGCAATCTCCCTACAGCTCCAAAATACATGCATATAGGTTCCGCTTTCAGAGGTACATCTTTTACAGTTAGGAGACATATCTGTTTTCATTCTATGGAGTCTCAAAGGAGTATAATAAAATTTGTACAAACATTTGTAATTAGATTCTATCATTTTTACACTGGTAGAGGAGCAGTATACCCTGTCGCAAACCTCCGCCCATAACTCATCACTGATAGTCAGACCAAGGTCCTTTTCCCAGATTATTTTCAAAGGAGTAAAAGAGGAGCTTCCTTTCTCAGAAAGGAGTCTATAGATGTAAGATATTTTGCCTTTAATGGATTGTGCTGTGACAAGAAGGGTTTCAACTTCATTCAACTGAGTTCTAAACCTCCTCTTGGAGGTAAATGAGGAAATTACATGTCTAATTTGAAGATATTTTAACAAATGGGATCTTGGCACATCGAATTCCCTGCAGAGCTCTTGAAAGGATTTCAGTGTAGTGGTTTTCTGATGAAATACAGTGCCTTGCGAAAGTATTCGGCCCCCTTGAACTTTGGGACCTTTTGCCACACTTCAGGCTTCAAACATAAAGATATAAAACTGTATTTTTTTGTGAAGAATCAACAACATGTGGGACACAATCATGAAGTGGAACGACATTTATTGGATATTTCAACCTTTTTTAACAAATCAAAAACTGAAAAATTGGGCATGCAAAATTATTCAGCCCCTTTACTTTCAGTGCAGCAAACTCTCTCCAGAAGTTCAGTGAGGATCTCTGAATGATCCAATGTTGACCTAAATGACTAATGATGATAAATACAATCCACCTGTGTGTAATCAAGTCTCCGTATAAATGCACCTGCACTATGATAGTCTCAGAGGTCCGTTAAAAGCGCAGAGAGCATCATGAAGAACAAGGAACACACCAGGCAGGTCCGAGATACTGTTGTGAAGAAGTTTAAAGCCGGATTTGGATACAAAAAGATTTCCCAAGCTTTAAACATCCCAAGGAGCACTGTGCAAGCGATAATATTGAAATGGAAGGAGTATCAGACCACTGCAAATCTACCAAGACCTGGCCGTCCCTCTAAACTTTCAGCTCATACAAGGAGAAGACTGATCAGAGATGCAGCCAAGAGGCCCATGATCACTCTGGATGAACTGCAGAGATCTACAGCTGAGGTGGGAGACTCTGTCCATAGGACAACAATCAGTCGTATATTGCACAAATCTGGCCTTTATGGAAGAGTGGCAAGCAGAAAGCCATTTCTTAAAGATATCCATAAAAAGTGTTGTTTAAAGTTTGCCACAAGCCACCTGGGAGACACACCAAACATGTGGAAAAATGTGCTCTGGTCAGATGAAACCAAAATTGAACTTTTTGGCAACAATGCAAAACGTTATGTTTGGCGTAAAAGCAACACAGCTGAACACACCATCCCCACTGTCAATCATGGTAGTGGCAGCATCAAGGTTTGGGCCTGCTTTTCTTCAGCAGGGACAGGGAAGATGGTTAAAATTGATGGGAAGATGGATGGAGCCAAATACAGGACCATTCTGGAAGAAAACCTGATGGAGTCTGCAAAAGACCTGAGACTGGGACGGAGATTTGTCTTCCAACAAGACAATGATCCAAAACATAAAGCAAAATCTACAATGGAATGGTTCAAAAATAAACATATCCAGGTGTTAGAATGGCCAAGTCAAAGTCCAGACCTGAATCCAATCGAGAATCTGTGGAAAGAACTGAAAACTGCTGTTCACAAATGCTCTCCATCCAACCTCACTGAGCTCGAGCTGTTTTGCAAGGAGGAATGGGAAAAAATGTCAGTCTCTCGATGTGCAAAACTGATAGAGACATACCCAAAGCGACTTACAGCTGTAATCGCAGCAAAAGGTGGCGCTACAAAGTATTAACTTAAGGGGGCTGAATAATTTTGCACGCCCAATTTTTCAGTTTTTGATTTGTTAAAAAAGTTTGAAATATCCAATAAATGTCGTTCCACTTCATGATTGTGTCCCACTTGTTGTTGATTCTTCACAAAAAAATAGAGTTTTATTTCTTTATGTTTGAAGCCTGAAATGTGGCAAAAGGTCGCAAAGTTCAAGGGGGCCGAATACTTTCGCAAGGCACTGTAGGTCTGAAAAGGTCTTGATTCCTAGGGTATGCCAAAGATTAAAGTTGGCATCCCTCAGGGCTTTTGGCAAGTCTGGGTTGCCTACTATAGGCGAGTGAGAACATATTTGGGAGGAAATGCCCAGGTATTTCTTACAGTCCCTCCCGCTAGTAGGGTGCTGTAAATCACAAAGGTTTTGGCTATGTTGCCCACTTCACTAAAGTTATTAATGAATATAATTGAGCTTAAGGGCAATGAACCACAGGATTGGGCTTCTATCTGAATCCACGTTGACTCTTGTCTGTTTGTGATCCATGTTAGCATGTTGCGGATTTGGGCAGACCAGTAGTACAGTTGAAGGGAGGGAAGGGCAAGACCACCTTTAGATTCAGGTTTTGATAAGGGTGGAAAACTTGATCCTAGGTTTTTTATTGCCCCATATAAATTTGGTGATGCTTTGGTTAGTTGTTTTGAAGAAGGAAACTGGGAGATAGCATGGGAGCATCTGAAATAAGTAGTTTAGTCTAAGGAGGACGTTCATATGGATTACATTAATTCTTCCTACTAAACTAATTGGGAGGGAGATCCAGGTTTGGAGATCGTTCTTGATTCGATCCAGGAGTGGAAGATAGTTTTCCTTAAAAAGGCTATTCAGATCTGGTGTTATGAAGATCCCGAGGTATTGAAACCCCTGTGTTTTCCACTGGAAAGGACAAAGTGTCTTCATAGAGCTGGTGAGTGTAATATTGAGAGGGCAGACAGTGGATTTGTTGAAATTGATCTTATAACCTGAAAACTTGCCATACTGAGCAATTGTGTCTAAAATGAGAGGGAGGGATTTCTCAAGGTTGGATATGTAGAGCAAGACATAATCCGCGTAAAGCAAAATCTTGTGCTGCAGGCCACCTGCAGAAACACCCATAATACTTGAATTGCTCCTTATCAGCTCTGCCAGAGGCTCTGCCTGCAAACAAGTAGAGCAGCGGGGACAGCGAGCACCCTTGTCTTGTGCCCCGTTCCAGAGGGAATCTGTCAGAGTTCAGTCCATTAGTAGTCACCATGGCATTTGGATGAGAGTATAGTGATTTGATCCATTTAATAAAATTTGGGCCCATATTGAACTTTTCTAAGACTGAAAACAGAAAGCTCCACTCCATCCTGTCAAACGCCTTCTCAGCATCCAGTGAAGCCAGCAGGACAGGGGTCTTTTGTGCGTTTACTTGATCAATAATATCAAAAAGACGGCGAATGTTATCAGAAGAGTATCTGTCTCTAATAAATCCAGTTTGGTCCGCTTTTATTATTTTGGGAAGAAGAGTGTTTAGTCTTTTGGCGAGCAATTTGGTAATTATTTTATAGTCGAAATCCAACAAGCTTATGGGCCGGAAGGACGAGCAGGATAGGGGGTCCTTGTCCTTTTTTAGCAACACTGTAATGCGACCTGTGTGCATTGAGTCTGGGATAACTCAGTTTTTGCAAAAATCCTCCAGCATTGGCATGAAGATAGGGCTGAGCTGGGGCCAAAATGCTTTGTAGAACTCTCTGGGGAATCCATCTGGGCCTGGGGACTTATTAGGTGGCATGGAGGTAATTGCCTCCAGGATCTCCTCAGGAGTGAAGGGGGAGTTGAGATCTTCCTGGTCGGTCTCAGATAGTTTAGGTAGCGAGATTCCCTCTAGGAAAGAGTGGAGTTCTGCCTCTGTGTGTTTTCTCTCAGAGGTATATAGTTTGCAGTAAAAATCATGAAAAGTTAAATTGATCTTTTTTGGGTCATATGTGACCTCGTCCTCTGCTGTTTGGATAGCCATGATTGTACGCTCTGACTGCTCCTTTTTTAATTGGTAAGCAAGCAATCTACTGGGCCTATTGCTATACTCATGGTATTTCTGTTTAGTAAAGAAAACTTTTTTTTTTATCTCCCGAGTGTAGTCCAAATTCAGTTTGGCTTTGGCTGCTTTAAGATGACTCCAGGAGGTGCTGTCTAGGGATTGTTTATGTATTTTTTCATAGCATTCCTCCTGTACATTTTTTATAGAATGGCTGACATTAACCCTTCGGTTACACACTTGGACCAACACCTTGTCTACGGGGTGAAAAGCTGCTGGTATCTAAGACGTGTTGTATCACTGGGAGTCATACAAACACATGCTGTTACAAGTTACACAGACACACACAAAGAAACCAACTAGCTCTCAGTCTCACGTCAGAATTAGACATTCATCCATGTTTCTCAAACGTCGGAAGTGTTTAAGATTTTAAGTTTAGGTATTAACTCCAAATTCTTAAGTTTAGGCATTGACTCTGAATGGTTAAGGTAAGGGTTAAGGTTAGGCATTGACTCTGAATGGTTAAGGTAAGGGTTAAGGTTTGGGATTAACTCTGAATGTTTAGGGTAAGGGTTAAGGTTAGGCATTGACTCTGAATGTTTAAGGTAAGGGTTAAGGTTAGGCATTGACTCTGAATGTTTAAGGTAAGAGTTAAGGTTTGGCAGAGGCTTATAACAAAAATCTCAAAAACAACTTTTTATCACTGGATTCGATCTTGCACCTTTGCAATCGAAGGCAGATGCCTTCACCCATCCGCCATCCTCATCCATAACGCCCACTGCTGCCCCTAGCGGCCAGTTTCCCGCTCATCTCCTGATGTCCTCAGACATGGATGGATGTTGAATACTGACTTGTATCACGGGTGACCTGGCTGAAAGAAACAAAGATGTACAGAGCCACAAACATAGCATTGTTGTGTCAATGTGAGTCATTAACAGAGTCCTCCCACACAATATGTCCTTTCAGTTCATCATATTATAAATACCTGCTATAATTGGGTTAAGTATTATAATGTTGTTGTTCTAATCATTTCCATGGCAATCCTTATCTATTTAATTATATTGTAGTCTGCTGTTTGTAATTTTAAAAAATCTGCAGTGAAACTCTACATTTAAAATACAATGTAGTTAGTTATTATTGCATATGAATGAACTGAGGTTGGTGGGTTGTTCCATGTAATTTCAGAAAAACAGTGGTGAAGTTATTTTTAAATCTGTCATTTATTTTACGTTACTATTTTTGACAACATTTACTTTTACTTTAACATTCCTAATGAAAATAATGTACTTTTTACTCCATACATTTTCCCTAACGCCCAAAAGTACATTTTGAATGCTTATCAGGATGGAAAATGGTCCAATTCACACACCTATCAAGAGAACAATCCTGGTCATCCCTACTGCCTCTGAGCTGGCGGAGTCACGAAACACAAATGCTTCAATTGTAAATGATGTCTAAGTGTTGGAGTATGCCCCTGGCTATCCATAAATTTAAAAAAACAAGATAATTGTGCCGTCTGGTTTTAAAAAAAAAAAAGGATTTTTCAATTATTCATACTTTTACTTTTAATACTTTAGACTACTGAGATGCTGCCCTTTAGACTACTGAGATGCTGCCCTTTAGACTACTGAGATGATGCCCTTTAGACTACTGAGCTGCAGCCCTTTAGACTACTGAGCTGCTGCCCTTTAGACTATTGAGATGCAGCCCTTTAGACTACTGAGATGCTGCCCTTTAGACTACTGAGATGATGCCCTTTAGACTACTGAGCTGCAGCCCTTTAGACTACTGAGATGCAGCCCTTTAGACTACTGAGATGCAGCCCTTTAGAATACTGAGCTGCAGCCCTTTAGACTACTGAGATGCAGCCCTTTAGACTACTGAGATGATGCCCTTTAGACTACTGAGCTGCAGCCCTTTAGACTACTGAGATGCAGCCCTTTAGACTACTGAGATGCTGCCCTTTAGAATACTGAGCTGCAGCCCTTTAGACTACTGAGATGCAGCCCTTTAGACTACTGAGATGATGCCCTTTAGACTACTGAGATGCAGCCCTTTAGACTACTGAGATGCTGCCCTTTAGACTACTGAGATGTAGCCCTTTAGACTACTGAGATGCTGCCCTTTAGAATACTGAGCTGCAGCCCTTTAGACTACTGAGATGCTGCCCTTTAGACTACTGAGATGCAGCCCTTTAGACTACTGAGATGCTGCCCTTTAGACTACTGAGATGCAGCCCTTTAGACTACTGAGATGCTGCCCTTAAGACTACTGAGATGCTGCCCTTTAGACTACTGAGATGCAGCCCTTTAGACTACTGAGATGCTGCCCTTTAGACTACTCACCTGCAGCTCTTTAGACTACTGAGATGCTGCCCTTTAGACTACTGAGATGCAACCCTTTAGACTACTGAGATGCAGCCCTTTAGACTACTGAGATGCAGCCCTTTTGACTACTGACCTGCAGCCCTTTAGACTACTGAGATGCAGCCCTATAGACTACTGAGATTATGCCCTTTAGACTACTGAGATGCAGCCCTTTAGACTACTGAGATGCAGCCCTTTAGACTACTGAGATGCTGCCCTTTAGACTACTGAGATGCTGCCCTTTAGACTACTCAGCTGCAGCCCTTTAGACTACTGAGATGCTGCCCTTTAGACTACTGAGATGCCGCCATTTAGACTACTGAGATGCAGCCCTATAGACTACTAAGATGCTGCCATTTAGACTACTGAGATGCAGCCCTTTTAGACTACTGGGATGCAGCCCTTTTGACTACTGAGATACTGCCCTTTAGACTACTGAGCTGCAGCCCTTTAGACTACTGAGATGCTGCCCTTTAGACTACTGAGATGCTGCCCTTTAGACTACTGAGATGCTGCCCTTTAGACCACTGAGCTGCAGCCCTTTAGACTACTGAGATGCTGCCCTTTAGACTACTGAGATGCAGCCCTTTAGACTACTGAGATGCTGCCCTTTAGACTACTGAGATGCTGCCCTTTAGACTACTGAGATGCTGCCCTTTAGACTACTGAGCTGCTGCCCTTTAGACTACTGAGCTGCAGCCCTTTAGACTACTGAGCTGCAGCCCTTTAGACTACTGAGCTGCTGCCCTTTAGACTACTGAGGTGCAGCCCTTAAGACTACTGAGATGCTGCCATTTAGACTACTGAGATGCAACCCATTAGACTACTGAGATGATGCCCTTTAGACTACTGAGATGCAGCCCTTTAGACTACTGAGATGCTGCCCTTTAAGCTACTGAGATGCTGCCCTTTAGACTACTGAGATGCTGCCCTTTAGACTACTCACCTGCAGCCCTTTAGACTACTGAGATGCTGCGCTTTAGACTACTGAGATGCTGCCCTTTAGACTACTGAGATGCAGCCCTTTAGACTACTGAGATGATGCCCTTTAGACTACTGAGATGTAGCCCTTTAGACTACTGAGATGCTGCCCTTTAGACTACTGAGATGCTGCCCTTTAGACTACTCAGCTGCAGCCCTTTAGACTACTGAGATGCTGCCCTTTAGACTACTGAGATGCTGCCCTGTAGACTACTGAGCTGCAGCTCTTTAGACTACTGAGCTGCAGCCCTTTAGACTACTGAGATGCAGCCCTTTAGACAACTGAGATGCTGCCCTTTAGACTACTGAGATGCTGCCCTTTAGACTACTCAGCTGCAGCCCTTTAGACTACTGAGATGCAGCCCTTTAGACTACTGAGATGCTGCCCTTTAGAATACTGAGCTGCAGCCCTTTAGACTACTGAGATGCAGCCCTTTAGACTACTGAGATGATGCCCTTTAGACTACTGAGATGCAGCCCTTTAGACTACTGAGATGCTGCCCTTTAGACTACTGAGATGTAGCCCTTTAGACTACTGAGATGCTGCCCTTTAGACTACTGAGCTGCTGCCCTTTAGACTATTGAGATGCTGCCCTTTAGACTACTGAGCTGCAGCCCTTTAGACTACTGAGCTGCTGCCCTTTAGACAACTGAGATGCTGCCCTTTAGACTACTGAGATGCTGCCCTTTAGACTACTGAGATGCAGCCCTTTAGACTACTGAGATGCTGCCCTTTAGACTACTCACCTGCAGCTCTTTAGACTACTGAGATGCTGCCCTTTAGACTACTGAGATGCTGCCCTTTAGACTACTGAGATGCTGCCCTTTAGACTACTGAGATGCAGCCCTTTAGACTACTGAGATGCTGCCCTTTAGACTACTGAGATGCAGCCCTTTAGACTACTGAGATGCTGCCCTTAAGACTACTGAGATGCTGCCCTTTAGACTACTGAGATGCAGCCCTTTAGACTACTGAGATGCTGCCCTTTAGACTACTCACGTGCAGCTCTTTAGACTACTGAGATGCTGCCCTTTAGACTACTGAGATGCAGCCATTTAGACTACTGAGATGCTGCCCTTTAGACTACTGAGATGCTGCCCTTTAGACTACTGAGATGCAGCCCTTTAGACTACTGAGATGCTGCCCTTTAGACTACTGAGCTGCTGCCCTTTAGACTATTGAGATGCTGCCCTTTAGACTACTGAGCTGCAGCCCTTTAGACTACTGAGCTGCTGCCCTTTAGACTACTGAGATGCTGCCCTTTAGACTACTGAGATGCTGCCCTTTAGACTACTGAGATGCAGCCCTTTAGACTACTGAGATGCTGCCCTTTAGACTACTCACCTGCAGCTCTTTAGACTACTGAGATGCTGCCCTTTAGACTACTGAGATGCAGCCCTTTAGACTACTGAGATGCTGCCCTTTAGACTACTGAGATGCAGCCCTTTAGACTACTGAGATGCTGCCCTTTAGACTACTGAGATGCAGCCCTTTAGACTACTGAGATGCTGCCCTTAAGACTACTGAGATGCTGCCCTTTAGACTACTGAGATGCAGCCCTTTAGACTACTGAGATGCTGCCCTTTAGACTACTCACCTGCAGCTCTTTAGACTACTGAGATGCTGCCCTTTAGACTACTGAGATGCAGCCCTTTAGACTGCTGAGATGCTGCCCTTTAGACTACTGAGATGCTGCCCTTTAGACTACTGAGATGCAGCCCTTTAGACTACTGAGATGCTGCCCTTTAGACTACTCACCTGCAGCTCTTTAGACTACTGAGATGCTGCCCTTTAGACTACTGAGATGCAGCCCTTTAGACTACTGAGATGCTGCCCTTTAGACTACTGAGATGCAGCCCTTTAGACTACTGAGATGCTGCCCTTTAGACTACTGAGATGCAGCCCTTTAGACTACTGAGATGCTGCCCTTAAGACTACTGAGATGCTGCCCTTTAGACTACTGAGATGCAGCCCTTTAGACTACTGAGATGCTGCCCTTTAGACTACTCACCTGCAGCTCTTTAGACTACTGAGATGCTGCCCTTTAGACTACTCAGCTGCAGCCCTTTAGACTACTGAGATGCTGCCCTTTAGACTACTGAGATGCAGCCCTTTAGACTACTGAGATGCAGCCCTATAGACTACTGAAATGCTACCCTTTAGACTACTGAGATGCTGCCCTTTAGACTACTGAGATGCTGCCCTTTAGACCACTGAGCTGCAGCTCTTTAGATTACTGAGCTGCAGCCCTTTAGACTACTGAGATGATGCCCTTTAGACTACTGCGATGCTGCCCTTTAGACTACTGAGATGCTGCCCTTTAGACTACTGAGATGCAGCCCTTTAGACTACTGAGATGCTGCCCTTTAAGCTACTGAGATGCTGCCCTTTAGACTACTGAGATGCTGCCCTTTAGACTACTGAGATGCAGCCCTTTAGACTACTGAGATGCTGCCCTTTAGACTACTCACCTGCAGCTCTTTAGACTACTGAGATGCTGCCCTTTAGACTACTGAGATGCAGCCCTTTAGACTACTGAGATGCTGCCCTTTAGACTACTGAGATGCAGCCCTTTAGACTACTGAGATGCTGCCCTTTAGACTACTGAGATGCAGCCCTTTAGACTACTGAGATGCTGCCCTTAAGACTACTGAGATGCTGCCCTTTAGACTACTGAGATGCAGCCCTTTAGACTACTGAGATGCTGCCCTTTAGACTACTCACCTGCAGCTCTTTAGACTACTGAGATGCTGCCCTTTAGACTACTGAGATGCAGCCCTTTAGACTGCTGAGATGCTGCCCTTTAGACTACTGAGATGCTGCCCTTTAGACTACTGAGATGCAGCCCTTTAGACTACTGAGATGCTGCCCTTTAGACTACTCACCTGCAGCTCTTTAGACTACTGAGATGCTGCCCTTTAGACTACTGAGATGCAGCCCTTTAGACTACTGAGATGCTGCCCTTTAGACTACTGAGATGCAGCCCTTTAGACTACTGAGATGCTGCCCTTTAGACTACTGAGATGCAGCCCTTTAGACTACTGAGATGCTGCCCTTAAGACTACTGAGATGCTGCCCTTTAGACTACTGAGATGCAGCCCTTTAGACTACTGAGATGCTGCCCTTTAGACTACTCACCTGCAGCTCTTTAGACTACTGAGATGCTGCCCTTTAGACTACTCAGCTGCAGCCCTTTAGACTACTGAGATGCTGCCCTTTAGACTACTGAGATGCAGCCCTTTAGACTACTGAGATGCAGCCCTATAGACTACTGAAATGCTACCCTTTAGACTACTGAGATGCTGCCCTTTAGACTACTGAGATGCTGCCCTTTAGACCACTGAGCTGCAGCTCTTTAGATTACTGAGCTGCAGCCCTTTAGACTACTGAGATGATGCCCTTTAGACTACTGCGATGCTGCCCTTTAGACTACTGAGATGCTGCCCTTTAGACTACTGAGATGCAGCCCTTTAGACTACTGAGATGCTGCCCTTTAAGCTACTGAGATGCTGCCCTTTAGACTACTGAGATGCTGCCCTTTAGACTACTGAGATGCTGCCCTTTAAGCTACTGAGATGCTGCCCTTTAGACTACTGAGATGCTGCCCTTTAGACTACTCACCTGCAGCCCTTTAGACTACTGAGATGCTGCCCTTTAGACTACTGAGATGCTGCCCTTTAGACTACTGAGATGCTGCCCTTTAGACTACTGAGATGCAGCCCTTTAGACTACTGAGATGCAGCCCTTTTGACTACTGACCTGCAGCCCTTTAGACTACTGAGATGCAGCCCTATAGACTACTGAGATTATGCCCTTTAGACTACTGAGATGCAGCCCTTTAGACTACTGAGATGCAGCCCTTTAGACTACTGAGATGCTGCCCTTTAGACTACTGAGATGCTGCCCTTTAGACTACTCAGCTGCAGCCCTTTAGACTACTGAGATGCTGCCCTTTAGACTACTGAGATGCAGGCCTTTAGACTACTGAGATGCAGCCCTATAGACTACTGAGATGCTGCCATTTAGACTACTGAGATGCAGCCCTTTAGACTACTGGGATGCAGCACTTTTGACTACTGAGATACTGCCCTTTAGACTACTGAGCTGCAGCCCTTTAGACTACTGAGATGCTGCCCTTTAGACTACTGAGATACTGCCCTTTAGACTACTGAGATGCTACCCTTTAGACGACTGAGATGCTGCCCTTTAGACTACTGAGATGCAGCCCTTTAGACTACTCATCTGCAGCCCTTTAGACTACTGAGATGCTGCCCTTTAGACTACTGAGATGCTGCCCTTTAGACTACTGAGATGCAGCCCTTTAGACTACTGAGATGCAGCCCTTTTGACTACTGACCTGCAGCCCTTTAGACTACTGAGATGCAGCCCTATAGACTACTGAGATTATGCCCTTTAGACTACTGAGATGCAGCCCTTTAGACTACTGAGATGCAGCCCTTTAGACTACTGAGATGCTGCCCTTTAGACTACTGAGATGCTGCCCTTTAGACTACTCAGCTGCAGCCCTTTAGACTACTGAGATGCTGCCCTTTAGACTACTGAGATGCCGCCATTTAGACTACTGAGATGCAGCCCTATAGACTACTAAGATGCTGCCATTTAGACTACTGAGATGCAGCCCTTTAGACTACTGGGATGCAGCCCTTTTGACTACTGAGATGCTGCCCTTTAGACTACTGAGATGCTGCCCTTTAGACTACTGAGATGCAGCCCTTTAGACTACTGAGATGCTGCCCTTTAGACTACTCACCTGCAGCTCTTTAGACTACTGAGATGCTGCCCTTTAGACTACTGAGATGCAGCCCTTTAGACTACTGAGATGCTGCCCTTTAGACTACTGAGATGCAGCCCTTTAGACTACTGAGATGCTGCCCTTTAGACTACTGAGATGCAGCCCTTTAGACTACTGAGATGCTGCCCTTAAGACTACTGAGATGCTGCCCTTTAGACTACTGAGATGCAGCCCTTTAGACTACTGAGATGCTGCCCTTTAGACTACTCACCTGCAGCTCTTTAGACTACTGAGATGCTGCCCTTTAGACTACTCAGCTGCAGCCCTTTAGACTACTGAGATGCTGCCCTTTAGACTACTGAGATGCAGCCCTTTAGACTACTGAGATGCAGCCCTATAGACTACTGAAATGCTACCCTTTAGACTACTGAGATGCTGCCCTTTAGACTACTGAGATGCTGCCCTTTAGACCACTGAGCTGCAGCTCTTTAGATTACTGAGCTGCAGCCCTTTAGACTACTGAGATGATGCCCTTTAGACTACTGCGATGCTGCCCTTTAGACTACTGAGATGCTGCCCTTTAGACTACTGAGATGCAGCCCTTTAGACTACTGAGATGCTGCCCTTTAAGCTACTGAGATGCTGCCCTTTAGACTACTGAGATGCTGCCCTTTAGACTACTGAGATGCAGCCCTTTAGACTACTGAGATGCTGCCCTTTAGACTACTCACCTGCAGCTCTTTAGACTACTGAGATGCTGCCCTTTAGACTACTGAGATGCAGCCCTTTAGACTACTGAGATGCTGCCCTTTAGACTACTGAGATGCAGCCCTTTAGACTACTGAGATGCTGCCCTTTAGACTACTGAGATGCAGCCCTTTAGACTACTGAGATGCTGCCCTTAAGACTACTGAGATGCTGCCCTTTAGACTACTGAGATGCAGCCCTTTAGACTACTGAGATGCTGCCCTTTAGACTACTCACCTGCAGCTCTTTAGACTACTGAGATGCTGCCCTTTAGACTACTGAGATGCAGCCCTTTAGACTGCTGAGATGCTGCCCTTTAGACTACTGAGATGCTGCCCTTTAGACTACTGAGATGCAGCCCTTTAGACTACTGAGATGCTGCCCTTTAGACTACTCACCTGCAGCTCTTTAGACTACTGAGATGCTGCCCTTTAGACTACTGAGATGCAGCCCTTTAGACTACTGAGATGCTGCCCTTTAGACTACTGAGATGCAGCCCTTTAGACTACTGAGATGCTGCCCTTTAGACTACTGAGATGCAGCCCTTTAGACTACTGAGATGCTGCCCTTAAGACTACTGAGATGCTGCCCTTTAGACTACTGAGATGCAGCCCTTTAGACTACTGAGATGCTGCCCTTTAGACTACTCACCTGCAGCTCTTTAGACTACTGAGATGCTGCCCTTTAGACTACTCAGCTGCAGCCCTTTAGACTACTGAGATGCTGCCCTTTAGACTACTGAGATGCAGCCCTTTAGACTACTGAGATGCAGCCCTATAGACTACTGAAATGCTACCCTTTAGACTACTGAGATGCTGCCCTTTAGACTACTGAGATGCTGCCCTTTAGACCACTGAGCTGCAGCTCTTTAGATTACTGAGCTGCAGCCCTTTAGACTACTGAGATGATGCCCTTTAGACTACTGCGATGCTGCCCTTTAGACTACTGAGATGCTGCCCTTTAGACTACTGAGATGCAGCCCTTTAGACTACTGAGATGCTGCCCTTTAAGCTACTGAGATGCTGCCCTTTAGACTACTGAGATGCTGCCCTTTAGACTACTGAGATGCTGCCCTTTAAGCTACTGAGATGCTGCCCTTTAGACTACTGAGATGCTGCCCTTTAGACTACTCACCTGCAGCCCTTTAGACTACTGAGATGCTGCCCTTTAGACTACTGAGATGCTGCCCTTTAGACTACTGAGATGCTGCCCTTTAGACTACTGAGATGCAGCCCTTTAGACTACTGAGATGCAGCCCTTTTGACTACTGACCTGCAGCCCTTTAGACTACTGAGATGCAGCCCTATAGACTACTGAGATTATGCCCTTTAGACTACTGAGATGCAGCCCTTTAGACTACTGAGATGCAGCCCTTTAGACTACTGAGATGCTGCCCTTTAGACTACTGAGATGCTGCCCTTTAGACTACTCAGCTGCAGCCCTTTAGACTACTGAGATGCTGCCCTTTAGACTACTGAGATGCAGGCCTTTAGACTACTGAGATGCAGCCCTATAGACTACTGAGATGCTGCCATTTAGACTACTGAGATGCAGCCCTTTAGACTACTGGGATGCAGCACTTTTGACTACTGAGATACTGCCCTTTAGACTACTGAGCTGCAGCCCTTTAGACTACTGAGATGCTGCCCTTTAGACTACTGAGATACTGCCCTTTAGACTACTGAGATGCTACCCTTTAGACGACTGAGATGCTGCCCTTTAGACTACTGAGATGCAGCCCTTTAGACTACTCATCTGCAGCCCTTTAGACTACTGAGATGCTGCCCTTTAGACTACTGAGATGCTGCCCTTTAGACTACTGAGATGCAGCCCTTTAGACTACTGAGATGCAGCCCTTTTGACTACTGACCTGCAGCCCTTTAGACTACTGAGATGCAGCCCTATAGACTACTGAGATTATGCCCTTTAGACTACTGAGATGCAGCCCTTTAGACTACTGAGATGCAGCCCTTTAGACTACTGAGATGCTGCCCTTTAGACTACTGAGATGCTGCCCTTTAGACTACTCAGCTGCAGCCCTTTAGACTACTGAGATGCTGCCCTTTAGACTACTGAGATGCCGCCATTTAGACTACTGAGATGCAGCCCTATAGACTACTAAGATGCTGCCATTTAGACTACTGAGATGCAGCCCTTTAGACTACTGGGATGCAGCCCTTTTGACTACTGAGATACTGCCCTTTAGACTACTGAGCTGCAGCCCTTTAGACTACTGAGATGCTGCCCTTTAGACTACTGAGATGCTGCCCTTTAGACTACTGAGATGCTGCCCTTTAGACCACTGAGCTGCAGCCCTTTAGACTACTGAGATGCTGCCCTTTAGACTACTGAGATGCAGCCCTTTAGACTACTGAGATGCTGCCCTTTAGACTACTGAGATGCTGCCCTTTAGACTACTGAGATGCTGCCCTTTAGACTACTGAGCTGCTGCCCTTTAGACTACTGAGCTGCAGCCCTTTAGACTACTGAGCTGCTGCCCTTTAGACTACTGAGGTGCAGCCCTTAAGACTACTGAGATGCTGCCATTTAGACTACTGAGATGCAACCCATTAGACTACTGAGATGATGCCCTTTAGACTACTGAGATGCAGCCCTTTAGACTACTGAGATGCTGCCCTTTAAGCTACTGAGATGCTGCCCTTTAGACTACTAAGATGCTGCCCTTTAGACTACTCACCTGCAGCCCTTTAGACTACTGAGATGCTGCGCTTTAGACTACTGAGATGCTGCCCTTTAGACTACTGAGATGCAGCCCTTTAGACTACTGAGATGATGCCCTTTAGACTACTGAGATGTAGCCCTTTAGACTACTGAGATGCTGCCCTTTAGACTACTGAGATGCTGCCCTTTAGACTACTCAGCTGCAGCCCTTTAGACTACTGAGATGCTGCCCTTTAGACT
Source organism: Oncorhynchus mykiss (assembly GCF_013265735.2). Taxonomy (NCBI): domain Eukaryota; kingdom Metazoa; phylum Chordata; class Actinopteri; order Salmoniformes; family Salmonidae; genus Oncorhynchus; species Oncorhynchus mykiss. The sequence goes on from NC_048567.1 coordinate 71,869,659, forward strand.
ACTGAGATGCTGCCCTTTAGACTACTGAGCTGCAGCCCTTTAGACTACTGAGCTGCAGCCCTTTAGACTACTGAGATGCAGCCCTTTAGACAACTGAGATGCTGCCCTTTAGACTACTGAGATGCTGCCCTTTAGACTACTCAGCTGCAGCCCTTTAGACTACTGAGATGATGCCCTTTAGACTACTGAGATGCAGCCCTTTAGACTACTGAGATGCAGCCCTTTAGACTACTGAGATGCAGCCCTTTAGACTACTGAGATGCAGCCCTTTAGACTACTGAGATGCTGCCCTTTAGACTACTGAGATGCTGCCCTTTAGACTACCGAGCTGCTGCCCTTTAGACCACTGAGCTGCAGCCCTTTAGACTACTGAGCTGCAGCCCTTAAGACTACTGAGATGCCGCCATTTAGACTACTGAGATGCAGCCCTTTAGACTACTGAGATGATGCCCTTTAGACTACTGAGATGATGCCCTTTAGACTACTGAGATGCAGCCCTTTAGACGACTGAGATGCTGCCCTTTAGACTACTGAGATGCAGCCCTTTAGACTACTCACCTGCAGCCCTTTAGACTACTGAGATGCTGCCCTTTAGACTACTGAGATGCAGCCCTTTAGACTACTGAGATGCAGCCCTTTAGACTACTGAGATTCTGCCCTTTAGACCACTGAGCTGCAGCCCTTTAGACTACTGAGATGCTGCCCTTTAGACTACTGAGATGCAGGCCTTTAGACTACTGAGATGCAGCCCTATAGACTACTGAGATGCTGCCATTTAGACTACTGAGATGCAGCCCTTTAGACTACTGGGATGCAGCACTTTTGACTACTGAGATACTGCCCTTTAGACTACTGAGCTGCAGCCCTTTAGACTACTGAGATGCTGCCCTTTAGACTACTGAGATACTGCCCTTTAGACTACTGAGATGCTACCCTTTAGACGACTGAGATGCTGCCCTTTAGACTACTGAGATGCAGCCCTTTAGACTACTCATCTGCAGCCCTTTAGACTACTGAGATGCTGCCCTTTAGACTACTGAGATGCTGCCCTTTAGACTACTGAGATGCAGCCCTTTAGACTACTGAGATGCAGCCCTTTTGACTACTGACCTGCAGCCCTTTAGACTACTGAGATGCAGCCCTATAGACTACTGAGATTATGCCCTTTAGACTACTGAGATGCAGCCCTTTAGACTACTGAGATGCAGCCCTTTAGACTACTGAGATGCTGCCCTTTAGACTACTGAGATGCTGCCCTTTAGACTACTCAGCTGCAGCCCTTTAGACTACTGAGATGCTGCCCTTTAGACTACTGAGATGCCGCCATTTAGACTACTGAGATGCAGCCCTATAGACTACTAAGATGCTGCCATTTAGACTACTGAGATGCAGCCCTTTAGACTACTGGGATGCAGCCCTTTTGACTACTGAGATACTGCCCTTTAGACTACTGAGCTGCAGCCCTTTAGACTACTGAGATGCTGCCCTTTAGACTACTGAGATGCTGCCCTTTAGACTACTGAGATGCTGCCCTTTAGACCACTGAGCTGCAGCCCTTTAGACTACTGAGATGCTGCCCTTTAGACTACTGAGATGCAGCCCTTTAGACTACTGAGATGCTGCCCTTTAGACTACTGAGATGCTGCCCTTTAGACTACTGAGATGCTGCCCTTTAGACTACTGAGCTGCTGCCCTTTAGACTACTGAGCTGCAGCCCTTTAGACTACTGAGCTGCTGCCCTTTAGACTACTGAGGTGCAGCCCTTAAGACTACTGAGATGCTGCCATTTAGACTACTGAGATGCAACCCATTAGACTACTGAGATGATGCCCTTTAGACTACTGAGATGCAGCCCTTTAGACTACTGAGATGCTGCCCTTTAAGCTACTGAGATGCTGCCCTTTAGACTACTGAGATGCTGCCCTTTAGACTACTCACCTGCAGCCCTTTAGACTACTGAGATGCTGCGCTTTAGACTACTGAGATGCTGCCCTTTAGACTACTGAGATGCAGCCCTTTAGACTACTGAGATGATGCCCTTTAGACTACTGAGATGTAGCCCTTTAGACTACTGAGATGCTGCCCTTTAGACTACTGAGATGCTGCCCTTTAGACTACTCAGCTGCAGCCCTTTAGACTACTGAGATGCTGCCCTTTAGACTACTGAGATGCTGCCCTTTAGACTACTGAGCTGCAGCCCTTTAGACTACTGAGCTGCAGCCCTTTAGACTACTGAGATGCAGCCCTTTAGACAACTGAGATGCTGCCCTTTAGACTACTGAGATGCTGCCCTTTAGACTACTCAGCTGCAGCCCTTTAGACTACTGAGATGATGCCCTTTAGACTACTGAGATGCAGCCCTTTAGACTACTGAGATGCAGCCCTTTAGACTACTGAGATGCAGCCCTTTAGACTACTGAGATGCAGCCCTTTAGACTACTGAGATGCTGCCCTTTAGACTACTGAGATGCTGCCCTTTAGACTACCGAGCTGCTGCCCTTTAGACCACTGAGCTGCAGCCCTTTAGACTACTGAGCTGCAGCCCTTAAGACTACTGAGATGCCGCCATTTAGACTACTGAGATGCAGCCCTTTAGACTACTGAGATGATGCCCTTTAGACTACTGAGATGATGCCCTTTAGACTACTGAGATGCAGCCCTTTAGACGACTGAGATGCTGCCCTTTAGACTACTGAGATGCAGCCCTTTAGACTACTCACCTGCAGCCCTTTAGACTACTGAGATGCTGCCCTTTAGACTACTGAGATGCTGCCCTTTAGACTACTGAGATGCAGCCCTTTAGACTACTGAGATGCAGCCCTTTTGACTACTGACCTGCAGCCCTTTAGACTACTGAGATGCAGCCCTATAGACTACTGAGATTATGCCCTTTAGACTACTGAGATGCAGCCCTTTAGACTACTGAGATGCAGCCCTTTAGACTACTGAGATGCTGCCCTTTAGACTACTGAGATGCTGCCCTTTAGACTACTCAGCTGCAGCCCTTTAGACTACTGAGATGCTGCCCTTTAGACTACTGAGATGCCGCCATTTAGACTACTGAGATGCAGCCCTATAGACTACTAAGATGCTGCCATTTAGACTACTGAGATGCAGCCCTTTAGACTACTGGGATGCAGCCCTTTTGACTACTGAGATACTGCCCTTTAGACTACTGAGCTGCAGCCCTTTAGACTACTGAGATGCTGCCCTTTAGACTACTGAGATGCTGCCCTTTAGACTACTGAGATGCTGCCCTTTAGACCACTGAGCTGCAGCCCTTTAGACTACTGAGATGCTGCCCTTTAGACTACTGAGATGCAGCCCTTTAGACTACTGAGATGCTGCCCTTTAGACTACTGAGATGCTGCCCTTTAGACTACTGAGATGCTGCCCTTTAGACTACTGAGCTGCTGCCCTTTAGACTACTGAGCTGCAGCCCTTTAGACTACTGAGCTGCTGCCCTTTAGACTACTGAGGTGCAGCCCTTAAGACTACTGAGATGCTGCCATTTAGACTACTGAGATGCAACCCATTAGACTACTGAGATGATGCCCTTTAGACTACTGAGATGCAGCCCTTTAGACTACTGAGATGCTGCCCTTTAAGCTACTGAGATGCTGCCCTTTAGACTACTGAGATGCTGCCCTTTAGACTACTCACCTGCAGCCCTTTAGACTACTGAGATGCTGCGCTTTAGACTACTGAGATGCTGCCCTTTAGACTACTGAGATGCAGCCCTTTAGACTACTGAGATGATGCCCTTTAGACTACTGAGATGTAGCCCTTTAGACTACTGAGATGCTGCCCTTTAGACTACTGAGATGCTGCCCTTTAGACTACTCAGCTGCAGCCCTTTAGACTACTGAGATGCTGCCCTTTAGACTACTGAGATGCTGCCCTTTAGACTACTGAGCTGCAGCCCTTTAGACTACTGAGCTGCAGCCCTTTAGACTACTGAGATGCAGCCCTTTAGACAACTGAGATGCTGCCCTTTAGACTACTGAGATGCTGCCCTTTAGACTACTCAGCTGCAGCCCTTTAGACTACTGAGATGATGCCCTTTAGACTACTGAGATGCAGCCCTTTAGACTACTGAGATGCAGCCCTTTAGACTACTGAGATGCAGCCCTTTAGACTACTGAGATGCAGCCCTTTAGACTACTGAGATGCTGCCCTTTAGACTACTGAGATGCTGCCCTTTAGACTACCGAGCTGCTGCCCTTTAGACCACTGAGGTGCAGCCCTTTAGACTACTGAGCTGCAGCCCTTAAGACTACTGAGATGCCGCCATTTAGACTACTGAGATGCAGCCCTTTAGACTACTGAGATGATGCCCTTTAGACTACTGAGATGATGCCCTTTAGACTACTGAGATGCAGCCCTTTAGACGACTGAGATGCTGCCCTTTAGACTACTGAGATGCAGCCCTTTAGACTACTCACCTGCAGCCCTTTAGACTACTGAGATGCTGCCCTTTAGACTACTGAGATGCTGCCCTTTAGACTACTGAGATGCAGCCCTTTAGACTACTGAGATGCAGCCCTTTTGACTACTGACCTGCAGCCCTTTAGACTACTGAGATGCAGCCCTATAGACTACTGAGATTATGCCCTTTAGACTACTGAGATGCAGCCCTTTAGACTACTGAGATGCAGCCCTTTAGACTACTGAGATGCTGCCCTTTAGACTACTGAGATGCTGCCCTTTAGACTACTCAGCTGCAGCCCTTTAGACTACTGAGATGCTGCCCTTTAGACTACTGAGATGCCGCCATTTAGACTACTGAGATGCAGCCCTATAGACTACTAAGATGCTGCCATTTAGACTACTGAGATGCAGCCCTTTAGACTACTGGGATGCAGCCCTTTTGACTACTGAGATACTGCCCTTTAGACTACTGAGCTGCAGCCCTTTAGACTACTGAGCTGCAGCCCTTAAGACTACTGAGATGCCGCCATTTAGACTACTGAGATGCAGCCCTTTAGACTACTGAGATGATGCCCTTTAGACTACTGAGATGATGCCCTTTAGACTACTGAGATGCAGCCCTTTAGACGACTGAGATGCTGCCCTTTAGACTACTGAGATGCAGCCCTTTAGACTACTCACCTGCAGCCCTTTAGACTACTGAGATGCTGCCCTTTAGACTACTGAGATGCTGCCCTTTAGACTACTGAGATGCAGCCCTTTAGACTACTGAGATGCAGCCCTTTTGACTACTGACCTGCAGCCCTTTAGACTACTGAGATGCAGCCCTATAGACTACTGAGATTATGCCCTTTAGACTACTGAGATGCAGCCCTTTAGACTACTGAGATGCAGCCCTTTAGACTACTGAGATGCTGCCCTTTAGACTACTGAGATGCTGCCCTTTAGACTACTCAGCTGCAGCCCTTTAGACTACTGAGATGCTGCCCTTTAGACTACTGAGATGCCGCCATTTAGACTACTGAGATGCAGCCCTATAGACTACTAAGATGCTGCCATTTAGACTACTGAGATGCAGCCCTTTAGACTACTGGGATGCAGCCCTTTTGACTACTGAGATACTGCCCTTTAGACTACTGAGCTGCAGCCCTTTAGACTACTGAGATGCTGCCCTTTAGACTACTGAGATGCTGCCCTTTAGACTACTGAGATGCTGCCCTTTAGACCACTGAGCTGCAGCCCTTTAGACTACTGAGATGCTGCCCTTTAGACTACTGAGATGCAGCCCTTTAGACTACTGAGATGCTGCCCTTTAGACTACTGAGATGCTGCCCTTTAGACTACTGAGATGCTGCCCTTTAGACTACTGAGCTGCTGCCCTTTAGACTACTGAGCTGCAGCCCTTTAGACTACTGAGCTGCTGCCCTTTAGACTACTGAGGTGCAGCCCTTAAGACTACTGAGATGCTGCCATTTAGACTACTGAGATGCAACCCATTAGACTACTGAGATGATGCCCTTTAGACTACTGAGATGCAGCCCTTTAGACTACTGAGATGCTGCCCTTTAAGCTACTGAGATGCTGCCCTTTAGACTACTGAGATGCTGCCCTTTAGACTACTCACCTGCAGCCCTTTAGACTACTGAGATGCTGCGCTTTAGACTACTGAGATGCTGCCCTTTAGACTACTGAGATGCAGCCCTTTAGACTACTGAGATGATGCCCTTTAGACTACTGAGATGTAGCCCTTTAGACTACTGAGATGCTGCCCTTTAGACTACTGAGATGCTGCCCTTTAGACTACTCAGCTGCAGCCCTTTAGACTACTGAGATGCTGCCCTTTAGACTACTGAGATGCTGCCCTTTAGACTACTGAGCTGCAGCCCTTTAGACTACTGAGCTGCAGCCCTTTAGACTACTGAGATGCAGCCCTTTAGACTACTGAGATGCAGCCCTTTAGACTACTGAGATGCTGCCCTTTAGACTACTGAGATGCTGCCCTTTAGACTACTGAGATGCAGCCCTTTAGACTACTGAGATGCTGCCCTTTAGACTACTGAGATGCAGCCCTTTAGACTACTGAGATGCAGCCCTTTAGACTACTGAGATGCAGCCCTTTAGACTACTGAGATGCTGCCCTTTAGACTACTGAGATGATGCCCTTTAGACTACTGAGATGCAGCTCTTTAGACTACTGAGATGCTGCCCTTTAAGCTACTGAGCTGCAGCCCTTTAGACTACTGAGATGCTGCCCTTTAGATGACTGAGATGCAGCCTTTTAGACTACTGAGATGCAGCCCTTTAGACTACTGAGATGCTGCCCTTTAGACTATTGAAATGCTGCCCTTTAGACTACTGAGATGCTGCCCTTTAGACTACTGAGATGCAGCCCTTTAGACTACTGAGATGCAGCCCTTTAGACTACTGAGATGCTGCCCTTTAGATGACTTAGATGCAGCCCTTTAGACTACTGAGATGCAGCCCTTTAGACTACTGAGATGCAGCCCTTTAGACTACTGAGATTCTGCCCTTTAGACCACTGAGCTGCAGCCCTTTAGAGTACTGAGATGCTGCCCTTTAGATGACTGAGATGCAGCCCTTTAGACTACTGAGATGCAGCCCTTTAGACTACTGAGATGCTGCCCTTTAGACTACTGAGGTGCAGCCCTTTAGACTACTCACCTGCAGCCCTTTAAGCTACTGAGATGCTGCCCTTTAGACTACTGAGATGCTGCCCTTTAGACTACTCACCTGCAGCCCTTTAGACTACTGAGATGCTGCCCTTTAGACTACTGAGATGCTGCCCTTTAGACTACTGAGATGCTGCCCTTTAGACTACTGAGATGCAGCCCTTTAGACTACTGAGATGCAGCCCTTTTGACTACTGACCTGCAGCCCTTTAGACTACTGAGATGCAGCCCTATAGACTACTGAGATTATGCCCTTTAGACTACTGAGATGCAGCCCTTTAGACTACTGAGATGCTGCCCTTTAGACTACTCAGCTGCAGCCCTTTAGACTACTGAGATGCTGCCCTTTAGACTACTGAGATGCAGGCCTTTAGACTACTGAGATGCAGCCCTATAGACTACTGAGATGCTGCCATTTAGACTACTGAGATGCAGCCCTTTAGACTACTGGGATGCAGCACTTTTGACTACTGAGATACTGCCCTTTAGACTACTGAGCTGCAGCCCTTTAGACTACTGAGATGCTGCCCTTTAGACTACTGAGATACTGCCCTTTAGACTACTGAGATGCTACCCTTTAGACGACTGAGATGCTGCCCTTTAGACTACTGAGATGCAGCCCTTTAGACTACTCACCTGCAGCCCTTTAGACTACTGAGATGCTGCCCTTTAGACTACTGAGATGCTGCCCTTTAGACTACTGAGATGCAGCCCTTTAGACTACTGAGATGCAGCCCTTTTGACTACTGACCTGCAGCCCTTTAGACTACTGAGATGCAGCCCTATAGACTACTGAGATTATGCCCTTTAGACTACTGAGATGCAGCCCTTTAGACTACTGAGATGCAGCCCTTTAGACTACTGAGATGCTGCCCTTTAGACTACTGAGATGCTGCCCTTTAGACTACTCAGCTGCAGCCCTTTAGACTACTGAGATGCTGCCCTTTAGACTACTGAGATGCCGCCATTTAGACTACTGAGATGCAGCCCTATAGACTACTAAGATGCTGCCATTTAGACTACTGAGATGCAGCCCTTTAGACTACTGGGATGCAGCCCTTTTGACTACTGAGATACTGCCCTTTAGACTACTGAGCTGCAGCCCTTTAGACTACTGAGATGCTGCCCTTTAGACTACTGAGATGCTGCCCTTTAGACTACTGAGATGCTGCCCTTTAGACCACTGAGCTGCAGCCCTTTAGACTACTGAGATGCTGCCCTTTAGACTACTGAGATGCAGCCCTTTAGACTACTGAGATGCTGCCCTTTAGACTACTGAGATGCTGCCCTTTAGACTACTGAGATGCTGCCCTTTAGACTACTGAGCTGCTGCCCTTTAGACTACTGAGCTGCAGCCCTTTAGACTACTGAGCTGCTGCCCTTTAGACTACTGAGGTGCAGCCCTTAAGACTACTGAGATGCAGCCATTTAGACTACTGAGATGCAACCCATTAGACTACTGAGATGATGCCCTTTAGACTACTGAGATGCAGCCCTTTAGACTACTGAGATGCTGCCCTTTAAGCTACTGAGATGCTGCCCTTTAGACTACTGAGATGCTGCCCTTTAGACTACTCACCTGCAGCCCTTTAGACTACTGAGATGCTGCGCTTTAGACTACTGAGATGCTGCCCTTTAGACTACTGAGATGCAGCCCTTTAGACTACTGAGATGATGCCCTTTAGACTACTGAGATGTAGCCCTTTAGACTACTGAGATGCTGCCCTTTAGACTACTGAGATGCTGCCCTTTAGACTACTCAGCTGCAGCCCTTTAGACTACTGAGATGCTGCCCTTTAGACTACTGAGATGCTGCCCTTTAGACTACTGAGCTGCAGCCCTTTAGACTACTGAGCTGCAGCCCTTTAGACTACTGAGATGCAGCCCTTTAGACAACTGAGATGCTGCCCTTTAGACTACTGAGATGCTGCCCTTTAGACTACTCAGCTGCAGCCCTTTAGACTACTGAGATGATGCCCTTTAGACTACTGAGATGCAGCCCTTTAGACTACTGAGATGCAGCCCTTTAGACTACTGAGATGCAGCCCTTTAGACTACTGAGATGCAGCCCTTTAGACTACTGAGATGCTGCCCTTTAGACTACTGAGATGCTGCCCTTTAGACTACCGAGCTGCTGCCCTTTAGACCACTGAGCTGCAGCCCTTTAGACTACTGAGCTGCAGCCCTTAAGACTACTGAGATGCCGCCATTTAGACTACTGAGATGCAGCCCTTTAGACTACTGAGATGATGCCCTTTAGACTACTGAGATGATGCCCTTTAGACTACTGAGATGCAGCCCTTTAGACGACTGAGATGCTGCCCTTTAGACTACTGAGATGCAGCCCTTTAGACTACTCACCTGCAGCCCTTTAGACTACTGAGATGCTGCCCTTTAGACTACTGAGATGCTGCCCTTTAGACTACTGAGATGCAGCCCTTTAGACTACTGAGATGCAGCCCTTTTGACTACTGACCTGCAGCCCTTTAGACTACTGAGATGCAGCCCTATAGACTACTGAGATTATGCCCTTTAGACTACTGAGATGCAGCCCTTTAGACTACTGAGATGCAGCCCTTTAGACTACTGAGATGCTGCCCTTTAGACTACTGAGATGCTGCCCTTTAGACTACTCAGCTGCAGCCCTTTAGACTACTGAGATGCTGCCCTTTAGACTACTGAGATGCCGCCATTTAGACTACTGAGATGCAGCCCTATAGACTACTAAGATGCTGCCATTTAGACTACTGAGATGCAGCCCTTTAGACTACTGGGATGCAGCCCTTTTGACTACTGAGATACTGCCCTTTAGACTACTGAGCTGCAGCCCTTTAGACTACTGAGATGCTGCCCTTTAGACTACTGAGATGCTGCCCTTTAGACTACTGAGATGCTGCCCTTTAGACCACTGAGCTGCAGCCCTTTAGACTACTGAGATGCTGCCCTTTAGACTACTGAGATGCAGCCCTTTAGACTACTGAGATGCTGCCCTTTAGACTACTGAGATGCTGCCCTTTAGACTACTGAGATGCTGCCCTTTAGACTACTGAGCTGCTGCCCTTTAGACTACTGAGCTGCAGCCCTTTAGACTACTGAGCTGCTGCCCTTTAGACTACTGAGGTGCAGCCCTTAAGACTACTGAGATGCTGCCATTTAGACTACTGAGATGCAACCCATTAGACTACTGAGATGATGCCCTTTAGACTACTGAGATGCAGCCCTTTAGACTACTGAGATGCTGCCCTTTAAGCTACTGAGATGCTGCCCTTTAGACTACTGAGATGCTGCCCTTTAGACTACTCACCTGCAGCCCTTTAGACTACTGAGATGCTGCGCTTTAGACTACTGAGATGCTGCCCTTTAGACTACTGAGATGCAGCCCTTTAGACTACTGAGATGATGCCCTTTAGACTACTGAGATGTAGCCCTTTAGACTACTGAGATGCTGCCCTTTAGACTACTGAGATGCTGCCCTTTAGACTACTCAGCTGCAGCCCTTTAGACTACTGAGATGCTGCCCTTTAGACTACTGAGATGCTGCCCTTTAGACTACTGAGCTGCAGCCCTTTAGACTACTGAGCTGCAGCCCTTTAGACTACTGAGATGCAGCCCTTTAGACAACTGAGATGCTGCCCTTTAGACTACTGAGATGCTGCCCTTTAGACTACTCAGCTGCAGCCCTTTAGACTACTGAGATGATGCCCTTTAGACTACTGAGATGCAGCCCTTTAGACTACTGAGATGCAGCCCTTTAGACTACTGAGATGCAGCCCTTTAGACTACTGAGATGCAGCCCTTTAGACTACTGAGATGCTGCCCTTTAGACTACTGAGATGCTGCCCTTTAGACTACCGAGCTGCTGCCCTTTAGACCACTGAGCTGCAGCCCTTTAGACTACTGAGCTGCAGCCCTTAAGACTACTGAGATGCCGCCATTTAGACTACTGAGATGCAGCCCTTTAGACTACTGAGATGATGCCCTTTAGACTACTGAGATGATGCCCTTTAGACTACTGAGATGCAGCCCTTTAGACGACTGAGATGCTGCCCTTTAGACTACTGAGATGCAGCCCTTTAGACTACTCACCTGCAGCCCTTTAGACTACTGAGATGCTGCCCTTTAGACTACTGAGATGCTGCCCTTTAGACTACTGAGATGCAGCCCTTTAGACTACTGAGATGCAGCCCTTTTGACTACTGACCTGCAGCCCTTTAGACTACTGAGATGCAGCCCTATAGACTACTGAGATTATGCCCTTTAGACTACTGAGATGCAGCCCTTTAGACTACTGAGATGCAGCCCTTTAGACTACTGAGATGCTGCCCTTTAGACTACTGAGATGCTGCCCTTTAGACTACTCAGCTGCAGCCCTTTAGACTACTGAGATGCTGCCCTTTAGACTACTGAGATGCCGCCATTTAGACTACTGAGATGCAGCCCTATAGACTACTAAGATGCTGCCATTTAGACTACTGAGATGCAGCCCTTTAGACTACTGGGATGCAGCCCTTTTGACTACTGAGATACTGCCCTTTAGACTACTGAGCTGCAGCCCTTTAGACTACTGAGATGCTGCCCTTTAGACTACTGAGATGCTGCCCTTTAGACTACTGAGATGCTGCCCTTTAGACCACTGAGCTGCAGCCCTTTAGACTACTGAGATGCTGCCCTTTAGACTACTGAGATGCAGCCCTTTAGACTACTGAGATGCTGCCCTTTAGACTACTGAGATGCTGCCCTTTAGACTACTGAGATGCTGCCCTTTAGACTACTGAGCTGCTGCCCTTTAGACTACTGAGCTGCAGCCCTTTAGACTACTGAGCTGCTGCCCTTTAGACTACTGAGGTGCAGCCCTTAAGACTACTGAGATGCTGCCATTTAGACTACTGAGATGCAACCCATTAGACTACTGAGATGATGCCCTTTAGACTACTGAGATGCAGCCCTTTAGACTACTGAGATGCTGCCCTTTAAGCTACTGAGATGCTGCCCTTTAGACTACTGAGATGCTGCCCTTTAGACTACTCACCTGCAGCCCTTTAGACTACTGAGATGCTGCGCTTTAGACTACTGAGATGCTGCCCTTTAGACTACTGAGATGCAGCCCTTTAGACTACTGAGATGATGCCCTTTAGACTACTGAGATGTAGCCCTTTAGACTACTGAGATGCTGCCCTTTAGACTACTGAGATGCTGCCCTTTAGACTACTCAGCTGCAGCCCTTTAGACTACTGAGATGCTGCCCTTTAGACTACTGAGATGCTGCCCTTTAGACTACTGAGCTGCAGCCCTTTAGACTACTGAGCTGCAGCCCTTTAGACTACTGAGATGCAGCCCTTTAGACAACTGAGATGCTGCCCTTTAGACTACTGAGATGCTGCCCTTTAGACTACTCAGCTGCAGCCCTTTAGACTACTGAGATGATGCCCTTTAGACTACTGAGATGCAGCCCTTTAGACTACTGAGATGCAGCCCTTTAGACTACTGAGATGCAGCCCTTTAGACTACTGAGATGCAGCCCTTTAGACTACTGAGATGCTGCCCTTTAGACTACTGAGATGCTGCCCTTTAGACTACCGAGCTGCTGCCCTTTAGACCACTGAGCTGCAGCCCTTTAGACTACTGAGCTGCAGCCCTTAAGACTACTGAGATGCCGCCATTTAGACTACTGAGACGCAGCCCTTTAGACTACTGAGATGATGCCCTTTAGACTACTGAGATGATGCCCTTTAGACTACTGAGATGCAGCCCTTTAGACTACTGACCTGCAGCCCTTTAGACTACTGAGATGCAGCCCTATAGACTACTGAGATTATGCCCTTTAGACTACTGAGATGCAGCCCTTTAGACTACTGAGATGCAGCCCTTTAGACTACTGAGATGCTGCCCTTTAGACTACTGAGATGCTGCCCTTTAGACTACTCAGCTGCAGCCCTTTAGACTACTGAGATGCTGCCCTTTAGACTACTGAGATGCAGGCCTTTAGACTACTGAGATGCAGCCCTATAGACTACTAAGATGCTGCCATTTAGACTACTGAGATGCAGCCCTTTAGACTACTGGGATGCAGCCCTTTTGACTACTGAGATACTGCCCTTTAGACTACTGAGCTGCAGCCCTTTAGACTACTGAGATGCTGCCCTTTAGACTACTGAGATGCTGCCCTTTAGACTACTGAGATGCTGCCCTTTAGACCACTGAGCTGCAGCCCTTTAGACTACTGAGATGCTGCCCTTTAGACTACTGAGATGCAGCCCTTTAGACTACTGAGATGCTGCCCTTTAGACTACTGAGATGCTGCCCTTTAGACTACTGAGATGCTGCCCTTTAGACTACTGAGCTGCTGCCCTTTAGACTACTGAGCTGCAGCCCTTTAGACTACTGAGCTGCAGCCCTTTAGACTACTGAGCTGCTGCCCTTTAGACTACTGAGGTGCAGCCCTTAAGACTACTGAGATGCTGCCATTTAGACTACTGAGATGCAACCCATTAGACTACTGGGATGATGCCCTTTAGACTACTGAGATGTAGCCCTTTAGACTACTGAGATGCTGCCCTTTAGACTACTGAGATGCTGCCCTTTAGACTACTCAGCTGCAGCCCTTTAGACTACTGAGATGCCGCCCTTTAGACTACTGAGATGCAGCCCTTTAGACTACTGAGATGCAGCCCTTTAGACTACTGAGATGCTGCCCTTTAGACTACTGAGATGCTGCCCTTTAGACTACTGAGATGCAGCCCTTTAGACTACTGAGCTGCTGCCCTTTAGACTATTGAGATGCTGCCCTTTAGACTACTGAGCTGCAGCCCTTTAGACTACTGAGCTGCAGCCCTTTAGACTACTAAGATGCAGCCCTTTAGACAACTGAGATGCTGCCCTTTAGTCTACTCAGCTGCAGCCCTTTAGACTACTGAGATGTTGCCATTTAGACTACTGAGATGCAGCCCTTTAGACTACTGAGATGCTGCCCTTTAGACTACTGAGATGCTGCCCTTTAGACTACTGAGATGCTGCCCTTTAGACTACTGAGATGCAGCCCTTTAGACTACTGAGATGCAGCCCTTTAGACTACTGAGATGCTGCCCTTTAGACTACTGAGATGCTTCCCTTTAGACTACTGAGATTCTGCCCTTTAGACCACTGAGCTGCAGCCCTTTAGACTACTGAGCTGCTGCCCTTTAGACTACTGAGGTGCAGCCCTTAAGACTACTGATATGCTGCCCTTTAGACTACTGAGATGATGCCCTTTAGACTACTGAGATGCAGCTCTTTAGACTACTGAGATGCTGCCCTTTAAGCTACTGAGCTGCAGCCCTTTAGACTACTGAGATGCTGCCCTTTAGATGACTGAGATGCAGCCTTTTAGACTACTGAGATGCAGCCCTTTAGACTACTGAGATGCTGCCCTTTAGACTATTGAAATGCTGCCCTTTAGACTACTGAGATGCTGCCCTTTAGACTACTGAGATGCAGCCCTTTAGACTACTGAGATGCAGCCCTTTAGACTACTGAGATGCTGCCCTTTAGATGACTTAGATGCAGCCCTTTAGACTACTGAGATGCAGCCCTTTAGACTACTGAGATGCAGCCCTTTAGACTACTGAGATTCTGCCCTTTAGACCACTGAGCTGCAGCCCTTTAGAGTACTGAGATGCTGCCCTTTAGATGACTGAGATGCAGCCCTTTAGACTACTGAGATGCAGCCCTTTAGACTACTGAGATGCTGCCCTTTAGACTACTCAGCTGCAGCCCTTTATACTACTGAGATGATGCCCTTTAGACTACTGAGATGCAGCCCTTTAGACTACTGAGATGCAGCCCTTTAGACTACTGAGATGCAGCCCTTTAGACTACTGAGATGCAGCCCTTTAGACTACTGAGATGCTGCCCTTTAGACTACTGAGATGCTGCCCTTTAGACTACTGAGCTGCAGCCCTTTAGACTACTGAGCTGCAGCCCTTTAGACTACTGAGATGCAGCCCTTTAGACAACTGAGATGCTGCCCTTTAGACTACTGAGATGCTGCCCTTTAGACTACTCAGCTGCAGCCCTTTATACTACTGAGATGATGCCCTTTAGACTACTGAGATGCAGCCCTTTAGACTACTGAGATGCAGCCCTTTAGACTACTGAGATGCAGCCCTTTAGACTACTGAGATGCAGCCCTTTAGACTACTGAGATGCTGCCCTTTAGACTACTGAGATGCTGCCCTTTAAACTACCGAGCTGCTGCCCTTTAGACCACTGAGCTGCAGCCCTTTAGACTACTGAGCTGCAGCCCTTAAGACTACTGAGATGCCGCCATTTAGACTACTGAGATGCAGCCCTTTAGACTACTGAGATGATGCCCTTTAGACTACTGAGATGATGCCCTTTAGACTACTGAGATGCAGCCCTTTAGACTACTGAGATGCTGCCCTTTAAGCTACTGAGATGCTGCCCTTTAGACTACTGAGATGCTGCCCTTTAGTCTACTCACCTGCAGCCCTTTAGACTACTGAGATGATGCCCTTTAGACTACTGAGATGCAGCCCTTTAGACTACTGAGATGCTGCCCTTTAGACTACTGAGATGCTGCCCTTTAGACTACTGAGATGCTGCCCTTTAGACCACTGAGCTGCAGCCCTTTAGACTACTGAGATGCTGCCCTTTAGACTACTGAGATGCAGCCCTTTAGACTACTGAGATGCTGCCCTTTAGACTACTGAGATGCTGCCCTTTAGACTACTGAGATGCTGCCCTTTAGACTACTGAGCTGCTGCCCTTTAGACTACTGAGCTGCAGCCCTTTAGACTACTGAGCTGCAGCCCTTTAGACTACTGAGCTGCTGCCCTTTAGACTACTGAGGTGCAGCCCTTAAGACTACTGAGATGCTGCCATTTAGACTACTGAGATGCAACCCATTAGACTACTGGGATGATGCCCTTTAGACTACTGAGATGTAGCCCTTTAGACTACTGAGATGCTGCCCTTTAGACTACTGAGATGCTGCCCTTTAGACTACTCAGCTGCAGCCCTTTAGACTACTGAGATGCCGCCCTTTAGACTACTGAGATGCAGCCCTTTAGACTACTGAGATGCAGCCCTTTAGACTACTGAGATGCTGCCCTTTAGACTACTGAGATGCTGCCCTTTAGACTACTGAGATGCAGCCCTTTAGACTACTGAGCTGCTGCCCTTTAGACTATTGAGATGCTGCCCTTTAGACTACTGAGCTGCAGCCCTTTAGACTACTGAGCTGCAGCCCTTTAGACTACTAAGATGCAGCCCTTTAGACAACTGAGATGCTGCCCTTTAGTCTACTCAGCTGCAGCCCTTTAGACTACTGAGATGTTGCCATTTAGACTACTGAGATGCAGCCCTTTAGACTACTGAGATGCTGCCCTTTAGACTACTGAGATGCTGCCCTTTAGACTACTGAGATGCTGCCCTTTAGACTACTGAGATGCAGCCCTTTAGACTACTGAGATGCAGCCCTTTAGACTACTGAGATGCTGCCCTTTAGACTACTGAGATGCTTCCCTTTAGACTACTGAGATTCTGCCCTTTAGACCACTGAGCTGCAGCCCTTTAGACTACTGAGCTGCTGCCCTTTAGACTACTGAGGTGCAGCCCTTAAGACTACTGATATGCTGCCCTTTAGACTACTGAGATGATGCCCTTTAGACTACTGAGATGCAGCTCTTTAGACTACTGAGATGCTGCCCTTTAAGCTACTGAGCTGCAGCCCTTTAGACTACTGAGATGCTGCCCTTTAGATGACTGAGATGCAGCCTTTTAGACTACTGAGATGCAGCCCTTTAGACTACTGAGATGCTGCCCTTTAGACTATTGAAATGCTGCCCTTTAGACTACTGAGATGCTGCCCTTTAGACTACTGAGATGCAGCCCTTTAGACTACTGAGATGCAGCCCTTTAGACTACTGAGATGCTGCCCTTTAGATGACTTAGATGCAGCCCTTTAGACTACTGAGATGCAGCCCTTTAGACTACTGAGATGCAGCCCTTTAGACTACTGAGATTCTGCCCTTTAGACCACTGAGCTGCAGCCCTTTAGAGTACTGAGATGCTGCCCTTTAGATGACTGAGATGCAGCCCTTTAGACTACTGAGATGCAGCCCTTTAGACTACTGAGATGCTGCCCTTTAGACTACTGAGGTGCAGCCCTTTAGACTACTCACCTGCAGCCCTTTAAGCTACTGAGATGCTGCCCTTTAGACTACTGAGATGCTGCCCTTTAGACTACTCACCTGCAGCCCTTTAGACTACTGAGATGCTGCCCTTTAGACTACTGAGATGCTGCCCTTTAGACTACTGAGATGCTGCCCTTTAGACTACTGAGATGCAGCCCTTTAGACTACTGAGATGCAGCCCTTTTGACTACTGACCTGCAGCCCTTTAGACTACTGAGATGCAGCCCTATAGACTACTGAGATTATGCCCTTTAGACTACTGAGATGCAGCCCTTTAGACTACTGAGATGCAGCCCTTTAGACTACTGAGATGCTGCCCTTTAGACTACTGAGATGCTGCCCTTTAGACTACTCAGCTGCAGCCCTTTAGACTACTGAGATGCTGCCCTTTAGACTACTGAGATGCAGGCCTTTAGACTACTGAGATGCAGCCCTATAGACTACTGAGATGCTGCCATTTAGACTACTGAGATGCAGCCCTTTAGACTACTGGGATGCAGCACTTTTGACTACTGAGATACTGCCCTTTAGACTACTGAGCTGCAGCCCTTTAGACTACTGAGATGCTGCCCTTTAGACTACTGAGATACTGCCCTTTAGACTACTGAGATGCTACCCTTTAGACGACTGAGATGCTGCCCTTTAGACTACTGAGATGCAGCCCTTTAGACTACTCACCTGCAGCCCTTTAGACTACTGAGATGCTGCCCTTTAGACTACTGAGATGCTGCCCTTTAGACTACTGAGATGCAGCCCTTTAGACTACTGAGATGCAGCCCTTTTGACTACTGACCTGCAGCCCTTTAGACTACTGAGATGCAGCCCTATAGACTACTGAGATTATGCCCTTTAGACTACTGAGATGCAGCCCTTTAGACTACTGAGATGCAGCCCTTTAGACTACTGAGATGCTGCCCTTTAGACTACTGAGATGCTGCCCTTTAGACTACTCAGCTGCAGCCCTTTAGACTACTGAGATGCTGCCCTTTAGACTACTGAGATGCCGCCATTTAGACTACTGAGATGCAGCCCTATAGACTACTAAGATGCTGCCATTTAGACTACTGAGATGCAGCCCTTTAGACTACTGGGATGCAGCCCTTTTGACTACTGAGATACTGCCCTTTAGACTACTGAGCTGCAGCCCTTTAGACTACTGAGATGCTGCCCTTTAGACTACTGAGATGCTGCCCTTTAGACTACTGAGATGCTGCCCTTTAGACCACTGAGCTGCAGCCCTTTAGACTACTGAGATGCTGCCCTTTAGACTACTGAGATGCAGCCCTTTAGACTACTGAGATGCTGCCCTTTAGACTACTGAGATGCTGCCCTTTAGACTACTGAGATGCTGCCCTTTAGACTACTGAGCTGCTGCCCTTTAGACTACTGAGCTGCAGCCCTTTAGACTACTGAGCTGCTGCCCTTTAGACTACTGAGGTGCAGCCCTTAAGACTACTGAGATGCTGCCATTTAGACTACTGAGATGCAACCCATTAGACTACTGAGATGATGCCCTTTAGACTACTGAGATGCAGCCCTTTAGACTACTGAGATGCTGCCCTTTAAGCTACTGAGATGCTGCCCTTTAGACTACTGAGATGCTGCCCTTTAGACTACTCACCTGCAGCCCTTTAGACTACTGAGATGCTGCGCTTTAGACTACTGAGATGCTGCCCTTTAGACTACTGAGATGCAGCCCTTTAGACTACTGAGATGATGCCCTTTAGACTACTGAGATGTAGCCCTTTAGACTACTGAGATGCTGCCCTTTAGACTACTGAGATGCTGCCCTTTAGACTACTCAGCTGCAGCCCTTTAGACTACTGAGATGCTGCCCTTTAGACTACTGAGATGCTGCCCTTTAGACTACTGAGCTGCAGCCCTTTAGACTACTGAGCTGCAGCCCTTTAGACTACTGAGATGCAGCCCTTTAGACAACTGAGATGCTGCCCTTTAGACTACTGAGATGCTGCCCTTTAGACTACTCAGCTGCAGCCCTTTAGACTACTGAGATGATGCCCTTTAGACTACTGAGATGCAGCCCTTTAGACTACTGAGATGCAGCCCTTTAGACTACTGAGATGCAGCCCTTTAGACTACTGAGATGCAGCCCTTTAGACTACTGAGATGCTGCCCTTTAGACTACTGAGATGCTGCCCTTTAGACTACCGAGCTGCTGCCCTTTAGACCACTGAGCTGCAGCCCTTTAGACTACTGAGCTGCAGCCCTTAAGACTACTGAGATGCCGCCATTTAGACTACTGAGATGCAGCCCTTTAGACTACTGAGATGATGCCCTTTAGACTACTGAGATGATGCCCTTTAGACTACTGAGATGCAGCCCTTTAGACGACTGAGATGCTGCCCTTTAGACTACTGAGATGCAGCCCTTTAGACTACTCACCTGCAGCCCTTTAGACTACTGAGATGCTGCCCTTTAGACTACTGAGATGCTGCCCTTTAGACTACTGAGATGCAGCCCTTTAGACTACTGAGATGCAGCCCTTTTGACTACTGACCTGCAGCCCTTTAGACTACTGAGATGCAGCCCTATAGACTACTGAGATTATGCCCTTTAGACTACTGAGATGCAGCCCTTTAGACTACTGAGATGCAGCCCTTTAGACTACTGAGATGCTGCCCTTTAGACTACTGAGATGCTGCCCTTTAGACTACTCAGCTGCAGCCCTTTAGACTACTGAGATGCTGCCCTTTAGACTACTGAGATGCCGCCATTTAGACTACTGAGATGCAGCCCTATAGACTACTAAGATGCTGCCATTTAGACTACTGAGATGCAGCCCTTTAGACTACTGGGATGCAGCCCTTTTGACTACTGAGATACTGCCCTTTAGACTACTGAGCTGCAGCCCTTTAGACTACTGAGATGCTGCCCTTTAGACTACTGAGATGCTGCCCTTTAGACTACTGAGATGCTGCCCTTTAGACCACTGAGCTGCAGCCCTTTAGACTACTGAGATGCTGCCCTTTAGACTACTGAGATGCAGCCCTTTAGACTACTGAGATGCTGCCCTTTAGACTACTGAGATGCTGCCCTTTAGACTACTGAGATGCTGCCCTTTAGACTACTGAGCTGCTGCCCTTTAGACTACTGAGCTGCAGCCCTTTAGACTACTGAGCTGCTGCCCTTTAGACTACTGAGGTGCAGCCCTTAAGACTACTGAGATGCTGCCATTTAGACTACTGAGATGCAACCCATTAGACTACTGAGATGATGCCCTTTAGACTACTGAGATGCAGCCCTTTAGACTACTGAGATGCTGCCCTTTAAGCTACTGAGATGCTGCCCTTTAGACTACTGAGATGCTGCCCTTTAGACTACTCACCTGCAGCCCTTTAGACTACTGAGATGCTGCGCTTTAGACTACTGAGATGCTGCCCTTTAGACTACTGAGATGCAGCCCTTTAGACTACTGAGATGATGCCCTTTAGACTACTGAGATGTAGCCCTTTAGACTACTGAGATGCTGCCCTTTAGACTACTGAGATGCTGCCCTTTAGACTACTCAGCTGCAGCCCTTTAGACTACTGAGATGCTGCCCTTTAGACTACTGAGATGCTGCCCTTTAGACTACTGAGCTGCAGCCCTTTAGACTACTGAGCTGCAGCCCTTTAGACTACTGAGATGCAGCCCTTTAGACAACTGAGATGCTGCCCTTTAGACTACTGAGATGCTGCCCTTTAGACTACTCAGCTGCAGCCCTTTAGACTACTGAGATGATGCCCTTTAGACTACTGAGATGCAGCCCTTTAGACTACTGAGATGCAGCCCTTTAGACTACTGAGATGCAGCCCTTTAGACTACTGAGATGCAGCCCTTTAGACTACTGAGATGCTGCCCTTTAGACTACTGAGATGCTGCCCTTTAGACTACCGAGCTGCTGCCCTTTAGACCACTGAGCTGCAGCCCTTTAGACTACTGAGCTGCAGCCCTTAAGACTACTGAGATGCCGCCATTTAGACTACTGAGATGCAGCCCTTTAGACTACTGAGATGATGCCCTTTAGACTACTGAGATGATGCCCTTTAGACTACTGAGATGCAGCCCTTTAGACGACTGAGATGCTGCCCTTTAGACTACTGAGATGCAGCCCTTTAGACTACTCACCTGCAGCCCTTTAGACTACTGAGATGCTGCCCTTTAGACTACTGAGATGCTGCCCTTTAGACTACTGAGATGCAGCCCTTTAGACTACTGAGATGCAGCCCTTTTGACTACTGACCTGCAGCCCTTTAGACTACTGAGATGCAGCCCTATAGACTACTGAGATTATGCCCTTTAGACTACTGAGATGCAGCCCTTTAGACTACTGAGATGCAGCCCTTTAGACTACTGAGATGCTGCCCTTTAGACTACTGAGATGCTGCCCTTTAGACTACTCAGCTGCAGCCCTTTAGACTACTGAGATGCTGCCCTTTAGACTACTGAGATGCCGCCATTTAGACTACTGAGATGCAGCCCTATAGACTACTAAGATGCTGCCATTTAGACTACTGAGATGCAGCCCTTTAGACTACTGGGATGCAGCCCTTTTGACTACTGAGATACTGCCCTTTAGACTACTGAGCTGCAGCCCTTTAGACTACTGAGATGCTGCCCTTTAGACTACTGAGATGCTGCCCTTTAGACTACTGAGATGCTGCCCTTTAGACCACTGAGCTGCAGCCCTTTAGACTACTGAGATGCTGCCCTTTAGACTACTGAGATGCAGCCCTTTAGACTACTGAGATGCTGCCCTTTAGACTACTGAGATGCTGCCCTTTAGACTACTGAGATGCTGCCCTTTAGACTACTGAGCTGCTGCCCTTTAGACTACTGAGCTGCAGCCCTTTAGACTACTGAGCTGCTGCCCTTTAGACTACTGAGGTGCAGCCCTTAAGACTACTGAGATGCTGCCATTTAGACTACTGAGATGCAACCCATTAGACTACTGAGATGATGCCCTTTAGACTACTGAGATGCAGCCCTTTAGACTACTGAGATGCTGCCCTTTAAGCTACTGAGATGCTGCCCTTTAGACTACTGAGATGCTGCCCTTTAGACTACTCACCTGCAGCCCTTTAGACTACTGAGATGCTGCGCTTTAGACTACTGAGATGCTGCCCTTTAGACTACTGAGATGCAGCCCTTTAGACTACTGAGATGATGCCCTTTAGACTACTGAGATGTAGCCCTTTAGACTACTGAGATGCTGCCCTTTAGACTACTGAGATGCTGCCCTTTAGACTACTCAGCTGCAGCCCTTTAGACTACTGAGATGCTGCCCTTTAGACTACTGAGATGCTGCCCTTTAGACTACTGAGCTGCAGCCCTTTAGACTACTGAGCTGCAGCCCTTTAGACTACTGAGATGCAGCCCTTTAGACAACTGAGATGCTGCCCTTTAGACTACTGAGATGCTGCCCTTTAGACTACTCAGCTGCAGCCCTTTAGACTACTGAGATGATG
This sequence comes from Oncorhynchus mykiss, assembly GCF_013265735.2. NCBI lineage: Eukaryota > Metazoa > Chordata > Actinopteri > Salmoniformes > Salmonidae > Oncorhynchus > Oncorhynchus mykiss. The sequence goes on from NC_048567.1 coordinate 71,892,441, forward strand.
CCCTTTAGACTACTGAGATGCAGCCCTTTAGACTACTGAGATGCAGCCCTTTAGACTACTGAGATGCAGCCCTTTAGACTACTGAGATGCAGCCCTTTAGACTACTGAGATGCTGCCCTTTAGACTACTGAGATGCTGCCCTTTAGACTACCGAGCTGCTGCCCTTTAGACCACTGAGCTGCAGCCCTTTAGACTACTGAGCTGCAGCCCTTAAGACTACTGAGATGCCGCCATTTAGACTACTGAGACGCAGCCCTTTAGACTACTGAGATGATGCCCTTTAGACTACTGAGATGATGCCCTTTAGACTACTGAGATGCAGCCCTTTAGACTACTGACCTGCAGCCCTTTAGACTACTGAGATGCAGCCCTATAGACTACTGAGATTATGCCCTTTAGACTACTGAGATGCAGCCCTTTAGACTACTGAGATGCAGCCCTTTAGACTACTGAGATGCTGCCCTTTAGACTACTGAGATGCTGCCCTTTAGACTACTCAGCTGCAGCCCTTTAGACTACTGAGATGCTGCCCTTTAGACTACTGAGATGCAGGCCTTTAGACTACTGAGATGCAGCCCTATAGACTACTAAGATGCTGCCATTTAGACTACTGAGATGCAGCCCTTTAGACTACTGGGATGCAGCCCTTTTGACTACTGAGATACTGCCCTTTAGACTACTGAGCTGCAGCCCTTTAGACTACTGAGATGCTGCCCTTTAGACTACTGAGATGCTGCCCTTTAGACTACTGAGATGCTGCCCTTTAGACCACTGAGCTGCAGCCCTTTAGACTACTGAGATGCTGCCCTTTAGACTACTGAGATGCAGCCCTTTAGACTACTGAGATGCTGCCCTTTAGACTACTGAGATGCTGCCCTTTAGACTACTGAGATGCTGCCCTTTAGACTACTGAGCTGCTGCCCTTTAGACTACTGAGCTGCAGCCCTTTAGACTACTGAGCTGCAGCCCTTTAGACTACTGAGCTGCTGCCCTTTAGACTACTGAGGTGCAGCCCTTAAGACTACTGAGATGCTGCCATTTAGACTACTGAGATGCAACCCATTAGACTACTGGGATGATGCCCTTTAGACTACTGAGATGTAGCCCTTTAGACTACTGAGATGCTGCCCTTTAGACTACTGAGATGCTGCCCTTTAGACTACTCAGCTGCAGCCCTTTAGACTACTGAGATGCCGCCCTTTAGACTACTGAGATGCAGCCCTTTAGACTACTGAGATGCAGCCCTTTAGACTACTGAGATGCTGCCCTTTAGACTACTGAGATGCTGCCCTTTAGACTACTGAGATGCAGCCCTTTAGACTACTGAGCTGCTGCCCTTTAGACTATTGAGATGCTGCCCTTTAGACTACTGAGCTGCAGCCCTTTAGACTACTGAGCTGCAGCCCTTTAGACTACTAAGATGCAGCCCTTTAGACAACTGAGATGCTGCCCTTTAGTCTACTCAGCTGCAGCCCTTTAGACTACTGAGATGTTGCCATTTAGACTACTGAGATGCAGCCCTTTAGACTACTGAGATGCTGCCCTTTAGACTACTGAGATGCTGCCCTTTAGACTACTGAGATGCTGCCCTTTAGACTACTGAGATGCAGCCCTTTAGACTACTGAGATGCAGCCCTTTAGACTACTGAGATGCTGCCCTTTAGACTACTGAGATGCTTCCCTTTAGACTACTGAGATTCTGCCCTTTAGACCACTGAGCTGCAGCCCTTTAGACTACTGAGCTGCTGCCCTGTAGACTACTGAGGTGCAGCCCTTAAGACTACTGATATGCTGCCCTTTAGACTACTGAGATGATGCCCTTTAGACTACTGAGATGCAGCTCTTTAGACTACTGAGATGCTGCCCTTTAAGCTACTGAGCTGCAGCCCTTTAGACTACTGAGATGCTGCCCTTTAGATGACTGAGATGCAGCCTTTTAGACTACTGAGATGCAGCCCTTTAGACTACTGAGATGCTGCCCTTTAGACTATTGAAATGCTGCCCTTTAGACTACTGAGATGCTGCCCTTTAGACTACTGAGATGCAGCCCTTTAGACTACTGAGATGCAGCCCTTTAGACTACTGAGATGCTGCCCTTTAGATGACTTAGATGCAGCCCTTTAGACTACTGAGATGCAGCCCTTTAGACTACTGAGATGCAGCCCTTTAGACTACTGAGATTCTGCCCTTTAGACCACTGAGCTGCAGCCCTTTAGAGTACTGAGATGCTGCCCTTTAGATGACTGAGATGCAGCCCTTTAGACTACTGAGATGCAGCCCTTTAGACTACTGAGATGCTGCCCTTTAGACTACTCAGCTGCAGCCCTTTATACTACTGAGATGATGCCCTTTAGACTACTGAGATGCAGCCCTTTAGACTACTGAGATGCAGCCCTTTAGACTACTGAGATGCAGCCCTTTAGACTACTGAGATGCAGCCCTTTAGACTACTGAGATGCTGCCCTTTAGACTACTGAGATGCTGCCCTTTAGACTACTGAGCTGCAGCCCTTTAGACTACTGAGCTGCAGCCCTTTAGACTACTGAGATGCAGCCCTTTAGACAACTGAGATGCTGCCCTTTAGACTACTGAGATGCTGCCCTTTAGACTACTCAGCTGCAGCCCTTTATACTACTGAGATGATGCCCTTTAGACTACTGAGATGCAGCCCTTTAGACTACTGAGATGCAGCCCTTTAGACTACTGAGATGCAGCCCTTTAGACTACTGAGATGCAGCCCTTTAGACTACTGAGATGCTGCCCTTTAGACTACTGAGATGCTGCCCTTTAAACTACCGAGCTGCTGCCCTTTAGACCACTGAGCTGCAGCCCTTTAGACTACTGAGCTGCAGCCCTTAAGACTACTGAGATGCCGCCATTTAGACTACTGAGATGCAGCCCTTTAGACTACTGAGATGATGCCCTTTAGACTACTGAGATGATGCCCTTTAGACTACTGAGATGCAGCCCTTTAGACTACTGAGATGCTGCCCTTTAAGCTACTGAGATGCTGCCCTTTAGACTACTGAGATGCTGCCCTTTAGTCTACTCACCTGCAGCCCTTTAGACTACTGAGATGATGCCCTTTAGACTACTGAGATGCAGCCCTTTAGACTACTGAGATGATGCCCTTTAGACTACTGAGATGTAGCCCTTTAGACTACTGAGATGCTGCCCTTTAGACTACTGAGATGCTGCCCTTTAGACTACTCAGCTGCAGCCCTTTAGACTACTGAGATGCCGCCCTTTAGACTACTGAGATGCAGCCCTTTAGACTACTGAGATGCAGCCCTTTAGACTACTGAGATGCTGCCCTTTAGACTACTGAGATGCTGCCCTTTAGACTACTGAGATGCAGCCCTTTAGACTACTGAGCTGCTGCCCTTTAGACTATTGAGATGCTGCCCTTTAGACTACTGAGCTGCAGCCCTTTAGACTACTGAGCTGCAGCCCTTTAGACTACTAAGATGCAGCCCTTTAGACAACTGAGATGCTGCCCTTTAGTCTACTCAGCTGCAGCCCTTTAGACTACTGAGATGTTGCCATTTAGACTACTGAGATGCAGCCCTTTAGACTACTGAGATGCTGCCCTTTAGACTACTGAGATGCTGCCCTTTAGACTACTGAGATGCTGCCCTTTAGACTACTGAGATGCAGCCCTTTAGACTACTGAGATGCAGCCCTTTAGACTACTGAGATGCTGCCCTTTAGACTACTGAGATGCTTCCCTTTAGACTACTGAGATTCTGCCCTTTAGACCACTGAGCTGCAGCCCTTTAGACTACTGAGCTGCTGCCCTTTAGACTACTGAGGTGCAGCCCTTAAGACTACTGATATGCTGCCCTTTAGACTACTGAGATGATGCCCTTTAGACTACTGAGATGCAGCTCTTTAGACTACTGAGATGCTGCCCTTTAAGCTACTGAGCTGCAGCCCTTTAGACTACTGAGATGCTGCCCTTTAGATGACTGAGATGCAGCCTTTTAGACTACTGAGATGCAGCCCTTTAGACTACTGAGATGCTGCCCTTTAGACTATTGAAATGCTGCCCTTTAGACTACTGAGATGCTGCCCTTTAGACTACTGAGATGCAGCCCTTTAGACTACTGAGATGCAGCCCTTTAGACTACTGAGATGCTGCCCTTTAGATGACTTAGATGCAGCCCTTTAGACTACTGAGATGCAGCCCTTTAGACTACTGAGATGCAGCCCTTTAGACTACTGAGATTCTGCCCTTTAGACCACTGAGCTGCAGCCCTTTAGAGTACTGAGATGCTGCCCTTTAGATGACTGAGATGCAGCCCTTTAGACTACTGAGATGCAGCCCTTTAGACAACTGAGATGCTGCCCTTTAGACTACTGAGATGCTGCCCTTTAGACTACTCAGCTGCAGCCCTTTATACTACTGAGATGATGCCCTTTAGACTACTGAGATGCAGCCCTTTAGACTACTGAGATGCAGCCCTTTAGACTACTGAGATGCAGCCCTTTAGACTACTGAGATGCAGCCCTTTAGACTACTGAGATGCTGCCCTTTAGACTACTGAGATGCTGCCCTTTAAACTACCGAGCTGCTGCCCTTTAGACCACTGAGCTGCAGCCCTTTAGACTACTGAGCTGCAGCCCTTAAGACTACTGAGATGCCGCCATTTAGACTACTGAGATGCAGCCCTTTAGACTACTGAGATGATGCCCTTTAGACTACTGAGATGATGCCCTTTAGACTACTGAGATGCAGCCCTTTAGACTACTGAGATGCTGCCCTTTAAGCTACTGAGATGCTGCCCTTTAGACTACTGAGATGCTGCCCTTTAGACTACTCACCTGCAGCCCTTTAGACTACTGAGATGATGCCCTTTAGACTACTGAGATGCAGCCCTTTAGACTACTGAGATGATGCCCTTTAGACTACTGAGATGTAGCCCTTTAGACTACTGAGATGCTGCCCTTTAGACTACTGAGATGCTGCCCTTTAGACTACTCAGCTGCAGCCCTTTAGACTACTGAGATGCCGCCCTTTAGACTACTGAGATGCAGCCCTTTAGACTACTGAGATGCAGCCCTTTAGACTACTGAGATGCTGCCCTTTAGACTACTGAGATGCTGCCCTTTAGACTACTGAGATGCAGCCCTTTAGACTACTGAGCTGCTGCCCTTTAGACTATTGAGATGCTGCCCTTTAGACTACTGAGCTGCAGCCCTTTAGACTACTGAGCTGCAGCCCTTTAGACTACTAAGATGCAGCCCTTTAGACAACTGAGATGCTGCCCTTTAGTCTACTCAGCTGCAGCCCTTTAGACTACTGAGATGTTGCCATTTAGACTACTGAGATGCAGCCCTTTAGACTACTGAGATGCTGCCCTTTAGACTACTGAGATGCTGCCCTTTAGACTACTGAGATGCTGCCCTTTAGACTACTGAGATGCAGCCCTTTAGACTACTGAGATGCAGCCCTTTAGACTACTGAGATGCTGCCCTTTAGACTACTGAGATGCTTCCCTTTAGACTACTGAGATTCTGCCCTTTAGACCACTGAGCTGCAGCCCTTTAGACTACTGAGCTGCTGCCCTTTAGACTACTGAGGTGCAGCCCTTAAGACTACTGATATGCTGCCCTTTAGACTACTGAGATGATGCCCTTTAGACTACTGAGATGCAGCTCTTTAGACTACTGAGATGCTGCCCTTTAAGCTACTGAGCTGCAGCCCTTTAGACTACTGAGATGCTGCCCTTTAGATGACTGAGATGCAGCCTTTTAGACTACTGAGATGCAGCCCTTTAGACTACTGAGATGCTGCCCTTTAGACTATTGAAATGCTGCCCTTTAGACTACTGAGATGCTGCCCTTTAGACTACTGAGATGCAGCCCTTTAGACTACTGAGATGCAGCCCTTTAGACTACTGAGATGCTGCCCTTTAGATGACTTAGATGCAGCCCTTTAGACTACTGAGATGCAGCCCTTTAGACTACTGAGATGCAGCCCTTTAGACTACTGAGATTCTGCCCTTTAGACCACTGAGCTGCAGCCCTTTAGAGTACTGAGATGCTGCCCTTTAGATGACTGAGATGCAGCCCTTTAGACTACTGAGATGCAGCCCTTTAGACTACTGAGATGCTGCCCTTTAGACTATTGAAATGCTGCCCTTTAGACTACTGAGATGCTGCCCTTTAGACTACTGAGATGCAGCCCTTTAGACTACTGAGATGTAGCCCTTTAGACTACTGAGATTCTGCCCTTTAGACTACTGAGATGCTGCCCTTTAGACTACTGAGTTGCTGCCCTTTAGACTACTGAGATGCTGCCCTTTAGACTACTGAGATGCAGCCCTTTAGACTACTGAGCTGCAGCCCTTTAGACTACTGAGATGCTGCCCTTTAAACTACTGAGATGCTGCCCTTTAGACTACTGAGATACTGCCCTTTAGACTACTGAGTTGCTGCCCTTTAGACTACTGAGATGCTGCCCTTTAGACTACTGAGATGCTGCCCTTTAGACTACTGAGCTGCAGCCCTTTTGCTCTGAGCTGCAGCCCTTTTGCTCTGAGCTGGAGCCCTTTTGCTCTGAGCTGGAGCCCTTTTGCTCTGAGCTGCAGCCCTTTTGCTCTGAGCTTGTGTCTCTGGTTTGGCATGAATGACCTTTCAGATGAGCAGCAGATCCGTCTGATGATTACCTCTTTCCTTTTGCATTCTGACGGTATGTCTGCCCACACACCATGCAAATGAGCTGACAGTTATAATACAGGGACTGACAGTACAGATGCATTGGCAAACATGCAAACTGATCACACACAAACAAGTGTGTGGGCGACTGGTTTGTGTGCGTGTGCGTGATATGAGTATTCATAAAATTACCTCTAGTCGAAATTATTGTAATAGTTAGCCCGATCAAAGCGTTTAAAAATAACCACCATCATATTTTTATTCGTTTCAAATCTAACAAATGCTATCTTATAGCAAATAGGCCTAATGCAAATGAAAAACATGAGAGACACGGGAGGTGAAATGTGAGGACAATCAGGAACATCAAATTCTCCGGTTGATCGATCAATAAATTCGTGACCATGACGGGCTGACATCAATGTTGCACTCATAGCTCCAGCGAAGCAGTGAACGAGGGATGGCATTTGAGGAGTTTGGTTAAAACAATTCTCAACGCGGTCCGGTCACCTCTTGTTTTCTGTTTTCGTAGCCTAAAAACTTGTACAAGTTTATCTTAATTGCAGACTTGATATATATATGGGGTTTGTTTGTTTCATCTTGCCGAAGTTTGTTTGATAAATCACCAAGTAACCTAGGCTATTGTTTCCCAGTAAAACCCGCAATTCAAGACTAACATCAAACCTCGAATGTGAATTAATGATGACGTATGGCAATCTAAGCTGAGCCTAAGTAAAGTGACACATTGTAACCGTTTCTCTCCCATGATCTGACGACTGTACACTCATTATCATGATGCTAAAGGTAAGTCATTTATACAAAAGGTTTATTGAGGTGAGTGTAAGTGATTTAGGCCTATCTAGCCTATATCCGGAGTTTAAAAAGTTATTACTAGCCTCAGTCACTGGTGTGTCAAATTCAAGGTCCTGCCCTGTCTTGCGTGGTGGTTACTTCAATGTGGACAGTAGGCTAATTAGCCTACTTTGTGAAAGTAACTTTGGACATCACGGTTATAAGATGTTTATAAGATTGGCACAATCTTCTAAAAAGTATCTCCAGATATATAATGCGTGTATAATGTCATTGACAGCAAATTCTGGACTGGACATCTGTTCTGGACTGGACATCTGTTTTAAAATGAAATATCCTTTTGATCCCCTTCGAATTACGCGGATTTCAAGATTCATGCAATTCTGAATAAATAGGCCTAAAGCTCATCTTTCTTATAGGCTGGCTACTTTACGAAAGCAATCTTTGGTCAGATTTCTAAAGATTATATATTTTTCCAAATATGAGAAAAAAAACTACAAGCATCACAATGCTTATTCACATAGAATCTTGATAAGACATATGCTTAGTCTGATGATGATTTTCAGCGATTGTTTCTTAACAAACAAAGTTAGGTTAGGCCTATAGGAAATTCCTGAGTAAGGAATTATTATTTCAGACTTCATTTTGACCACGATAACTAAGGGTTCATGGGATGGGCCAAAACGTTCTATCTGCATCCATGCATTTTAAAGGTGAGCCAATTCGACATGAGCAGGCGATTTTGTCTGTGGCGAATTGGGATTCATCCATAAAAATACTAGCCTACCCCACAAAAACCGTAGAAAATGCAAAGAACCAGGACAAAATTGAAGTCATGTTTCGCCATATATTTCTTCAGTTTGTTTGATGAATAGGCCCACAGTGAAATAAATTCGAGACAATAAGATAAGGCAACATGTTAAGTATTCACTATTCACACAGCATGGCCCCGTTATTATTTTGATAAAGAAGCCTACTACCTCAAAATAGCCACGTAGGTTGATGTTTCAATGCCGGTCGGATACGCTGAAATTCATGTCCAAATTGGTGTAAAATCACACGTTTTCAGCCCTATCCGGAATCAAATATATTTCGAAGTTTACAGCTGTTTTCTCAAATTCGCTATAGCAATAGGTCATTTCTGGAAAACAGTTGTGCAAGAGCAATGTTTTTCTATTCCATAAATATAGGCTAGCACTTTTTAAATCAACTTCCTAAACGCTTCCTCCCTTCAAAAATACAACTTTAAGCAATACTGGTCTCTCCATTAATACCTGCATACATTGTTATAGAATTTGTATTCAGACAACAATATGGCCAATGCCAATAATAGGCCTAATGTATCGATTATGCACTTTTCCATTAGTCTGTGCAGTTTATTGCTAAACATGTCATTCTGGGAGTTTTTATGGACTGCATAGGCCTATCCTTAAATAATGCACATAGACCTCCTGTCAAGATACTTTGGTCACGCAGGCCTTCTCGGCCCTATGGTTTAGAGGCTGTTTGAAAGTCTGGAGAATAGCCTTAATATTATTTAAATCCATGACCGACACAACTGGATTTGATTTTGAAATAATATTAAGGTTCATTTTTGCGAGAACTGGACGAACAAACAGGATAGGTCACGCAACAAAAACAACAATAACAATATGAAATGGCCATGAGTAGCCTAGACTAAATGCATTCAACCCACTTGCTATGTTGTCGGCGCCTGATCGCCTATACTCCAATTTACACCAATGAAACCAGAGACTGAGAGAACTTGGGGCACTAAGTGGAAATAGCTCAAATGTTGGGTCTTGGACTTTTCAAGACCAAACAAAGAGGCTCTGATGCGTAACAGGATAACATTGGGTTCAAGTGGCCTCATGCTTTTTAGCTGATGTTCTCTTTTTTATGTAGTTTAGCAGCACGGCTGCAGGCAGCGGTTTGCATGTAGGCCTTATGAGTTTATTTTAGTCACTTCTTTATTCCATTTAGAGCAAAAATATGAAAATATCCTATTTCGTTCTCTCAAAGTCACCCTGTGAGTTTGCGGGTTGAGTGGTGCTCTGTGAGCAATATTTTTCTGAACGATGTAACGGTGATCTAACAGGGACCAGTCGCTCTGAAAGGACACTGGTATTTTATTATTCACACAATTGGACAGTTCGATCAACGTACACTACGTTTGCACGTGCGGGTCCGTTGTAGCCTATTATCTAAATTAAATTGGGGATTTTTGAGGATTGTTATCATGTTAGAGGGCAGTCTAGCCTTTTTGCTCACTATCCCCCCGTTTAGTTGCTCGAAGCAGGTGGTTATTGTTCTGTCATCAGTGGGGCGCAGCCATATAGATCCTATTAAATTACTAGTAGTCTTCTAATTCCTAATTCTATGGGCGTGGCGTTGCAGATAATGTTGTTTCACTATTCCACACAGGTTCGACTCTTTTGTATGTTTCATTTACCTCAAGTTCCAGCCTATATGGATTTTTCATTGTTAGTTAGGCCTAATGCATCTTTATGAGAGCTAGTAGGCCTAATTAAATCATTTCGCTGCACCCACTAGGCCTATTACAACTTCCAAACGGTCTACGCGGCCAAGAAAACTTTGATTCAATAGAATAGACTGCGTAAATGCTTTTACAGCATTTGCGTAAAAGCATAGACCGTAATTTTGCCATAATATTTTTATTTTGTGGATATACAAAGATATCCTATGGATGCAGTGATGTCTGAGTAATTTCCCTCACGTCTGTTGCCTGTCATCTTTGACAAATGAAATGGCGAGATGAGAACATGGCTTCGTGTTGAAGGCAACACTGTCATGAGTGAACTTCATGACGCAACAGTAATGGCGGGAAACGGAAAGCTCACCTTTTGATTTTAGGACACTCTGAACAATCTTTTGCAGGCTATTCGATTTAACAATTCAATGCTACTCAACACAATTTCCAAGTTGTGATAGCCTATATGAAAACAAGTTATAGTGCTCAAAGGGCTATTTAGGGATTTTGGCATTGAGGCCCTTTATCTAATTCCCAAGAGTCAGATTAACTCATGGATAGGCCTATCATTTGTATGTCTCTGCATGCAGTTTGAAGGAAACTGCTAATTAGCGTTAGCGCAATGACTGGTAGTCTATGGGTCTCTGGGACTGGAATGCTAGCATGCTAGTATATGCCCATATACTTCAAGTAATTGCGCTAACGCTAGTTAGCATTGGCCAGCGAAACTATATCTAACTTCTTTCATACTGGACACAGATATATAACAATTGTATCCATGAGTTCATCATGCCAAAATACCGAAGTATCCCTTTAAAGCTTAAACTGGAATTGTTTCCTCCCTCCACGGAGACTCCATGGAGCTATCCAGCTTGCCAACCACTGGAGTATGAACACCTTCAGCCTAGCCTATACGTTGGGTCAGTGAGTCATCACGATGCTGTAGGAAGAATTTGGTCTGCATGTGGCGTCTCTGTGCATTTCCCGGTCCTATATCTGACTGCCGGCCAGCTAGGACTCCACAGTCTCCGATGCGCACGGCGAGCGCCCGGTAGACCATACCGTTGGTGGTGATGGGGCTTTTCACTCGTGTCTGTTGGAGTTTGGAGGGATGCTGGTCGTCCGAGAGCATGTGATCTGATCAGACAATTTTGTCTGGGATTTTGAATAAGGTTTTTTGTGACTACATCGTGCGATCCAGACTCGAATGTTTTGCGCTCATAGTCTGTTTCTTTTTGCTTCTCGCTCGCTCTCTTGTGCCACCGCTCCGCCTCCCCCTTTTCGCAACATTGACGCAACCTATAAATACTGGAACAAAAGAACAACTTCCTTGAAGCCTGCTGAAACTGCACTTACTCTGAACATGGATCCTTGCTGTCAAGTGGATGAAAATATCGAGAGGATATGATTAAGTATATCTTCCAGCGAGTTGCGCTGTGTGACCCCACTCGAACACTCGTCTCCAAGGCGCATAGTAAGTGTCATTAACCATTCATATACTCTTTCAACTTTTTTCTTTTGATGCCGGGGTTGTGTCGTCGATCTAGCCAGTTGCACCCCCTTGGTGGATTTAAATGTTTAAAGGAAATGTTGAGCATATGTTTATAGGTTGTTCGCGCTTTGTTTTCCTTGGAAATTGGACACAAAGTGCCATCAGATTCATCTTGAATTTCGATCTCCTTTAATAAATAACTCTGACCTGTACCTTATTGAAGCCAAGTTGATTCATTTGTTTTGAGTTGGAACGGAATTTGCCATTAACTAATCTCTTTACGTGGATAACACTGGTGGCATTGTCTTGTTTACTTGTGGTGTCTTGTCATCTTGCAATGTCTGACAACAGTAGGCCTATAATTGGTAGGCCTAAATACCCATTTTGGATCTAATTCTTCAGCCTTTATTTTAGGATACTCAATTGGCATTCGTGCATATAGTTTTTTTTCTTTCTAGAATAGACCGAATATAAAAGGGTTGCCGTGTAGGCTATTATAGCGAGTAGCCGGTTTAAAGGAATAGGCTACTACATTGATAATCAACATGCCGCAACTCCAAATACATTTCTACCACTTGTCATTTATTCACAAAACTCTCTTTCTGTCTTGGATTTAAACGTTGTCCCGTGTTTTAATCCACCACTAGCGCAGACAAACAGTTCTTGTCCCTTTGCTTTGTCGCGCTAGTATTTTCACTGTGCGAACAAAGGACTGGGGATAGTCCGCTCGGCAGAGAGCGTCAGTGGAAAGCAGGCGGGCTGTTTACAATAATAACACGATCCCAGTGACGTCGTCTAACTGACAGCGGCCTCCGCCAGAGGTAAAGCCGCTTAACCATCGGCAACACACTATATTTGGAAAGTGGTTACATCATCGAGGTACAGAAGTAGGAAGGCGGGACTTCCGCAGGAGTTCAGCGCATTTCGGAATTCAGACCGCCAAAAGGCTTACTCCTAAACTTATTCACCAATGAAACAAGTGTTTGCACCTACCCATTGTTTGGTCTATGAAGTTGTGTGAAACATGAAAGGTAATATTCGCTGTATATTTCTAAATCGTTTGAGAAAGGGCCAAGGAGAAGTTTGTCAGGCTTCTCTCCCAAGCACCCTGGCTGTGTATAATGGCATTTGTACTCCTGGCATTTTGCACGCTTAATGTGATGTGTGTGTGTGTGTGTGTGTGTGTGTGTGTGTGTGTGTGTGTGTGTGTGTGGGGGGGTGAGAATCCACAGCTAGACTGTGGCTACTTGTGCTGCAAGTCCTTAGCTTTGCCAAGCATGTGATATAATTTAGCATGTAAAAAGGTATGTTTTCTATGCTGATAGTGATAGACACACTTTAGAAATGTTTGGTTTTTATACTAGACATAATATGAATGTCTAGGGCAGTTATTTTTTACTAGCTGCCAATTCAACTAGTGTGTCAGTTATGTAAGGAAAGTACTAAAATGAAACCTGTGTGTGTGTGTGTGTGTGTGTGTGTGTGTGTGAGAGAGAGAGAGAGAGAGAGAAAGATTCATCAGGGGCTAGTATGACCAGTGTACTGGCTTTGTGCTAAAAAGGGGTCAGAGGTCGATGTTGTGTTTTCAGGGTGACCTGATAGCGACTATTAGCCATTCATGAATGTGATGTTGCACAAGTGTGCGGGTTGGCCCCCTCCCAAAGGGGAGGTGCCCTAACACGCCCCCTCTAACCCCTCCACACACCACCCCATCCCCTGCCCTGCTGACAGGAGTACAAGGGGGCAGCTGCTACAGATGTCTTTAGGGGGAGGGGGAGGGGCACCCGGGTGGGGGAGGGGCACCAGGCACACATCAATAGAGGGCTTATTGGACTGTCTCTTTAGTGCACTCTCTCTGGGACACACAGAGACAAAGAGGTCTTCAGATACAAACAAGTGCAATAGGGACAGGTTATGTGATATGCATTTATGAAGGCCTATGAGTGTGTGCTCACATACAGTGCATTCGGAAAGTATTCAGACCCCTTGACTTTGTCCACATTTTGTTATGTTACAGCCTTATTCTAAAATTAAAGAGGAGCAATGCTGCACAGCTGTTTTCAGGTCTCTCCTGAGATGTTCGATTGGGTCCAAGTCCGGGCTCTGGCTGGGCTACTCAGAGACTTGTCCCGAAGCCACTCCTGTGTTGTCTTGGTGGTGTGTGTAACGGATGTGAAATGGCTAGTTTAGTTAGCAGTGTGCTCTAAATAGCGTTTCAATCGGTGACGTCACTTGCTCTGAGACCTTGAAGTAGTAGTTCCCCTTGCTCTGCAAGGGCCGCGGCTTTTGTGGAGCGATGGGTAACGATGCTTCGAGGGTGACTGTTGATGTGTGCAGAGGGTCCCTGGTTCGCGCGAGGGGACGGTTTAAAATTATACTGTTACATTGATGCTGTTGACCCGGATCACTGGTTGCTGCGGAAAAAGGAGGAAGGTCAAAAGGGGGGTGAGTGTAACGGATGTGAAACGGCTAGTTTAGTTAGCAGTGTGCGCTAAATAGCGTTTCAATCGGTGACGTCACTTGCTCTGAGACCTTGAAGTAGTAGTTCCCCTTGCTCTGCAAGGGCCGCGGCTTTTGTGGAGCGATGGGTAACGACGCTTCGTGGGTGACTGTTGTTGATGTGTGCAGAAGGTCCCTGGTTCGCGCCCGGGTATGGACGAGGGGATGGTCTAAAATTATACTGTTACATGTGCTTAGGGTCGTTGCCCTGTTGGAAGGTGAACCTTCGCCCCAGTCTGAGGTCCTGAGCGCTCTGGAGCAGGTTTTCATCAAGGGCTCTGTACTTTTCTCCATTCATCTTTCCCTCAATCCTGACTAGTCTCCCAGTCCCTGCCGCTGAAAAACATCAAATCAAATTGTATTGGTCACATACACATGGTTAGCAGATTTTATTGTGAGTGTAGCGAAATGCTTATGCTTCTAGATCTGACAGTGCAGCAGTATCTAACAATTTCACAACAAACCTAATATCTAACAAATTCCACAACAAAACCTAATACACACAATCTAGAAAAGGAATGGGATAAGAATATATACATATAAAATACATAGATGAGCAGTGACACAGCGGGTAAGATGCATATTGCATCTTCCCCACTGTGTCACTGCTCATCTATGTATTTTATATGTATATATTCTTATCCCATTCCTTTTCTAGATTGTGTGTATTAGGTTTTGTTGTGGAATTTGTATATAATATATAGTGTAGGATGCAGTATACAGTATATACATATGAGATGAGTAATGTGAGATATGTAAACATTCTTAAAGCGGCATTATTAAAGTGACTAGTGTTCCATTTATTAAAGTGGCCAATGATATCAAGTCTGTAGGTAGGCAGCCGCCCGTCTGTGCTAGTGATGGCTGTTTAACAATCTGATGGCCTTGAGATAGAAGCTGTTTTTCAATCTCTCTGTCCCAGCTTTGATCCACCTGTACTGACCTCGCCTTCTGGATGGAAGTGGGGTGAACAGGCAGTGCCTCGGGTGGTTATTGTCCTTAATGATATTTTTTGCCTTCCTGTGACATCAGGAGTTGTAGGTGTCCTGGAGGGCAGTTAGTTTGCCACCAGTGATGCTTTGTGCAGACCACACCACCCTCTGAAGATCCCTGTGGATGTGGGCGGTGCAGTTGCCGTACCAGGCGGTGATACAGCCCAACAGGATGCTCTCGATTGTGCACCTGTAAAAGTTAGTGAGGGTTTTCGGTGACAAGCCCAATTTTTTCAGCCTCCTGAGTTTGAAGAGGCACGACTGTGGTCCATTTCAGTTTTTTGGTGATATGTACACCGAGGAATTTAAAAAATGCCACCTTCTCAACTGCTGTCCCATCAATATGGATAGGGGGGTGCTCCCTTTTCTGTTTCCTGAAGTCCATGATCATCTCTTTTGTTTTGCTGACATTGAGTGAGAGGAAATTTTCCGGACACCACACTCTCACCTCCTCCCTGTAGGCTGTCTTGTTGTTGTTGGTAATCAAGCCTACCACTGTTGTGTCGTCTGCAAACTTGATAATTGAGTTGGAGGTGTGCACGGCCACACAGTCATGGGTGAACAGGGAGTACAAGAGGGGGCTGAGAACGCACCCTTGTGGGGCCCGAGTGTTGAGGATCAGCGGAGTTAAGATGTTGTTTCCTACCTTCACCACCTGGGGCAGCCTGTCAGAAATTCCAGGACCCAGTTGCACAGGGCGGGGTCAAGACCCAGGGACTCAAGCTTAATGATGAGTTTGGAGTGTACTATGGTGTTGAATGCTGAGCTGTAGTCAATGAACAGCATTCTTACATAGGTATTCCTCTTGTCCAGATGGGATAGGGCAGTTTATTAATGTGATGGCAATTGCATCGTCTTTGGACCTATTGGGGCGGTAAGCAAATTGAAGTGGGTCTAGGATGACAGGTAGGTTGGAGGTGATAGGATCCTTGACTAGTCTCTCAACGCACTTTATGATGACAGAAGTGAGACACCCACAGTATGATGCTGCCACCACCATGCTTCACCGTAGGGATGGTGCCAGGTTTCCTCCAGATGTGACGCTTGGCTTTCAGGCCAGTTCAATCTTGATTTCATCAAACCAGAAAATCTTGTTCTCATGTTCTGAGAGTGCCTTTTGGCAAACTCCAAGCGGTCAGTCATGTGCCATTAATTGAGGAGTGGCTTCCGTCTGGCCACTCTACCATAAAGGCCTGATTGGTGAAGTGCTGCAGAGATGGTTGTCCTTCTGGAAGATTCTCACATCTCCACAGAGGAACTCTGGAGCTCTGTCAGAGTGACCATCGGGTTCTTGGTCACCTCCCTGACCAAGGCCCTTCTCCCCCAATTGCTCAGTTTGGCTGGGAGGCCAGCTCTAGGCAGAGTCTTGGTGGTTTGAAACTACTTCCATTTAAGAATGATGAAGGACACTGTATTCTTGGGGACCTTCAATGCTGCAGAAATGTTTCGGTACCCTTCCCCAGATCTATGCCTCGACACATTCCTGTCTCGGAGCTCTACGGACAATTCCTTTGACATGGCTTGGTTTTTGCTCTAACATGCACTGTCAACTGTGGGACCTTATTTAGACAAGTGAGTGCCTTTTCAAATCATGTCCAATCAATTACATTTGTACCATGTCTCCTAGAGGTCTGAATCAAGAGTTTGATATCAGACCATTTCTTACCTGAATATGTT
Source organism: Oncorhynchus mykiss (assembly GCF_013265735.2). Taxonomy (NCBI): domain Eukaryota; kingdom Metazoa; phylum Chordata; class Actinopteri; order Salmoniformes; family Salmonidae; genus Oncorhynchus; species Oncorhynchus mykiss. The sequence goes on from NC_048567.1 coordinate 71,909,059, forward strand.
ACTTCACTTTGATTTGTCTTGCCTTCCAGGTTACCCACTTGGACATTTTGTATATATATATATTATTTTCTGGAACCATTACATGCACCCATCTCATTGTTATTTAATTATTAGAGATATACAAATGTTTTTTGCACCAACCACGTGTCATGTCCGTAATGGTCATGTGTCATGTCCTCAATGGTCATGTGTCATGTCCTCAATGGTCATGTGAGGTGAAATGTGTATATTTTGGGATGTGAACACTCGGTTTCGGATCGAAACGTTATCAGTAAGTGGGAGGAGGAGAAGGAAAAAAACATGGCAGAGCAGCACGGAGAGGAGAATGTTAAAGTTGCCAGTAGAATAACACAATACTGTACATATTGTCAGATACTATGTCATTTTCCCCTTGATATAAAACATGGGGCGGCAGGTAGTCTAGTGGTTAGAGCCGAAAAGTTGCTGGATTGAATCCCCGAGCTGACAAGGTAAAAATCAGTTGTTCTGCCCCTGAATAAGGCACTGTTCCCCGGTAGGCCGTCATTGTGAATAAAACATTTTTCTTAACTGACTTGCCATTTAAATAAAGGTTAAATAAATAACAAATAAAGCAGTGAATTGGGAGCTTTAACCATGTGCGGGCCTTCTTTTTCTATACTAGTATTCTTTATTAGTCCAGCACCTACGTTTTTAAGGATGTGCGAATGACCACAAACTTTTCAATAAATTACATTCACCACAGGTGGACTCCAATCAAGTTGTAGAAACATCTCAAGGATGATCAATGGGAACAGGATGCACCTGAGCTCAATTTCGAGTCTCATAGCAAAGGGTGTGAATACTTATAGAAATAAGGTATTTATGGGTTTTGTCTTTATTCTAAAATCTGTTTTTGCTTTGTCATTATGGGGTATTGTGTGTAGATTAATGAGAAAAAATGCATTTAATACATTTTAGAATAAGGCTGTACGTAACAGAATGTAGAAAAAGTCAAGGGGTCTGAATACTTTCCGAATGCACTGTATGTAATAATGTAGTAATAATGTAAGGAGTAAACTGCACACTGCGTTTCACCAGTCTCCATTAAAATGAACCTTTTCTTTAAAAAATTGCATCTGATATCTGTATGCACAAGTTTAGTGTTTAGTGCGCACAAAGGCCACATGAGCCCCCAACCATATGGCATTTATCTGGAGTTGACTCTACTCTGTAAACAAGCCATTACTCCCCTCTGTTTATTACTCTATTTAGACTAAATCGTCTATTCGTTGCCATACCAAGCGGCGAAGCAACCAGTCAAGATGCTCTCAATGGTGCAGCTGTAAAACTTTTTGAGGATCTGATTGCCCATGCCAAGTCTTTTCAGCCTCCTGATGGAAAAGAGGCGTTGTCGTACCCTCTTCATGACTGTGTTGGTGTGTTTGGACCATGATAGGTCCTTAGTGATGTGGACACCTAGGAACTTGAAACTCTCGACCCGCTCCACTACAGCCCTGTCGATGTGAATGGGGGCGAGCTCAGCCCTCTGTTTCCTGTAGTCCACGATCAGCTCCTTTGTCTCGCTGATGTTGAGGGAGAGGTTGTTGTCCTGGCACCACACTGCCAGGTCTCTGACCTCCTCCATGAAGGGTGTCTTATCGTCATCGGTGATCAAGCCTACCACCATCATGTCAACAGTAAACTTAAAGATGCCGATGGAGATGTGCACAGCCACGCAGTCGTGGGTGAACAGGTAGTACAGGAGGGGACTAGGCACCGGCCCTGAGGGGCCCCCGTGCTGAAAGGTCAGCATGGTGGATGTGTTGTTGCCTACCCTGACCACCTGGGGGCGGCCGATAGGAAGTCCAGGATCCAGTTACAGATGCAGGTGTTTAATCCCAGGGTCCTTAGCTTAGTGATGAATTTAGAGAGCATTATGGTGTTGAACGCTGAGCTTTACTCAGTGAACAGCGTTCTCACGTAGTTGTTCCTTTTGTCCAGGTAGGAAAGGGCAGTGTGGAGTGCAATAGAGATTGTGTCATCTGTGGATCTGTTTGGACGGTATGCCAATTGGAATGGGTTGAAGGTGTTTGGGTTGATGGTGTTGATGTGAGCCATGACCAGTCTTTCAAAGAATTTCATAGCTACAGAAGTGAGTGCTACAGGGCGATAGTCGTTTAGACAGGTTACCTTAGTTTTCTTGGGCACAGGAACTAGAGTGGTCTGCTTGAAACATGTAGTTATTACAGATTGGGTCAGGGAGAGGCTGAAAATGTCAGTGAAGACACTTGCCAGCTGGTCAGTGCATGCTTGGAGTACAAGTCCTGGTAATCCGCCTTGTGAATGTTAACCTATTTGAAGGTCTTACTCACATGGAGAGCGTGATTACATAGTCATCTGGAACAGCTGGTGCTCTCATGCATGGTTCAGTGTTGCTTTCCTCAAAGCGAGCATTGAAGGTATTTAGCTTACCTGAGAGGCTTGCGTCACTGGACAGCTCTCGGCTGGGTTTCCCTTTGTAATCCGTGATAGTTTGCAAGCCATGCCACATCTGACGAGCGTCAGAACCAGTGTAGTAGGATTCGATCTTGGTGCTGTATTATCACTTTTCCTGTTGGATGGTTCATCAGAGGGCCATGGCTGCCACCCTGTCATGGCTAAGTTGTGGATGGCTGGATAAGGGACCGGTAGGACAACCAGGTTAACAAACTGTACGATGGATGACTGGACCGAGGGAGGGATGGTCAGATGGAGGTAGAGAAACCAAAACATCATGATCTTATATGCACACTAGGCCATGTCAGGGCGTCAAGCCAAACCTTGCTTTGTGTGTGTGTGTGCCGACATGTATTATGCATGTTTGCATGAGACACTGCAAGAGTGTTGTGAACTCCCCTGTTGCCAACATCAATTTTCCCTTTGTGGTGCGATGTCGTCCTGTGTCTGTTTGCAGTGTGAAGGAGGCCATCCTCAGAGTCACTTGAGGAAAAAGCAACCCTCAAAACCAAGTACTTGTCCAATGAGAAGCAGCTGAGTGTTACAGCCAGCCAGGCCATACACGCAAGTCTTCTAACATGAAATCAAATTACATCAGAGGCTAAATCAGCCTCCCCAGCGTGGCCAACTGTGTGCTGGGTCGTCCCACTGTGCCTGAACTGCTCTTCTGCCACCACCACACTGTTGCTGTTGTTCTCTCTCACTCTCACTCACGAACTCACTAACACCCATCAGGGGAAGGAGGCAGGGGAGAGTCCCCCCCCCCCCCACCCCACCCCACCCCACCCCGTATGTTCCAAACCTCCGCTAGTGAAGAGATGCATTATGATGTGATTTCATTTAGTGCCCCTGCGAGGGAAAAAATAAACCCTGTGGATAACAGAACAGTGTGAGTAGCATGGTTCATTTGTGTGGTGACATGTGACTCTTGTTTTCGTGAGTCATAAGGATCTCTCCCTCCTTAATGCAAGGCAGTGTGTGCACTGTGTGCTCATGTGACAGTGACACAATGCAGAACAAACTGTGTAGTATTCCAGGGGATGGCTTGGGCAAGGCTACTGTGTACAGCTGGTAGTAAAGGGAGACCCATAGGCCTACTCCTCACACTATCTCCTAGATTTATGTCATGAAGCTAAGAAGTAAACAGCATCTTCTTGTCCAACTAGTTGCTTTTAACCTTTTAGCAATGGTGGTGAATTTGTTTCGCTCGCATACTCCCTCTTATTCTCTGACTTTTCTCCTCTTCTTTTTCACTTTGTGAGAAACACAGCATTTAACTGAAGTGTATTGATCCTGTAGATAGCTGGTAAGTTGTGTGCGTGTGTTGTCTTGTGGGTAAACTTAGGCTAGCATCAGAGTTTTCCCTCCAGGCCATGGGGGTGTTTTAGCTGGGTCATCCCTGAATCTCCACACGCCTGTTTAACAACATGGAGCTCCTCCTAACAGGCTTCCTGTCCAAACCAGTTTATCTGTAAACAAGCATTTTTTCCCCTTCCAGTCTCATTGTCCACACTGTACCAGCAGGCATGTACACAATGAATGCATGTCCTCTCTCTCTCTCTCTCTCTCTCTCTCTCTCAAAGTGTACTGCCTTTTACTGAGAAAGATTTTACTGAGAACTCAAACGCTTGTTTGATAATCAGATGAAGTTTATTTATTATTTTATTTAACTAGGCAAGTCAGTTAAGAACAAATTCTTATTTACATTGACGGCCTACTTGTAAAGCCCCCCCGGCCAAACCGTCCCCTAACCCAGACGACGCTGGGCCAATTGTGCGCCGCCCTACGGGACTCCCGATCCCGGCCGGTTGTGATACAGCCCAGGATCGAATCCGGGTCTGTAGTGACGCCTCTAGCACTGCAAAGAAGTGCCTTAGACCACCAATTTGGTTTGAACAGCTTTATGTATTTTTTAAATGTATGTTTTCTGAATGTAATTTAGAAAGATTAGGATTGGGAAGACAATGGCAGAATACAAACTCATTTACTAATTTTGTTAGATTAAAGTAATAAGAAACATGAGTTCCAATTTGTCTGTTGTCATCCGAGCTGTTTGTCATGAGTGCCTGTCTAAAAACAAATGTCTACCTCTCTGTCTAGGGTGGCAAAAATCTGGTAACGTTCCCTACATTCCCCTGTTTTCCTGGTTGGAGGATTCCGGATTTCCTGATTATTATAATTCCGGGAATCCTCAAACCAGGATTTCTAGAAAACCTGAGAACTTGGGGAAAGTTACCAGGATTTTGCAACCCTAAGTGTAGGTCTGTATTTGTACCCGTCACCATGTTACACACCTGACCCTAGCTCTCTTCTTCCTGTGTAGTAGTTCAGGAGTGTCTTTTTCAAATGAGACAAATGCTGAGGGCCCTGGTGTATTGTAGACATAACAGGTGTGTGTTTTTTATATATATTTGTTTTATTATTTAACTAGGCAAGTCAGTTAAGAACAAATTCGTATTTACAATGACGGCCTACTTGTAAAGCCCCCCCGGCCAAACACTCCCCAAACCCAGAAGACACTGGGCCAATTGTGCGCCGCCCTTTGGGACTGCCGATCACGGCCAGTTGTGATACTGCCCAGGATCGAACCCGGGTCTGTAGTGACGCGTCTAGCACTGCGATGCAGTGCCTTAGACCACTGCACCACTCGGGAGCCTGTGGGAGAATGGTGATACAATAGGTGTGTGTTAGGATGAAATGGCTGTCTGTGTTTATCTTGTCCGAGGTGCACACAGCGCAGGAGGTGATAACAGGCTGCTTATTGACAGGTTGTTCAGCCCAACCGTGTCCTGGCCTGGCCTGTCTGTACACAGCTGTGCATAGTCTCAGGCCCTGTTTTATTGAATTTCGGTGTATAGCACAAACCAAACAGCCACCCTATGTATAGGCTATGCCTACAATTCAGCATAAAGTTATATAATAGGCCTCTCACACATTATCTCTTAGAATCAGGCTATCATACAATGTAAGATAATTATGAATCTAAACTAATGTGGCATTGGCGGCTATAGGCAGGTTGCAAGAGAATAGATCCCACAAAGTCACTCAGTTAGTCTCGGCTGGGCTATTCAAGGCTATAGACTAAACTCGCAAGTTGCCATGGCTGGCAGAAATTAAGCGGGAGTGACGGAGAGGCGCCCGCCGATCTCCTCCAAACCCAACCCCCACGTTGTGCCGCGCATCATCACCATTGGGGTGAGCGAGCGCTGTGCTGCTGTCATGCTGGTGGGTAGAAAGTGCGGTTATTTCCCTTTCCCTATACACACCTCTACGTCTGTTGTCCATAATTTACATCTATGCGTGGCACAGACTATACCCTCCTCCCCAATAATTTAGTCTGGCAGTTGCAGTCTGATTAGTCTTTAATTCAAAGGAAGGTTAGAAAAGAAGTCTGACATTCTTAGCAAAGTGTTGCCTACTTCAAATCAATTGCATAAGCAAAAAAACATCTGGTCTGGATCGGTTGAAAGGTTTGAAAGTAGCCTGAGTCTACATCCCGTTGCGTGAGTAAGTAAAGTATCACCAGTTCGCCTTGTCAGGGTGAATTTCGTAGGCTACCGTGCTCTTTTGCTGTTGACGTTCAACCAGGAAATTATCCGTTTTTTATCTGAATTCTTATCTTTCAACCACCTCTTCTTTATTTGAGTAATACTTCGGAGTTTAAATGGAACATTGGTGTTTAGCCCGAGTGTGGAAATAGGACTATATAGGCTATTATACGTTTTTACGTTTTAATATGGGCTGTATACTTTTTTTTCAGGTCCTAAAGCGTTAACTCCCCCCCTCCGTTGGCCATTGAAGAGAACGCTGCGTGGGCTGCTAGATCATTTGAGAGTGCATTTTTCTCCTCCAATCCGCTACACAGAGCACACTCCCCATATGCCCAATGGGGAGAAGGGGTGGCTCTAACGAATTTGAATGAAGAGGGTAGCTTTCGGCGCCATTTTCGAGTGAGCTGCGATTGCTTCAACAGCTGAGAGGAGCGGCTGCAGTGTGTAAGCAAGACGAGCTCTGGAGCTGTCGCAAGAGACGGACATTATTTTCGGAGACTCGGAAAAATATACACAAAAAGTATCCCTAAAAAAAGAACACCGATGGATAAAGAAAAGGGATAGAAGGCCAAGACTACGTCGTATCAGGACTGGGGGAAACGTTAGATAGTTAGCCAGCTACTGTAACGTTAGCATTACCAGCGATAAGAAATTGGTGTCTGACTTGGCGTCTGTTGAAATGTAACGTTTATAAATGCATTTACGACAAAATAAGTGGACCTCTCTAAAAAAAAGAACCAAACATTTTAGAAAAAATATTTCAGGGTCGATTGAGTGGAGAATGACCGGTAGAATTTAGATTTTTTTTGTTGCGTTTTAGTCCTATTTTAGAGCGTTCCGTTTGAGCGGGAGGTGGGAAAGCGGGAGGCGCTGGAGTGAAGAGCCAGTCGGCACCGCTGTCAACAACATGCACTGCGAGATGAATCTTCATATCGTTGGCTACCTCTTGAAAACGCTGCAAGGATTTTTCTGTAAAGCCGAGGACACCTTTTCATGTTTGATTTATTCATATTTTTTTTAAATGTATTTTTTTTAAAGGAATTTTAAGTCTTACTTGTTTCACGTTTTTATCACGTTTCTAGCTAAGTTAACATTGGTGGATTCGCTTGATTGAAAACGTTATACAACGTTTTATGGTAAGTGTCCATTGATTGCTGTTTTAACTAACAAGAGAACGTTTGTTAGTCAACTAGCAAATCGACAATTCCAGCAGCTTGGCATACGATGTCTACAGTATTTGCTCAATGATTGTCATGTTTGTTTTTACCATCCCGATGCAATTTGCCTTTATGAGTAACTAGCTGCGTCGTGTAACGTTTTAGGTAGTCTGATTTTGCCTGCCGGAACAGTTGCCACGTTTTGCTATCATTCTTTTGATTCATCGTGACTTATTAGCCTACATTTTTTTTGATGTTTTTTTTTGTTTTTTTGCATTGGACATAATATCAGCTGTAGTTATCGTGTTTTGCCTTTGAGTGAGAGGGCGTGTTTGCTCAGTCAGGCGAGTGCCACATTGTAACGACTGTGATTACAACATAGTGTGCAATTTTTTTTTTTACCAAACTCTTGGCTACTGTATCCTGTACGTGAGCACACGATAATCAAATTGCACATTGTACGAGCAGTGTCAGGGCTGCTTGATTGTGATACAATGTTTCAATATTGACTGACTGATACCAGTACCAGAATATGATTTGCATTGAATATTAAGTATGCTATAATGTAACGTTTGCTACCGGAGTGAGTCCTTTTCTGCAGTTTAAACTGCTAGTTCAAGAACTTGGATTTATTCTGTGGATGAGGAGGCGGCTTGCTGGCACAAGTCAGATGCAGTAAAGTAGCCTCTCATACGAGTCATACTTGTTTTGCCCCGTCTTTCAGACTACTGAAATCGTGGCGGTGTGTAGAACATGCATGTATCTCTCTCGCATATCTCAAACTAGAAAAAATGGTAGTCCTACTCAACATGGAAATTATATTATTTTCCCACAATATATATTATATATGACTACACTCGTTCTTTTAATCCTGCCTCACCATTGTCTTTAGCTACTACACTGCTCATACAGAATAACCCACTGTTCTTTCAGTCGTTTCTTTTTATCCTGATCTCCTTTCCACCAAACAATTTATATTTTTGCTAAACAATCATTTGAGGGGAAAAAAGAACAATGAACACCACTTTGATACAGCTACGACTTTTCTTCGATAGAGCTATGACTTTATTGTAGCGGTAAGAAGAATTAAGCAGCAGGTTATGATAATTAACGTAGCAGGTTAGGAGAATTAGGTTAAGTTTAGGAAAAGGGTGAGGGTTAGTGAAAATGCTCTCCTAACCTGCTACAAAAAGTCACTTGTAGCGAAGTGACTACTCAGCACTTCCCCCTTAGTCGCCGCTGCAGTGGGGGTCAATTGTCCCGACTGGCAATTATCATAATTGATGTAAATGTTTCTTCCCCTGTCATGTGATGTCAAAATGGGGTTAACAAGAGTGAACGTGGGCCATTTTCCACGTCAAGCGGTCCCAGGCGCTTTGAATTGAGGCACAAAAAAAAAGGCTCCTCTAGATTTTATTTTGTGTGTGGGGGGTGGTGTATTAATATTTTTTTTAAATACACAGGATTCTCAAGAGTTGAGGCTTTACTAATGTAATTAATTATTTAAAGTTGCATATGACACTTTTCCCATTTGTCTCAATGATTTTTCCTGTCAGAAACAATATATTGATTACTTAGGGTTATGCTAAAGATTTTACAAAACTGAGTTGTCTAAACTGTACATGTCCTCTACAGTACAACCAAAGATGTACTCGCTGCTGTTTAATCCAGGGAGTGTATTACTGATACAGCGAAATCTCAGTTAAACTTGAAGCTAAGACTATATATATTGTTGCTACCATTGTTGCACAACAAAGACGATGTATTCCATTCTGTATCAATTAGGCCGCCCGTGTAGTTAAGTCAGTTAAAGCATATAGGAGTTTCTTCTTTTTTTTAACCCAGAGCTTAGACGGGAGTAGTTCTGATGGCATTTTGTTCCTGTGACCTCTGCTGAACCCAGCATGAGGGAAAATCCCTCTGAAAACCACATTGTGGAGGTGATGCATGAGGCTTTTTTTTTCTTCCATTTTTTTTTAAGCCAAAACTTCATATGATCAAGATTCCACATTGTCATTCCAAACGAAAATGTCATTTTGAAGAGAAGTGTTAGTTTTGTATGAGTGTTTGGACAATGTCATGCACCATGTGAAATGTACTTTACTGTTTTTTAGTAATAGAAAGTGACCTCCCCCCCCCCCCCCCCCCTTTTTGATTATTGGGTTGTTTACTTAAACTGGTAAGTGCAGACTGGTGTCTAAGAAGCCCTCCAATGCAATATAAGTCAGTGTAGGCTACTGTATCAAGACATGCAGCACATATAATGCTCACATCCTACAGTAGTTTTGTATCATACATTTCCTCAAGTGTTTGCACAGCAGCATTTGCAGGAGGTAGATTGAAATTAGCATAGGCTAAATTATGTTGCCGATAAATGTAATGACTATTCTTGGATGTGTGAAATATTAGTGCTAGCTCTCATTGTTTAAAAAAAAGAAGGAAATGGATCTGCTTTATTATTAGTCAGTTGAGTAGGCTGGTAGTGAAACACGGAGGGTTTGTGCAGTTCTAGAACATTAGTATGACATTCTGTGACTCATCATTCTGTGTTCTGAGGCCCCGCTGGCAAAATGGGCTCCCACCCCCATTTCCTGGTGGAGTTGTGCCTCCTCTCTGCTCACAAGTGTGGTAGCTGGTCTATAGAGAACCACCCCATACAGTACAAACTCTGTAGTATTCAAATTCACCATGATGCGAGCAGGTTTTTACAGGTTTTGTTGGTTATTTTCCAGGGCTCTGTCATGGTGTGCTTCCACAACTGCAGTATCACAGGCGGGCCAGAAAGAGGCTATCATGGTGCCTCCCTCATAAAACAGGAAACTACTTTACACGTCCTGATAATTTAGACTTTTTAACCAGTTCAGAGCAGAATCCATGTTTTTGTTTTTATTATTTTGGGAGTGTGACTGGTATTATGTAAAGTGTATGGCTATTGTTGATGTCAGATACGTGCTTATCATTGGAAGCATGTTTTTATTTAACTAGTCAGTTAAGAACAAATTCTTATTAACAATGACTGCCTAACAAAAGGCCTTCTGCGGGGGCTGGGATTAAAAATATAGGACCAAACGCACATCGCGACGAGACAGCAATACATAAAGAGACGCAGACAGGTATGTTATGTACACACTGACTCACACATTAAGTTGCTTGTGTCATGCATGCATCACCCCCTACTTAAAACAATGTCTCAGGTTGGTGTGCTGAGCAATTGTATTGAAGTCCTAATATTTTTATACTGGTGAAGTGATAATGCCATTTGTATATCATTGAGGGTTTTGTAAAGCTTTGCACAAGTTAGTGCAGTTCATATTTTGTGTGTACTGAACAAAAATATAAATGCAACAATTTCAAAGTTACAGGCTGTGCCTGGGAGGGCATAGGCCCAGCCGATCAGAATTAGTTTTTCCCCACAAAAGGGGTTTATTACAGACAGAAATACTCCTCAGTTTCATCGGGTGCCTGGTGTCAGACGATCCCACAGGTGAAGAAGCCGGATGTGGAGATCCTGGGCTGGCGTGGTTACACCTTGTCTGAGGTTGTGAAGTAATGACAAATTCTCTCAAGCAACATTGGAGGTGGCTTGTGGTAGAGAAATTAACATTAAATTCTCTGGCAACAGTTCTGGTGGACATTCCTGCAGTGAGCATGCCAATTGTACGCTCCCTCAACTTGAGACATCTGTGACATTTTTGTGGGGCAAAACTGCACATTTTAGAGGCCTTTGGTCCCCCGCACAAGGTGCACCTGTGTAATGATCATGTTTTAATCAGCTTCTTGTTATGCCACACCTATCAGGTGGATGGATTGTCTTGGCAAAGGAGAAATGCTCACTAACCGGGATGTAAACAAATCTGTGGACTTTACATGTTGCCTTTTATAATTTTTGGTCAGTGTATATATTCTACTAAAAGGTTTATCACAGTAACTACAGCTCAGTCTGTATGGACAACATGTGTTGCGGTCACTATAGCTGACATTCTATGGCTTTGCTGTGCGAAATGTAGTGGGATGGTTTACTAGATGTGTAAATGCGATATTTAAGGTATTAATGTAGCCATTTATTAAAATAAATCACCCATTACATTAACTAATGCTGTCTGGTTAATACTCCGCTAAGTTTGACTTCCGATCCTATTGAAACACATTGTGTATTTTACCATTCACTTCAGGCTTGACTGAAGGGAAGAAACAAGTAGACATTGCTGCCTCAGTTACTTAAAAATACTCATATGCCCCAAATATTATGTAGTAAAATTGGAAAATAGTGTTGTACTTTTTTAGCTTTAGCCTTCCAGTTAGTATTTTTCACTGTGAGGGAGCGAGCAAGCAATCAACCTACATTTTTATTTTTTATTTTTTTACACTGGTTGTAGTCAGTGGCACAAGCAGTCCTTGAGTTTTAACTGGATTAAAAAAAAAATATATAATTCATATTGTTTGTATGGGTGCCACACCATAACTGTAAGCTGACTATGGGAATAACTCAAAGGAGCAGCACTCATATATTATTTTATTTGATGGGTACTATCCTGTCAGTCAACTGTGTAGGGGAGATGTGAGAATATAACCATGGTGACATCTCTCTCTCTGTCTCTAACCCTCTGGGTTTGGGGATGTTACCAGATGTCGTGCCTCCTCCGGCCCCCAGAATCACGAAGCGTCATGGCCCTCTTGGTACATCACAAACAGGAACAGTGGATTAATAAATACAAATATCAAATGTTTTTTTTGTTTCAATGTGTCTATTTTGGGGTCCTTGTGCAAACCCAGCTTTTGGGATGGGGAGGGACTGACAAAGGACTCACATTAGTGGGAAAGCATTTCAGACAAGCTCAACTCTTAAGATAGGGACTGTTTAGACACGGGTCAGGAGTGAGAGTTTTGGCCCAAGTGTGTTGATAGGGTGCAGTGTGTGTGGTTTAGATGGGGGGGGGGGGGTCGCTTGTAAATCCATTCTCTCACTCACTCGGACACCCTGAACTTGGATCTTAATCTCCCTCACTGCTGGTTCTCTGGACTGCTCCTCACATGGCACATGGTGAGATGATGACTCCTGTTGATTACTAGTGCGACAGGCGTTGGTTTGGTATCAGTGTTTACGGCCAGGCGAGGGTTGTGATGGAGCTGCAGTACATAGGGTAGTCAGTTACTAGTAGTTTTCTCTGTGGGTCTGGTGCCAAGGTGTCTGTCTGGGCGCAGCTCTGAAACGGCTGGCGTCGCACTGCTTCTGCTTTGTCTACTTCCTGTTGATTGCTTTCTGGCCCTGTAGTGGCTACTGAGGGGAGGTGAAGGCGGCAGCAGCAGCAGCTCTATTCAAGTGGTGAGGTGACAAGAGAAACCCCTAGAGCCAGAAGTGAGCAGTGTTTTGGAAGTCAGCTAAGTTTGGTGTACATTTTGTGTGTTTTGGTTTTCTGTACGTGCAGGTGTGAACGTAGGATTTTTACACTACTAGACAGATGTTTGCTATGCGAGGCTGGACGTGTGTGTGTGTGTGTGGCATGCTTTTTCTCCATATACACGCAGAAACTGGTCATGGGAATTTGTTGTATGGGAAGCCCTCTCCCTAACCTTGACTGGATGTCTCCCCCAGTTCACAACATGCATCTGGACTGGTGTAGGGTTGTGATAAGGCTGGTACTCTGTTTTTAATTAGAGTTCATCTTCGCATACAACTTTCATGATCACAATTACAAGATTTACATGATTGGCTTTATATTATTTTATACCTCCTGCATTATCCAATGGCCGTGCTTCCTCTACTGCATTATCCAATGGCTGTGCTTCCTCTACTGCATTATCCAATGGCCGTGCTTCCTCTACTGCATTATCCAATGGCTGTGCTTCCTCTACTGCATTATCCAATGGCCGTGCTTCCTCTACTGCATTATCCAATGGCCGTGCTTCCTCTACTGCATTATCCAATGGCCGTGCTTCCTCTACTGCATTATCCAATGGCTGTGCTTCCTCTACTGCATTATCCAATGGCCGTGCTTCCTCTACTGCATTATCCAATGGCCGTGCTTCCTCTACTGCATTATCCAATGGCCGTGCTTCCTCTACTGCATTATCCAATGGCCGTGCTTCCTCTACTGCATTATCCAATGGCCGTGCTTCCTCTACTGCATTATCCAATGGCTGTGCTTCCTCTACTGCATTATCCAATGGCCGTGCGTCCTCTACTGCATTATCCAATGGCCGTGCGTCCTCTACTGCATTATCCAATGGCTGTGCTTCCTCTACTGCATTATCCAATGGCTGTGCTTCCTCTACGGCATTATCCATTTGGCCGTGCTTCCTCTACTGCATTATCCGATGGCCGTGCGTCCTCTACTGCATTATCCAATGGCCGTGCGTCATCTACTGCATTATCCGATGGCCGTGCTTCCTCTACTGCATTATCCGATGGCTGTGCTTCCTCTACTGCATTATCCAATGGCCGTGCGTCCTCTACTGCATTATCCAATGGCAGTGCTTCCTCTACTGCATTATCCAATGGCCGTGCTTCCTCTACTGCATTATCCAATGGCTGTGCTTCCTCTACTGCATTATCCAATGGCCGTGCTTCCTCTACTGCATTATCCAATGGCCGTGCTTCCAGGTGTTTTTACTCCCTTTTTTGTGTCCTCAGTCATCAACACTTTCATTGAATTAAAAATATGATTTGTGCTGTTTTTCAGTTGATACTAAACTTTAACTGTATATTTTCATGTGCTGCATTAGGGTTGGGTGTCCCAGTATATCTAGGCCTAGTGTTTGGAGTGTTACAAGGGCCCTACCTGACAGTGAATAGGGAGATTGCACACTAGGCTGAGAGTGGTGCAAACCTGTGGAGAGAAGAGGTCACTTCACACATCCCCTTTTTAGTAAAGTCTTGAGAAATGAAGAAACTGTCAGAGTTTGTGTTTAGGCTATGATGTGTGAGACTGTGTAGTCTATGGTGTGTATCTCTGATATCGGTGTTGTGTAGGGCAGGACTATACCCGTATCGAGATGTTTTCCTTGGCAAAAATAAAAACACAAAGCAGGCCAAATGTTTCTGTCTCTTTCTGTAAAATATTGTGTGGTATAGCATGGAAAATAAACGCGACTCTGGATCACATGTTTGTTTCCAACATTTGGGCTGCTTTGCTAATGTTAAATACTCTTTGTTTTTGTCTCCTTGCCACGATGCTAACGAGTATCGCGATACTTGTATTGTCCTAGTGTTGTGCAGAGGGAACCCCAGTCAGTCGCTCTGCCCTGCCGTCTCTGCCTGCCTGGGGAACTACTGGACATGTTGTGTGTTGGACAAGTGGGAATGGGGCTGCTTTCGTTGTTGCAGGATTAACGCCCACAACTGCATGACTGGTGTTTCTACGGCAGAGAAGGGGTACTATTTTTAGATAACAGGCCTGGTGTAAATTACAATAAACTGAACCTCCACCACCACCCCTGCCTCTACACACCCCTGTCCAAAACAGTTACCTATGCCTTGTTACTCACCACTCCAGTCTTTTAGGGAGAAATTAACTCTAAAATAGATGGATTTGAAACCAAGTGTGGCTCAAGCCTCAAAAGTTCATACCCATTCTAGATGAATGCTGACAATTGCGATTTTGCTTAAACATGACTTGATTTTTGAAGCTGGTTTATTTTAATAGTGATTTATAAACTGTATAATTTCTCTGTTCAAGAAGTCTTGGTAAGGATTTCAGGAAAATTACAGTGTCACATGACATGCGTGCTGCTCTGGTAAAGCTGCTAGATGAACCACTAATGACATGCGTGCTGCTCTGGTAAAGCTGCTAGATGAACCACTAATGACATGCGTGCTGCTCTGGTAAAGCTGTTAGATGAACCACTAATGACATGCGTGCTGCTCTGGTAAAGCTGTTAGATGAACCACTAATGACATGCGTGCTGCTCTGGTAAAGCTGTTAGATGAACCACTAATGCAAACTCCTCATCCTTTGACACGACTCATAAGTAAATTCTACACTCACCATGACCACATTGAGTATTTTGACATAGGCCTATATAATATTTTTTGAAAAGTGATTAAAGTTTGCAAAGTCAAACAATATTGGATAATGGACAAGAACATCTCTCCGTACACAAGTATCCAGATGTACTTTCTTTCAACTTCAGTCTAGTTACACCAGGTCTCATCTGGGTACTTCAGTCTAGTTACACCAGGTCTCATCTGGGTACTTCAGTCTAGTTACACCAGGTCTCATCTGGGTACTTCAGTCTAGTTACACCAGGTCTCATCTGGGTACTTCAGTCTAGTTACACCAGGTCTCATCTGGGTACTTGTGTTCGGAGAGATGTTTGAAAATAAAGCCCTAGTGAAATTGCCCTATTATTAGTTAAGCAGATTTTTTTTAGTTGTATGATAACGTCTGCCGTTCATACTTAGTCCTTTCCCAGAATGCAATGTCAGGCTTCCGTAATTTATGTAGTCATTTTACATAATTTATTTTGCCTAAACTATGAAATTTCATGGCTGTATTTATACTCCGCATTGTGCATAACATTCTCATAACCTAGCTAAAAATGTTAAAGGCAAAGTTAAATTCAGACTTTGGTTGAGGGTAAAGTTGTATCAAGTGAATAACAATCAGCCTCCCATAGAATCACAATCAATCAACATATTTGTTCATAAAATGTTTTTGTCTAAGTCATGACATTTACCATTTAGCCTACATCACACTAATAGTTATATCTCACACACACACACACACACAGCAGAACAATATTTTGTGTTGAATTGGAGGCCCCCAGTGGAAAGGGGTCACTTGACCTTTGCCCCCAGGGTCAGTTGACTCTTGAGGGTGTGAGTGCTGTAGGAATGGGTTCAAGGTCTGAGGAGTAGAGGCAACATGTCCAGACATGCTCCCTTCATAGGGAGACGGCAGGGAAAGGTTAAAGCCATAATGGTGTGTGTGTATATTGGGTTGTAGTGATTAATTGGGTGTGTGGATATTGGGTTGTAGTGATTAATTGGGTGTGTGGATATTGGGTTGTAGTGACACCTGGTCAGAACTGACTGCAGTCGACTCCTCTTGACCCACCAGCGACTGTCGGACCTCATCCACTCCTCTGGTTCATGGGAGTTAATTTATGATTGTCATATAGGTAAAAGAGAGGGAGAGAGTCAGAGGGGGAATGCCTGAAGGAGTGGCACTGGAGTGTGTGTGTGGGGAGAGTTTTCTTTTAGATAAATTCAGGTCAGATTTATTTTTCAATTTAACTGGGAGTGCAATTTTATTGAATTTGAATAATACCTATTTTACATCATTCACATGTCTGACTTGAAATGTAATCAACAGGTCTCTACACTAGTTGTTGGTATGGAAAACGTAGGTTATGGTGACACATTTTCTTTATTACAATGTGCATGACTGAGTCTGAAGCATTAATATTATTCAGGCAATAATGAACAGTTCTGTTGTGTGTGTGTGTGTGTGTGTGTGTTTATATATTGACCAGAATACATCCTCTGTACCTCAGACCTTTTAAATGTAGAAAATCTATGGAATTTCATTTTTTTAATGTTATTTTTCATATTTTCAGCTTCGTGAAATATAGGCTTGTTGCAGCTGAGTCCCAATCCTAAAACCTCCTTTTGAAAAGGGGACAAATTTAAGTGACCTCATATCTAGGAGTCATTTGTGGTTTGCTGTGCTGCACATTTAGTTTTCGATGGCGATTTGACTCATTCTCTGAGAGATTGAGTGGTGACATTGCATCTGTTGCTGTATTCAGTATGAAGGAAACTGGGTTTCATCTTACTGTCTATGAATCCAAGTAGAAATCCATCTAAATGGGCTGGTCATCTTTTTGCATGCATTTGATTGTTTTTGTACCTGTATCGCCCTTCTGAAAAATGACAAAGTTTGTCACAACAAACAGAAATCCATCAGTCATTAGTGTTCTAGCATGTCTTGGCCCACCTTGTCCAAATTAATATTGGGAGAGATGGTGTGTGTGTGTGTGTGTGTCTCCGTCCTGGTTAAGTTCACGGGGAGCCTCTGTTCTATAGACAATTTAGCAGGCATTAGCAATGCTCATGTAGCTTTTGTATATCGTCCTTAACATGGAGTCCTGTACCAACGTGAAAACTATAAGATCTGAAATGGATAAGTTATGAAATACTGGAAATATATTTTTGTGCGTAAGAGGGAGAGTGTAAAGGGACCAAGGGTTCAATTATCTCAAATTCAGACATGCATTAGCAGGTGTACTTTGCAATATTTTTTTGCTGAAATGACTTTCTTCTCATTGGTTGGTATAACTTGAGTGAATCTAATCTTGTTTGAAAATACTAGGCTAAATGTGTTACTATGTTTTGAATGTTGTGTGATTTTAGGTAAAGTGTGTGTGTGTGTGTGTGTGTGTGTGTGTGTACACTTCTCTGCTCCTACCCTGTAATACAGAGGCCCATCTCCCAACAGCACGGTGTTAACTCTGGGTTATTTCCTTATATACACCCACAGTCGTGTCCAAGATGGCAGATGACGTCATTGTTTGTTAATCAGTATAAACACCTGTAGGGAATAGAAAACACCCATTCTCTGTGTCTGATGCATTTCTCAAAAGGTTTATTTTAATCTCTGACAACATCCAGTTGTCGTTCCAGGTGGTGGTATTCCATGTCCTTTTGGGTGCCTCTGTTTTACACATTTGTGGCTTTTTATTTAAACAAATGTACATGCGTCCTTTCTAATAAGTTACACCAAGCATTTTTGAAAATGCTATCTCTGTCATGCCAGAGGAAAGTGGATCATCAACTAATTAATGGTCTTTGACGTACCTTTTAAAAAAAAAAAAATCTGTTGGTGATGTTGGGCAGCTGTTGAATTGTGCATTAGTGGTATTGGAGTGGTTATTGGACTTGATGAAATCAGCAGAAGCAAGTGATATTTGGAAACTAGGGTAACCATAATTGTGATGCAAGTTAATACCACACCATAACGCTTGTCACTTTAAACCCTGTTTGTATATGTTGCTGACCTGCCTTTCAATAGCTTCCCTTTTGACCAGATGACAGTGAATAAAACATCCTTCAACGTCCGTCAACCACGGTTTTCTTTTCAGTAGACTAAATGTTACTTAGCAGCGTTGGGGGCTATTCATTTTCAATAAGTGTCAAGTAACATTGACATTGAGATTTGATATTTATGTTCCTTTGTCTTGCTATGGTTGTTGTCTCATAGTAGTACCTCTTTGACTTTAGGGGATGGAGTGAGTAATATTGGATTCCGAGATCATTCATTTTTGAACTGAGCTCTTTCAAAATTAGCATTCTTTTCTAAATGTATTGCAATTATCAGATATGTTTTATTGAGTAATTTAAGATCCTAACATGTCTGAGGTTTCATATTGGTCAGTTCATTTTGGGAACAAAAAAGACTATGAAGATGAATGCTTTTCACTCTAACCCAAGTCTTGGGGCCAGGTTTGTAGACGTTGCACCATAATTTGGCTTAGTAAAACTGGCCCTGTTTCCCTTATAAGAAGTGATTGAAACCGCATCTCCCCTTCAATTTAGCTGATCCGGACTCAATCTGCCATAATAAATAAATCTATATAGATCAATCACACACACACGACAGTTATAGAAGAGAAGTGTTTTTACTTTATTTAGCTAATTACCTGACTTGACCCCATCCTCCCTGTGTTTTCAGATGGTTGGAGAGTCTTGGAGTTCCCTTCAGCCACTGAGAGACGACCTGGATGCGTGTGTGAGTGAAAGAAAGGGGAGGTGTGTGTGTGTGTGTGTGTGTGTGTGTGAGAGAAAGGGGATGTGAGAGAGAAAGGGGATGTGTGTGTGAGAGAAAGGGGATGTGTGTGAGAGAGCAAGGAGGGGAGAGAGCGAGTCAGGATGAGTATGCAGGAGAGGGAGCTGGAGTCTGCGAGGATGTGTGAATGAGATGGAGCTGGTTGTGCTGTAGCAGCACAGAATGGTTTGTGGGTTACACAGAGATGCAGGCCATACTGTGCTGCAGCAGTAACGCCTGGACAGACGGGCATCTGTGGAACCATCCAGAAGAGTGTGTGTGTATGGGATCCACCTGCCTCGTCACTGGCTGCCTTGCTGTAGCAGCACGTAAATATTGGAGTTAAAACTACTGCTGAAGCCTCCAGTATTGCTCGTGCTGCTGAAGCAAAGCTGACCGCTCGCCGCGAGTCTGTCTGCATGCATCCCTCACGCGCAGCACGGGAGAACGATGCGCAGGAGGAGGAGGGGAGACACCGAGAGGGACGCAGTGTGTCATCTTTATGACAGGTACAGACATGAGGTTTTAAGTTGCTTTTGTCCATTTTATTTCCATTCTAATTAATTTTACAACTAGGACTGTTGTATTTTATAGTTCATTGCTTTGGAACATGTTCATGCATTTTTATATCCATTTGAACTATCTTTGCACATTTAAATGACTTGTTTGCATGATTTAGTTGGCCCCATAATGCTTTACTTTTTTTAATGTAAACTCACATGTGCTGCATTTTCTAATAAACGTTTTGAAAGGGTGAACCTTTTGATTATGCTTCAGTCCTTGTAAGTTACCACACAACTGGGCTACCATCCCTCTGGGCGCAGATGTCAGTCCAATGTCTAATTTTCATTTACATTTGGATGAGTTGTCAACTAATGTGAAATCAACTAAATTAACCATGTCATTGGATTTAGGTTTTAAAAGTTGGTGCAAAAAAAATAAATGCTCTCAACTTGAATCTTTTTGCTATTCCAATTTGTTTTTGGGTGAGGGACGTGGGTTGAAATGTGGAAACAATGTTGATTCAACCAGTTTTTGCCCAGTCGGATGCTGTTTGTCCTTTCACGCCAAACAAACTCATGGGGTTATGCCAATAATTATCTTCAGAGAAAACCCAACTATTGAAATGATACAAATAAGTTTCTCAATCTACCATATATTTGATCTCTATAAGGTGTATAACTTGCACCAGCTCTTGCGAAAATGTTCCATATTAGACCTATATATACCCTTACACTGCTGACTTAAGTTCACAAATCATCAGAGTATTTTATGCAAGGATAGGCCTGTGTGATTGGAACCTATCACCTGTATAGGCCTAAAGCAAGCCACACTGTTGTCTAATTTGCATCAGTTAAATTTGAATGGTTAGCATATGTGGGCCTATTCAGAGGGTAAATTGGCTTTTCTGGATTTTATTTTTTATATTCCACACACTGATAATGTCAAGATCTGATTTAATATGTATAGTAATTTAACCCTCATTGAGGCTTTTGGGGGTGGTTGTCTTTTCAGCCGGAGTAAATGACCGTAGCCAAATGGCTAGATAACTGAATCCAATTTGGCCATATTCCTATACATTTTAGCAAGCTATAGGCTGAAGATTTATAATCTTGTGTACAATTAGCCTAATATTTCTAGCATCTATCGTCACTTTGCCAAACACTCGTGAATGTTACCTGCGAGCTTGTTATACGGCGAGTTTCACACCTTTCTACAGCGGTAAAGTCACCGGTCGGCCTATTTCCAATTGGGACAACCTGAAAAATCTGGGTGGGGCTCATGGGCAAACAGGAAGACTACCGCAGCGTAGCCGTCGCATATAGGCCCATCATTAGCATAACTTTGATACAGGTCTAAAAAAGGTCCGTAATATTTTTGAGCCCATACGAGTTCCTGCAAGGCCATCACACTCACCAAATGTAATCTGCAGAGAGGCTATAACACTTGGTCTATACTTTTCTGTCAATTGTTATTTAGATAGGCTGATCAAGCATCCAATTCCATGCAGACATTTCACCTATCAGGGAACTTGGCCTAGCCTATTTGAAATGTCCCAAATATGTTTAAAAGCGGATAGTCTACATATTGGTTGTGGCAGCTAACATAGACAAAGGCTTTTAATAATCAGATTTTATAGAGGAATGTATCACTCATGTCTTAAACCCAGTCGCCTGTTATCAAGATGAGCCCAACTACCATCCGTAGTCTAAAATCAGAGGGAGATTTTCAGTCAATGTCTTAACCAAACAACACTATCCCTATATTCTAGTGTGTATTTTACTATTGTGAAACTTCAGTAAATACATTTTCTGATCTCTGGCTTGATTTGGAACCACACATTTTGTGACAAGCAAATGACGCTGAGCGATGCAATGCCATTTTGAAGGGAAAAGGGCTTATCAAACTGCCATGGACAGAAACCGAAAGTCATGGTTTTAGCAGTGCATGGGTTATGCTTGCATATCTTATTTTTAGGCTAATTGTAACTTTCTTTTGCTATAAGAAAATAAAGCAAGGTGTTCCATTTTGTCACTGGCAAATAGGCCTTAAGCACGTCACACATTGCGCTCTACCATCTCGAAAGTATGCACACGCAGCCCACGAGTTATGCTATATTTTAAATGCTACATATGAAGAAAACAAAATCAATTAAATGCTGAAATAAGACGATCGTTAAATTATTTTTGCAAACTTATTCACCAGAGGCGATAGCCTAAATTTCTCAGGGGACTTTATTGTAAACAGGCCGTGGGTATAGACTGCTTTACCTGCTCGAAAATAGTCCTATGCATTTATATTTTACTTCCCAACCTTTGTCACTGAAGGTTATTATCGAAAGAATATTATACTTTTTATTTAGGCTATTTTGGGTATTTTCTCTACAAACTATTTTGAAGAGCACCCATTTCGTTTTATTAATTCCTATTCACATAGTCAAATGTATTTTAATAATCTGCCAAATGACTTTGCCATGCTTTATGTTGTGCAATTACTTAATAATGTTTAGTTAAAGGCCTATTTAGGCTACGTCTTACAATGCCTTTTGAAATATAACATTTAGTATTTTTGGGAATGTGTGTTTGCCAGGCATTCTGTATTGCTCATATTCTCGTTGCTCATTTGATTTCATCTGGTCGGCTATAGGCTACCAATAATTTGTTAATGTTTTATTCTGGCCATGCATTCACATGTTCCTTCATATGAGACACATCATTTTACTTTAGAAATTATACAATTCACTAGTCAGATTTATGGAGAGGAATTGTAGGCTATAGCTATTGTAATATATTCTTAAACGCCTGATGTTTATCATAATAGTACTGTAATATAATTTATTTGGTCGATAACGTTTTGGGGTCTAAATATGACTTCAGTGGGTTATTTAATTGCAGAGGCCTTTCGGAGCCACAGTTCTGTTTATTGCGCGCCATAGACCATTAGGGTAGCCCTTTATGCTATTCCCACTGAATATTATTCAATATGTTGAATTTAGTTGGATTTTTAAGCGTTAATAGGAAGTGGTAGAAAAATACGGTAGGCCTACGATAATCATTATATAAGATCGTTATGCATGCTGGCACCAAGTCGTCATCATGCCATCACCCAATATTTTGGGTGTATTTAGATAAATGCATCGATTGCCAAATGTCATAATATCAGTATATGTATTTATTTGAAATAGCCTATTAGATATATATTATTTAGTTATTATAGTAAAGAGAAAGACCAACTTTACGTTTTCATCCGTTATTTGCCTGGTAACAGTAGGGCTATATATAGCCTAGGCCTATACATGCCGTGACGTTGGTACTGAATTCTGGTCGGTGCTTACATCAGGTTTTTGTTGTGGTCTGATCCTGGGATTTCCATCAGGATTTCGTTCCTTCAGAAAAATTAAAACAGCACATGTGCAATGGGTGCACTGCCCAATTTTCATTAAAACGTATGGCCCAATGTAGGCCTATATTGTTGCTTCTAGACAATGTTGCATATGGAATGGATCTATTGAGTATAGCCTGTTAAAGTAAGAATTGCTCTTCCATCATCTACTTGCAACATGCATAGACTACATAACGGGCCATTCGGCAAACTATGGCCATATGACAATCCGTGGCATTCAATGTTGCGCACACATTGATATTCACTGGGACAGTTGATTAAATCAATTTAATCCCATACATGTTTAATTAGTTGTTCTAAATTGAATTTAAGAATTAGATTTGGCTCATTGCCTAAGAATTAGATTTGGCTCATTGCCTTTTAATTTTGCACAAAAAAAAAAATGTATAGGCCCAATGCATACGGCCAAAAAACAATCGTCATTCTGGTCATAAGGTAACCTAGGCCTAAAGGCCAATACATCATGTTTTTGAATAGTGCAAATGAAGTTACTATATGTTTTATTTAGACAGGCGAAGCCGTTTTTTTCTATAGGCCTAGTTATGCAACATTCAACCTTGGCCCCGGTGGAGGTTAAATCGCGCGGTGATGACCGATCCACAGGGAAGACAAACATCAAACGAGCATTTGAACGCCTGTGCGGGTGCATGGTATTTCATGTCACATGAGCAGTGTGCAGGCGCACCAATTGAAGCTTCACTTATGACCTTGACCGGTAAAGTAGCCTACACGTGCGAAAAAAAGTGCCTCCACAATTTGTGAAATCCCCTCAGTCACTCAAAAATAAAGATGAAGGAAAATACCAAATGTATGTTTTATTAGGCAAAAAAATGAGTCTGGTGACAGGGTATGAGGCATTATGACAACTCAACAGATGGTCAATTAAAGTAAGGCAAAAATAAACGACAGCACTTAAACTCGATGTAAATATTATTCCTATCCTACAATCTAGCCTGTGGAATGTATAGTAAAAGAAATATCCTGAGGTGACAGACTGACCTGTGTGATCGATCATATGGCTTGGAGAAGGATGGATGGTGCTCCTGGTCAGAGCTGATGCTTAACACTCACCAGAATAGCGTTCTCAAATGACAACATTTAATGTACTGCAATAGTGTTTTGATTTAACTTAGTGTTGTATGGTTGTTCTACGTTTAGATTATATATATATATATATATAAATTCACAAAGCATGATACATATGTGCTTCTAAATACTTGAATAGCTTTCTAGTGTTTGCTATAAATCTACTTATAGCATGGACATTGCTTGCTTCAGATCCATGTAGCAAAAATAACACTCGGGAAATCTAAAGAAATTTACAACGGCTAAGAAATTCGCTAGTTGTGTTTACAAGGCGGTCAAGAAAATCGGCAGGTGTCTTAATGAGGTTCGGGATACAGTTCAGAAACGCACCCACCAGGCAACGCAGGCATCCACTACCTCTCCCCAGCACTGCCACGCACCGTGAGCCAGTTCCAGCCATCCAGCCAGCACTGGCAGATAGACATTGCCGAGCGAGGAGATTTGGGCTGACACCGCGGTCAGGCTGTCCGGCTGCAGCAGGACCAGGGCGCATAAAAGGCACACAAAAAACACGACCACTCTCCCCAGCGCGCTGCCGCCGGAATGCGGGGTCGTTGAGCTATACACGCCACTCTCGTGCGGAACGGAGAGCTTGTCCACATCTTTGAGCTTCATCGAGTCCCAATTTTTGACGTCAAAATTCCTGACCAAGGGACCGACGTCCATGTCTGTCCGGGAGGGCAGCGGAGTTTCCCGGACAACGCGCAACTTCTCCCTGAACTCCTGCATCTGCTCGAGAAAGCAAAGGGGGTCGGTCACATTCCTGAAGGACTCGGCGATGCTGAGAGCGCGCTTCTGCTCCTCCAACGCATCGCTCAATTTATTGATCTCTGGGTCGTAGGCTTGCATCACCACCAACTTCAGCGTCTCAAAATCAGAGAGGATCTCGTTCTTTTTGTGGTCCAGGGCGTTGATCAGTTTGACAAAATATTCGGTTACTTTCTCTGCGTCCCTGGAAACTAACTGGAGCGCCTTTTTCTTACTGGCTTCCAGTGTCTCCAGGCAGGATAGAATATCCGTGCTGTGCCAACTCTCCACTCCCTGGGACAGCTCCTCAAATGCGGATTTCTCCTGCTCGTACGCGTCTTCCAGGGCACAGAATGTATGTCCTTTATGGTCGTCAGTTGTTGCACAAAATCCACAAATAAGTTTCAAGTCTGTGGCACAGAATATATTAAGCGGTTGACCACTGTGGTGTTTGCACAGGGCCATCCTGGGCAACACTCTGATTTTGTTGTATTTCTCAACGATTCCACGTAACGAGTAGTTGATCTGGAGGCTGTTTATGCCGTTTTGAGGAGTCTCCTTGCGGCAACTGGGGCATTTGAACGGGGGTCTCCAAACAGGTCCTCGGTTGTTCCCCTCCAGAATCCCCTCCAAGCACTTCTTGCAGAAGCTGTGTGAGCACGGCAAAACTCGGGGGTCCTCAAAGAGACAGCAGCAAATTGGGCAAGTCAGGTCCTCCTCTAGAAGCTCCATGGTGTTCTGAAATAAAATACAACCAGGATTGAGTGGCGAACAAATCGAAAATAATAGATCAATACACTATCCGTCAGTTAAACATACCCGTTTGTTTAGCTACATCACCCAACAGCGCAATAATTCACAGGTAGTGATGGTGGAAATGCACATCACTAGAATTACGCATGACAACACTTTGGATAAAACGCACAGACTATCCACTCCAGCGACTGGTGTTAAAATTCAGCCACCCTCAAAAAGGAAAATGAGGTGTCGATGTACCCGAGTAAAATATGAAAATAGAAAGCGCAGTGGAACATCATGCCTAGATGCATAGACTATTTGGCTACAGTGAAAAACCTATCGCAACGGTCCCTATTTTTTTTTCCTATGTTCAACGACCTAGTTTACTGTTCACACTAGATGGGTTTTTTTTTGAGACGGGATATCACGCAATCACGACACAGCCGTTTCATCCAACTGGTCTATATATAGATGAGATGGTAACGACTAAGTTCCCACTCACTTTAGATTTGACTTCTGCTTTAATGTTAATAGCCTGCTGAAACGTATCCTTAGCAATATAAGCTATGCTGCATAAACACAAACTTCCACCAACGATTACCACTCAGTATAAACAAGTTTCAGTCTATAAATTAGATCACACACGAGTATGTCCAATTGGCACGGTATTGAGGATGGTTATGACAGCTTTTGCAAGCGTATAGCAACATGCAACTGGACAAAAAAAAACACTTACCAGCTGCTGAGACGCACAGTGCAACGCAATCATGGCGCTTGTTGCTGTGCAGACTTCGCCCTTTCCGGGAGAAAAAATTAACCATTTCATGACCACAGCACTACACTAGCGAACCTTCCAGCTCCAAATAGCGCGCACTATAGTACGCGCCTGATACAGTGGCGCGCAGAAAGTAAAAAAACATCTCAGTGATATTAATGGCAGCGTTTTTTTAAGTACATATTTTTTTCTTTTAAAGAACAAGATGCGTTTTATTTTTCAGTAGGAAAAATATAGAGGATCCCTGCAAATTGGAGAGTGGAGGCGGGCTGTTGCTATGCAAAACATTTTTACATCGTGAAAGATTGTCAACTACTAGGTTCTTAGTCACCCGGCTTTTGATCACTGCCTCCATCGCACCATTTGTATACGTCATTATGAACTTGAAGTAACGTTAATCGATTCTTATGTGTGAAGTTTGAACGTCAGGCAATAGTGCATGTCAATTTGCATTGTAATTTTCATCCCCACTGATACCCAGTGCATGGATACAAAGTAGCCTATTGGAAGTGTTCTCAAAAGACTTGGTGATAGGCTACTGAACTGGCTCCTTTTTTAACTGACGACATGTAGGCCTACCCAGCAACAATATTGGTGCTCATTACAGACATTTGCCGCGTTATTTGATCCCAGATGGAATTCCCACTCTACACACATTTGATCATGCCATGTGTCCCAAGCTTGACACATTGATAACCAATAGCTACTAAGTCACGTGTAAAAAAATATTTTGACCTTGATTTTCTTCCCTTGTTTCCATGCCATCAGTAGCCGCTGCTTTATAAGCAATGTGATTGGGCGCATTGGAAAGGAGCGCATATATGGCTCATGACACTGTGGTATGACTGCCACCAGGTGCCGCTGGTTCATTATGATGGTAGTTTTCTCGTGAGCTTCTTCAGCTCTTGTTGACTTCTTCGGCGTGACCATTTCCGGATAATATTTTAGCCCAAGAATGGCTGCACTGTTTACGTGTTGTCTGGGATGCTGCGGAGATGGGGGAACGGGGCATATTCCCCTCAAAGAAATGCCTAACGTCCAGTTAGATACGCATCATATGGGTGAGAGGAAATATTTCTGACGGTTCGTTGTTTTAAGCTGTAAATCTTCGAGAGAATGCCAATGGGGTTAACCTAGCTACTGTTCAGCTGGCTGTTTTTGACAACGCCGTCAAAAATCAATATTTGTATTTTATTTACTTATTGTACAGGCACGGATGTGGTCATCGTGAAGAGTGGCCGGAGGATATGTGGCACCGGGGGTTGCCTCGCCAACGCTCCCCTGCACCAAAACAAGAGTTACTTTGAGTTCAAGATCCAGTCCACAGGTAATGATTGAACAGTCCATGTAACGTTACTGTCCACCTGCCTGTCTTTGTGTGGGAGATCAAATGGATAAGGAACTATGGGGAATATTTTTTTGTGTGCGCGCATCAGGCAGGGTAGCTTTGGGACGTAACATCGGGAGTTTGTATAATATAATAACAATTCCCCGAGTTGTGATTCACTCTGGCGGCTGGTAACGGGAAATGACCTTAACTTTACAATATAGCCGGCATCACCAAAAAAAACGGACTGTCAACAACTGTCAACAAAATATGTATAATCTCTAGAAACTATACTTACCAGATGTAAAGTGAAATGTGTCCCTCGTTATAAAATGGACGTCTGAATCCAACTTGTGTCCTTAGTGACTTTTCGTAACAGGTTAGGATAAGACAGGTCTACAGCTACAATATGACGATGGTCATGGCTATAATGGATCCATCATGTCATGGCGACTTTGGTCATCGGGTCTAACGGTCATCTTGCGCTGAACTGCGCATGTGCATGCCTTCAAATCAAAGGCACTCCTTCGATGTAAGTTGTTTTTGACAAATGAAAACGTGTCAGTTTTTCACGAGGTTTGAGTAATGGCATGTTCAACTACAAAATACATTTTCTTGAATCTAGGTTGTGCCTTTTAGATTGAGAAAATGAACAACTAAGGAATATTTTTTTTATTTCTTATTGACTTTCCAAACCCTGGCCTGTTTGGCCTTGAAGTGGAGGAGGACCTGTTGGACTGTATGTTCTTAGTGTTTTCTGAGCACAATGTGTTCTCTCCCAGGTGCTTGTAAGGGCAGATATGACAGACAGGTAGGATTCCAGCTGAGGTGGTTTAATAACCTTGATTCACATAAAGCAGGAATGGCACAGCACAGAGTATGTGTTAAAGCACAAGGTATGGTTTAAATTGTTTTAACCAAGAGTGTGTGTGGTTCTGAAAAAAAGGAAATGAAATACAATAGTAAATGGCCGGTTGGTATAAGTTTAATACAACCTCCAAATACATGATCTGTAAAGAATACGGCTACAATAGGTTATGTGCTGCACAGGACAACACGGCTGTGACTTCACTAATGAAAGATCAGATGGGTGCAGCCACACAGCACCATGATCCTCACACAACTGCATATATATATATGCACGCACTGAACCAGTCAGAAGTTTTGACACACCTACTCAAGGGTTTTTCTGTATTTTACTATTTTCTACATTGTAGAATAATACTGAAGACATCAAAACTATGAAATAACACAGATGGAATCATGCAGTAACCAAAAAAGCATTAAACAAATCTAAATATGTTTTATATTCTTCAAAGTAGCCACCCTTTGCCTTGATGACAGCTTTGCACATGCTTGGCATTCTCTCAAACAGCTTCACGTGGAATGTTTTAGCAACAGCCTTGAAGGAGTTCCCACATATAATGAGCACTTGTTGGCTGCTTTTCCTTCACTCTGCGGTCTTAACTCATCCCAAACCATCTAAATTTGATTGTGGAGGCCAGGTCATCTGATGCAGCACTCTATCACTCCTTGTTGGTCAAATAGCCCTTACTCAGCCTGGAGGTGTGTTGGGTCATTGTCCTGTTGAAAAACAAATGATAGTCCCACTAAGCGCAAACCAGATGGGATGGCGTATCGCTACAGAAGGCTGTGGTAGCCATGCTGGTTAAGTGTGCCTTGAATTCTAAATAAATCACTGGCAGTATCACCAGCACCCCCACACCATCACGCCTCCTCCTCAATGCTTCACGGTGGGAACCACAAATGCAGAGATCATCCATTCACCTGCTCTGCGTCTCACAAAGACACGGCAGTTGGAACCAAAATCTCAAATTTGGACTCAAACCAAAGGAAAGATTACCACCTGTCAAATGTCCATTACTCGTGTTACTTGGCCCAAGCATGTCTCTTCTTATTATTGGTGACCTTTAGTATCAATCAAATGTATTTATAACGCCCTTCCTACATCAGCTGATGTCACAAAGTGCTGTACAGAAACCCAGCCTAAAACCCCAAACAGCAAGCAATGCAGGTGTAGAAGCACGGTGGCTTAACTCCCTAGAAAGGCCAGTAGTGGTTTCTTTGCAGCAATTCGACCATGAAGGCCTGATTCACGCAGTCTCCTCTGAACAGTTGATGATGAGTAGTCTGTTACTTGAACTCTGAAGCATTTATTGGGCTGCAATTTCTGAGGCTGGTACATCTAATGAACTTATCCTCTGCAGCAGTGGTAACTCTGAGTCCTTTCCTGTGGCGGTCTTCTTGAGAGCCAGTTTCATCATAGCGCTTGATGGTTTTTGCGACTGGACTTGAAGAAACTTTCAAAGTTCTTGAATTGTTCCATATTGACGGACCTTTCACGTCTTAAAGTAATGACGGACTGTCGTTTCTCTTAGCTTATTTGAGCTGTTCTTGCCATAATATGGACTTAGCCCTATTTGGTAAAATACTGTCTTCTGTTGTGTGAAATTCATAGATTAGTGCCTACTTAATTTATTTAAATTGACTGATTCCCTTATTTGAACTGTAACTCAGTAAATTTGTTGGATGTTGCGTTTTTTAATATTTTTTTTCAGTACAGATACTTCTTTCTCAGAGATCACCCAGCGTGCATCTACTTCACATCACCGGTGGGCGGCGCTACAGCTCTCCTATGATGAACTCATATTTATTCTCCATAGTCTTTCATACAGGTGTGTTTCGCAAGCATTCCCGGAAGTCGCTCTCAGATTTTAGCTAACCCTATTTCAAACTAACCTAATTATCTTAACCTGAACCTAAATCACTCTCTGTCATAGCTCTATACCACCTAGTCAAAACCCTGCTTCCGCTAGATGGCTCTATTATCCTTACGTCGTTTGTCATTCGCATTAAACCAGACAGGAAGAGGCGACGCGAAAGGGTTTACTCTGCCCAAAAACTGTCTGTATGGAGGTCACGGAGTATCGATCTTGGTCAACAAATGTAATTTCTAATTTGCCACCTGAGGCTTATTTGATCAAATATACGTTATGTAATGGTTAGGTTGTTATGAATGTACTGATAAGTGGACGCACGTGGCATTTCGGCAACGTTGTGCCTGTTCACACTTATCTGTCCTCTCATTGGCTATAATGGTCCCACCTGGTGTTACCTCCGCTCGCCTGCCTTCCATCTTTGAGGACAGGGATTTATATTGTTAGTGTCACTCGACCATCTTGTTAAAATAATAGATAATATTTTATTAAACTGCACGGCTGGTAATACACTTGTCCCCCGGCGACCGGTTCGTACATAAAACATCCTCCATTCAGGCTGGAGAAGTAGTTTCCTTAATTGAATGTCCCGCCGGCTAAAAAAAGCTGGGAGAATATGCATACCGTTTTAACAAAACACATTTGTTCACCACAATGCTAGAGTGGCTAATGCTACTTGCTGCGCATTGCATTCATCCTGTGGTAAACAGACTGCTTCAACCTGATTGGCTGAATTGGAATATTGTGTTTTGTTAAGACAGTATGCATATTAACAATTTTTAGGTTGGCGGGCCATTAAATCAGGTTAGGGAGGAAAATGACGCATTTGCAGCCTGAATGGATAATGTTTTATGTACGAACAGGTCGCAGGGGACACGAGTGTATTTATTACCAGCTCTGCAGTTCAATGCAGGACGTCGATGACAAACGACGTAAGGATTATAGCGCCATCTGGCGGAATCAGGGCTACAGGCAGAGGAGATTCCCCTCGGTCCACTCCAGTGGTTATAGGATTTACAGTACACACCCTCCACTGGGGGTACGTGTGGACTTCTACATACTTACTGTCCTGAACCAGCCTGGTTACACACCAACCATAGTTGCTGGAAGCGATACTGGAAAGCAAAAAAAGCCAGTCCAAGCGAGCCAAAACATTGACTAGAAGGAATGCTCTCCTCGTAGTCGAAATGACCATATACCAATATAGTTCCACCCCTGAACTTCAAATAAAATGGTTTGAAGACCAGCACTGTACGGTTTGTGTTGGCAAGCTTGTTTTTAATGGTTCTGACATCTGTGTGCAGGTATATGGGGGATAGGTGTGGCAACTCAGAAGGTGAACCTGAACCAGGTCCCCATGGGGCAGGACATCAACAGCCTTGTCCTGAGGCATGATGGCTCGATGTATCACAACAACGAGGAGAAGAACCGCCTCCCTGCCAATAGCCTTCCACAGGAGGGGGACATTGTGGTGAGTGGACTGGTCTGGTGTAGTGCAACTAAGCCTGTTGTATACGTATACTCAAGGTCTTTATTAAAGCATTAATGAACATGCTCTATAACATCTCAAACAAAGCAAGGAAAGCACATGGCATAATTGAAACACAGCAATATTATTAATTTCTGATAAAAGGCAGTCCAACACTAACTACATGGGTAAAAAAAGGAATGCGACAAACTTACTTACTCAGTAACGCATCCAGGTTATACAAATAAAAAAACATTAGTCTTTAGCTTTAAACTACACAATAAACACGTTCTCCAAACACTACACAGTCATGCTTGCAGTCAGAGCGGAAGAGGCGAAGTGGGTGGGTCCACTCCTGTCAACCTGTCCACGTAGGAAACGGTGATAAGCAGGTCAATAATGAATTGGCCTGCCTTTGGGACAACAACTCCCATTGTTCGGTCAGAGAGGAGACCATCTCAATTATATATGAATTAGTATCTCTGTTCCAGTCCACACTGATTATGGACAGGTGAGGCTACTTAAGGTGTTTTGGAGGAAGTCCCACCTCTATAGAGGTAGATTGGGCCGGGCCAGAGATCAAATAGAATTGTATTAGTCACATGTGTCGAATACAACAGTGAATGCTTCCTTACGAGCCCCAACAATGCAGTTAAAAAAAATACGGCTAAGAATAACAAATAAAAGTTACAAGTAGTTAAAGATCAGCAGTAAAATAACAATAGGGAGACTATGTACAGAGTCAATGTGTGGGGGCACCGGTTAGTTGAGGTAATATGTACATGTAGGTAGAGTTATTAAAGTGATTATGCATAGATGATAACAGAGTAGCAGTGGTGTAAAAGAGGGGGAGAGGGGGGACAGTGTAAATAGTCTGGGTAGCCATTTGATTAGGTGTTCAGGAGTCTTATTGCTTGGGGATAGAAGCTGTTTAGATGCCTCTTGGACCTGTACATAATGAAGAGATGCTCATGTCACTGCCCAGTGGGAGTCGTTGTCCCAAAGGCAGGCGACAAGCTTAGGTCCAAAATAAACCCATAGAAACATTGGGCTTATTTTGGCAAGAGTGAAACCTTTTGATTTACCTCTTCCTCTCTGGACAGGCTAAGGGGAAATTCAGCCAGAAGGTGTACAGGGAATCTAATCAGTTGTTTTTTCGTCTCAGGGCATCACATACGACCATGTGGAGCTGAATCTCTATCTGAATGGGAAGAATATGCACTGTCCAGCTTCAGGGATCAGAGGCACCGTGTTCCCAGTGGTTTATGGTGAGTATGTGTGTGTGTGTGTGTACACAGCTGCATGCACAGGGACCTTCATGGTCCAAACATACCAAGACAGTCGTGAAGAGGGCACGACAAAACCTTTCCCCCCTCAGGAGACTGAAAAGATTTGGCATGGGTCGCCAGATCCTTAAACGGTTCTACAGCTGCACCATCGAGAGCGTCCTGACCGGTTGGATCACCGCCTGGTATGGCAACTGCTCGGCATCTGACCATAAGGCGCTACAGAGGGTAGTGCAGACGGCCCAGTACATCACTGGGGCCAAGCTTCCTGCCATCCAGGACCTATATGATAGACAGTGTCATAGGAAAGCCCCAAAAACTTCAGTCACCCAAGTTATAGATTTATTTCTCTGCTACCGCACAGCAAGTGGTACTGAAGTGCCAAGTCTAGGACCAAAAGGCTCCTCAACAGCTTCTACCGCCAAGCCATAAGACTGCTGAACAATTAATAAAATCGCCACTGGACAATTTACAATGACCCCCCCCCCCCCTTCTCTTTTGTACACTGCTGCTACTCGCTGTTTATTATCTATGCATGGTCACTTCACCCCTACCTACATGTACACATTACCTCAACTAGCCTGTACCTCCACACACTGACTCAGTACCAGTGCCCCCTGTATATAGCCTCGTTATTCTTATTGTGTTACTTTTTATTATTACTTTTTACTTTAGTCTACTTGGTAAATATATATTTTTTTACTCTTCTTGAACTGCACTGTTGGTTAAGGGCTTGTAAGTCAGCATTTCACGGTCAAGTCTACACTAGTTGTATTCAGCGCATGTGACATGTTGATTTGATTCTTACTTTCTCAGGAGGGAAAACTACCAATATCAAAGTTTTATTCATATTTTATTATTTCTCTTAACTTATATTAACATAATATATGTTAACCCTTGCTCTCCATTTTGTTAATTCCCAGTGGAAAAAAACAGTCTCAAATGCCTAGTAAATCTGCCCCCAAAATATTTATGGTTCTATTTTTCTGCCACAAGAGGGCAGTAAGTACAAAGCTGAAACTGACATCCTTCCTTTTGGTAGCATATGATGTTAAGGTCATTTAATACTACTGTATATTTGTTGTTGCTGGCACACAGGGTTTCCCATGTGGTTCCTAACGCTGAAGTGCTAAATTGAGATCCAGTCAGTGAGTTATACCTGCTAAAGTATCCTCATGAACACTGACTTGTTGATTTGATCTTTCTCTTCTGTCCCAGTGGATGACAGCGCCATCTTAGACTGCCAGTTCAGTGACTTCTACCATACGGCGCCGCAAGGCTTCGAGAAGATTCTGTTCGAGCAGCAGATTTTCTGACCAGCACCTCCTTATACCTCCAGGCCTTTACACACACACACACACACAACCCTCAGCGCTCCTTGTTGCTCCGCAGAGATCTGTGACCCCCACCCTCGTTCCAGCTGGTTTGAGTGTCCCTCTGTATGTGTTCTGGTTACTCTGCTTTAAAGCTGTTCTGGGTCCAGTTGGTTTAGCTCTTGGTTGGTGCCAACACTGGAGCAGTAAGAAAATTGATCCCAAGTCAGCGGTGAAGGGCATTGAGTAGCCAAAGTGGTGTGTGTGTGTGTGTGTGTGTGTGTGTGTCGCATTTGCAGCTGAAAGACAGTCAAGTTAGTCAATATTGCTTTGCTTCAGTTGTAATCATCCTGCATTGCAACAATTTGTTATGGTTGCTGCTTCTTTCTGAAAAGAGTTTAAACAATGTTTATGTGTTGAGTCTGACAGTATTGTTGTGCAATCACTACACATGTCCATTGGTCTGGACCAGAAGCCATGTTGAGTGTTCTTTACTGCTACCTATGTATGGTTTGATTATGGAATCTCAATGAACTCTTAATGCCATATTGATATGTGGGGGCATACACACCCCAAAATATATATACAAATTGTATTTGTTTATAGCTGACACTAATGTTCGATGTTTTGTTTCCCTAATAATTGACATTGATTTAGTTATTCGTATTTAGATTTTTCATATTTTGATCATGATCTCTCATTTAAAGTAATTTGTCACGGCTCTGATGGTTATTCCAGATTGGGGTTGGGTAGGTTACTTTCTGAATGTAATCCTTTACTAGTTACCTGTCAAATTCTAATCAGAGGCGCAACTTTTGGATTGCCCAAACTCCGTAACGTATTCTGATTACTTTTGGATTACATTCCTTTTAAGAGGTGTTAGAAAATGTGAAAGTAATCCAAGAAGTAATCTAGTTTTTCTAAATTATCTGTGATCTTATAACAATTTTGCTGTTACTCCCCAACGCTGTATTTGTGGATGTGACGTTGTCCTACCCTACTATATTTCAACTGTCAGATGAACACATATCTCCTTTTGAAGTGTGAAAACTGTCTCAAATGTTAAATGCTTGTTTTAGTTTGCACTAATGAGATGTATGTTGAATATTAACCCACACCTGAATACTTATTGTCTAATACAATAAAGAAACTTGTCTCTAGAAGCATTGAACTATTTTGGAACTCATTGGTTTAATGGTATGTGGGTGTTTGTTTTAGAAAAGGTTAAAAACATTCGGCTTAAATTGTGGCTAAGCTTTTGACACAACACCTAACGGTGCTTTCACACTTGGTCACTTTCAGACAATTTTTGTGAACTCAGTGCGGTTCGCTTATTTCTTTGTACAGTGTGAACACTCCAAAGGAACTCAGACTGCTCAAAAGAGCCACCGAAGCGAACTGAACTGAGACCATCTTGAGATGTGGTCTGAGTTTGGTTTGCTTGAATTCTGCAGTCCGGTTCCTTTTTTTAGGGCAATGTGAACGCAAAGCTCCCCAGGTTCACTTGTCATTATTCCCACCCTAGACTACTGCAACACCGTTCCCCCTGCCATAAACCCTGACACACTAGACTACTGCAACACCGTTTCCCTGCCATAACCCCTGACACACTAGACTACTGCAACCCTGTTCCCCCTGCCATAAACCCTGACACACTAGACTACTGCAACACCGTTCCCCCTGCCATAAACCCTAACACACTAGACTACTGCAACACTGTTTCCCTGCCATAAACCCTGACACACTAGACTACTGCAACACCGTTCCCCCTGCCATAAACCCTGACACACTAGACTACTGCAACACCGTTTCCCTGCCATAAACCCTGACACACTAGACTACTGCAACCCTGTTCCCCCTGCCATAAACCCTGACACACTAGACTACTGCAACCCTGTTCCCCCTGCCATAAACCCTGACACACTAGACTACTGCAACACCGTTCCCCCTGCCATAAACCCTGACACACTAGACTACTGCAACACTGTTTCCCTGCCATAAACCCTGACACACTAGACTACTGCAACCCTGTTTCCCCTGCCATAAACCCTAACACACTAGACTACTGCAACACCGTTCCCCCTGCCATAAACCCTGACACACTAGACTACTGCAACCCCGTTCCCCCTGCCATAAACCCTGACACACTAGACTACTGCAACCCTGTTTTCCCTGCCATAAACCCTGACACACTAGACTACTGCAACACCGTTCCCCCTGCCATAAACCCTGACACACTAGACTACTGCAACACCGTTCCCCCTGCCATAAACCCTGACACACTAGACTACTGCAACACTGTTCCCCCTGCCATAAACCCTGACACACTAGACTACTGCAACACCATTCCCCCTGCCATAAACCCTGACACACTAGACTACTGCAACCCTGTTTCCCCTGCCATAAACCCTGACACACTAGACTACTGCAACACTGTTCCCCCTGCCATAAACGCTGACACACTAGACTACTGCAACCCTGTTTCCCCTGCCATAAACCCTGACACACTAGACTACTGCAACACCGTTTCCCCTGCCATAAACCCTGACACACTAGACTACTGCAACACTGTTCCCCCTGCCATAAACGCTGACACACTAGACTACTGCAACACCGTTTCCCCTGCCATAAACCCTGACACACTAGACTATTGCAACACCGTTCCCCCTGCCATAAACCCTGACACACTAGACTACTGCAACCCTGTTCCCCCTGCCATACACCCTCACATTGTTGCCACAAAAGAGAAGCTGATGTGCAGTTTTGTGGGGAAAAAATGTGCTGTTTTTGGATATTGATTAGTGATTGTCAAGGATGTTTTTAGTTCAGATTATTTGTTTGCAATATCTGATATAAAGGCTAAGAGAGCTTTAAGCTATTAATTGATTGTGGGGGTTGAATAGTGTGAGTAGACAACAGATTTGGTGAGAATCACAACAGGGCACAAAATCTATTCTAGCTTTTAAAGGGACAGTAGCCTACCTTGGGTGTACAATTTTCAATTACAGCATTATTTATTTTGCAGTTATTCTATTGGTTACAGAATAAATAGCAATCAAATGTTAATAGTAACTACGGATTACAATTATGTCTCATATTTTAACTAAATGCAGTCTATTAGCTTCCAAAATGTAAGTAGGGATATCTAGCTGTCCGCTAATGCATTTTGATTGAATGGCTTGTCCTACACTTTGTTAAAACCCAGTGGATGTTGGAAAAGGATATTGGTTCCTTTCTAAATAGTTGAAGTGAACTGGCAAAAGAGTTGATTCCTCATTTAAAGGCAAGGGCAGTATGAATACAAAGTGAACTGAGTTATTTAGTTTTTTCTCTTTACCCCAGAGTTCACTTTAAAGAGGACTGACTAAATGTGAAAACACCATAAGTCATGCTTTGATAAAGACATCATACAAACCTTGCCATGCATTTCATAATTAGCTGATCGTGGACTACAGGAAAAGGCGGGTCAAACAGGCCCCCATTAACATTGACTGGGCCGTAGTGGAGCAGGTCGAGATTTTCAAGTTCCTTGGTGTCCATATCACTAACAAACTATCATGGTCCAAACAGAGTGTACCCCGCACACTGACTCGGTACTGGTACCCCCTGTATATACAGTAGACTCGTTATTTTAATTTTATTGTGTTTATTTGGTAAATATGTTCTTAGTTCTTGAACTGCACTGTTGGTTAAGGACTTGTAAGTAAGCATTTCACGGTAAGGTCTACACTTGTTGTATTCGGCAAATAAAGTGACACAAAGTTTGATTTTGATTTGATTCACAGGCCTCTCTTACTGATGCCTTTATGACACCGTGTACCATGTAGTGAATAGGACAAAATCCTGATGGGAAAATCTTTTTTGGCTAAGCCAAGGTACATGACTTACTGAGGTGTCTGCAGATTTTCAAAATGTTTTAAATGAATGATATTTAAAAATGAACCATGATGATGGCTTTGCGAGCCATTTCTAAAACATCCCATCAAAAATAGGATAGCCCGTCACCGAGCTCCTCCCTCATACTACCCATCTGAATTACGTCTGGTCGCCCCTGTGCTCAGCAGTATATTTACAGTGCTCTGCCTTTCACTGGAGATCAAACGCCGGAGTACTCACGAACCAAGCAAACAGACATGGCAGAAAACGCCGACTTGGATAACCACCGTATCAAGAGCTTCAAAAACAAGGGACGCGATGTCGAGGTAGGATGCCTCGCATTTGGATAGAGCGGGTTACCAGTGATTCGTGTTGGATTTTTACTTTAGACACCGGCTATCTTCACCGGCCTTGTCTGCTGACAAGCTTTTGATGAAGCCGTGTTAGTTAGTTAGCTAGCTAGCTTGCAAGCAAAGATTGTAACGTAAGCTAGCAATGTGCTCAGGGGGCTTCGC
This sequence comes from Oncorhynchus mykiss, assembly GCF_013265735.2. NCBI lineage: Eukaryota > Metazoa > Chordata > Actinopteri > Salmoniformes > Salmonidae > Oncorhynchus > Oncorhynchus mykiss. The sequence continues at coordinate 71,947,761 of NC_048567.1, forward strand.
TAACGACGAACTATTACCTAGCTGATTACCTAAGCAGTTAACTTAGCTACCACCTGTTTTGAAAGCAGAATATAGTTTACAGCCCAACTGGCCAAATCCAAAGACGGTAGTTAGCAGAAGCATGTATTAGCTACATAGACTCTCTAACTAACTGAACCCTGTTCAGAACTGACAGTAGCTCGATATCTTTTTGGTTAGTACCCTTGCCTTGTCCAACAATAATGAGCTATCTAACTGTGACCAGCTAAAATAGGCATTTTTGAACGACTGCCTGTGCTGTAAATGATCTTCTAGTTAGCTGTTTACATAAGCCAGTTAGCTCGCTCGGTTAATATGTCGATTGAATTATTATGTTAGGACTGCATGCTGACGTTAACTTGAATCGGTTTACTTGCTAGTTCCACCACACACCAACTTTTTATCCGCATAACGTTAGGTCGGTATCTTATGGCCGAGCTGTCAATGTTAAACTATGGCATGCTGACTTCACGTATTTATATTGGTTAGCTGTGGTATCTTTGACAATAACGCACACACTCTGTTTTATGTCTTTACAGAGTTATACAAAGAGTCATCTTTAAGACATCCTCAGTGTATGAAGGCTCCCATTGGAATGAGTTTTCTAAATAGTAGCTGAAGATAGGAGTTGATTTGTCTTTGGGAGCCATCTAAAACCATGGGATGTGGACCAGTCCCATAAGTGGTTGTTTTGAAACCGCAAGCTAACGTTACAAACACATGGCTACTATGATGGACAGGCAGACATTGCAAAGTGTGTCACTAGGGCTATTTCTGGCATCCTGGATGTCTAGCTTGGGTTCTCCCAGGAGGTACAACCTGATCTGGGGCCTAGTGGAGGGTCCAGGAGGTAGATTAAGCCCTAAGAAGCACTGATCTGGGACCAGAGAGTTGTGTGTTCCTGCAATGGTTGATTACTGAAACAATTTGGCACACACTATAGTATTGGGGTGGGCAGTGGGAAAATCATAGATTGGGGTTTGGTCGAGGTTAAAGTTTCCCATAGCCACAGATCTAGGATGAGTTTGGTTAACCCAAATCCTGACCTTAACCACTAGGATGATCTGACTCTGCTCCAGCAGAAGGGGCAACTTTGGCCAATTCTTCCCAGTTCAACTGTCTCTCACTAAACAGCCTTATGGGACATCATGTGAGAGGCAGCCAGCATTACTTATCAAATATCTGCTTTGCTCTGTAAAGTCTAACATGTTTGGACTTGCTCTGTCAGTGTTGTGGCCTTGGACTTAATTGTTCATCCCAGGTCACTGTATCCAGGGGGAACGCTCACTGTTGACTCAGGACACTGTCCACTGGTCAAGCTATGTTTAGGCTACAGCCTAATATATGTATAAACTAATCATTGTCTTTAATCTGAATCCAGATTAGATGAATCAGACGTGTTAGTGCTTGGCTAGAATAAAAGCCTGCATCGACCCACACTGGCCCTCTGCTGATCTAGTCGGTGCTCATACCGATGCTCCTGACTGGGACACTGTCTGGTTGTTAGAGAGAGGAGAAGGTGTCTCACTCAGGTTCTCTGCACCTCATCCTCTCTAGACAGGGGTAAGACCAGACCAAGTATGATGTTACTGCTATTAGGATGGCAATATGAACTGCACCGACAGTCACAAGATCTGAGACCAGCTCACAGCAATGAGTGGACTATGAACACACCGGTTAGGGCTCGGAATTGCCAGGGACCTCATGATATGATATTCTCATGATACTTAGGTGCAGATACGATATTATCATGATACTTAGGGGCAGATACGATTCTATTCCGATTCAATGTTTCAAACACATTTCTCACCATATCTCTGCTGCAGAGGGACACGCTCACTAATACTGGTACACAAACACATTTCTCACCATATCTCTGCTGCAGAGGGACACGCTCACTAATACTGGTACACAAACACATTGATTAACCTGAACCGTAACCACATCCAGTGGTGTTACTGTTATGCTGTTAGACTATAGTTTACATATGAGTCCCCTCAATTCCTATGTTCTGACCTGAGTCCAGAGAGATGTTGTTATGAATAACTCTCCTTAAAAATGTTTTTATAAATGAAGGATTTTCTTTCTCATGTTGCTTCGTTTGTGTTCCAGACTATGAGAAGACATCGAAATGACGTGACAGTGGAACTGAGAAAGGTGAGTGAAGAAGCCTCATTTTAATATTTTTGTTGACGCACGACTTTGTAGCGGTGCTTCTACTGCTCCCTATATTAATGTGTTAGTATTCACCTCTCTGCTTACACAGACCTTTTAAACAGGCTGTTTCTTTCTCAACCTGTGTCTTGCCCCAGACAGGCTGGGTATTCCTCTTTGTCCATACAGAATGATCCCCTTCTCTATAGAGGCACTAACCCCAGTCTAACACTCTGTCTCCAACCATGACCTTTCACCTCTCTGGATTTACCTCTGACCCATGTAAACTGCCTCCTCACCGTGACCTCATAGGTATCTTTGTTTGACCTACTGCAGTCATATGCTGCAGGTAGAAATTGCTCTTGGGCACAGATCTAGGATCAGTTTATCCTCCCTAGATCCCAACCAAAATTTTGAAAAAAAGCCAAACTGACTGTAAGAGAAATGTAACCCTACTTCCAGTAGGGATGGGAATTGCCAGGGACCTCATGATACGATATTATCACGATACAATATGTATTTCGATTCTCATGATTACATATGTATTGATTCCATACTGTGATTTTATTGATATTCGATGTTGCGAACATATTGCTCACCATATGTCTGCTGCAGAGGGATGAGAGGGAGCCACGAGTCATGGAAATAAGTGTACCCCCCCCCCCCCCAAAAAAAATGTTGGTACAGCAAACTAGCACAAAAATAATATTGTGATATCTTCTCATACATATATGAATGTCAAAAATAATATCCAGATATGAAACTGTATAAATCACCCCACCCCCCCCATCACTAACTCCCAGGACCAGGGATCTCATGGGAATCCCAGTTTGGATGGAGCCCTTGACCACAACTGACCCCTGAAACTGTTAGCCCAATTCTTATTCACCTCAGTCATTCAGCCACTCCCTCTACACCCTTCACCTTGATCTGCAGACCTGTGTACTGTTTCTGTATACTCTACTATCAGAGTTAGTGATGATCTCTAACAGACTACATCCTAGTGATTAACAGAGATTTAAAAGTATATTCAGATATAATCTATCCTGAGATGCTTGGTGTGCTACTGCTAAAAGGTGCTACATGGTCAATCTGACGCCTGTGTTGGCCTTGCAGCATTTACAGTGATACGGCCTCTGCAGAAGTCAGGCCATTCATACACTACATGACCAAAAGTATGTGGACACCTGCTTTCCAAAATCACAGGCATTAGTATGGAGTTTGTCCCCCCCCTTGCTGCTATAACAGCCTCTACTCTTCTGGGAAGGCTTTCCACTAGATGTTGGAACATTGCTGCAGGGACATCAGCCACAAGCATTCGTGAGGTCGAGCACAGATGTTGTGCGATTAGGCCTGGCTCACAGTCGGTGTTCCAATTCATCCCAAAGGTATTCGATGTGGTTGAGGTCAGGGCTCTGTGCAGACCAGTCAAGTTCTTCCACACTGATCTCGACAAACCATTTCATGCTGAAACAGGAATGGGCCTTCCCCAAACTGTTGCCACAAAGTTGGAAGCACAGAATTGTCTAGAATGTCATTGTATGCTGTAGCATTAAGATTTCCCTTCACTGGAACTAAGGAGCTTAGCCCTAACCATGGAAAACAGCCCCAGACCATTATTCCTCCTCCACCAAACTTTAAAGTTGGCACTATGCATTCGGGCAGGTAACGCTCTCCTGGCATCCGCCAAACCCAAATTCTTCCATCAGACTGCCAGATGGTGAAGTGTGATTCATCACTCCAGATAACGTGTTTCCACTGCTCCAGAGTCCAATGGCGGTGATCGTTACACCGCTCCAGCCGATGCTTGGTATTGCACTTGGTGATCTTAGGCTTGTTTGCAGCTGCTCGGCCATGGAAACCCATTTCATGAAGCTTCCGATGAACAGTTCTTGTGCTGACGTTGCTTCCAGAGGCAGTTTGGAACTCAGTAGTCAGTGTTACAACAGAGGACAGACAATTTTTTTTACCCGCTTCAGCACTCAGTGGTCCTGTCCTGTGCTTGTGTGGCCTACCACTTAGAGGCTGAGCCATTGTTGCTCCTAGATGTTTCCCCTTCACAATAACAGCACTTACAGTTGACCGGGACAGCTCTAGCAGGGCAGAAATTTGACAAACTGAATTGTTGGAAAGGTGGCATCCTATAACACTGCCATGTTGAAAGTCACTGAGCTCTTCAGTAAAGCCATTCTACTGCCAATGTTTGTCTATGGAGGTTGCTTGGCTCTGTGCACAATTTTATATACCTGTCAGCAACAGGTGTGGCTGAAGTAGCCCAATCCACTAAGGGGTGTTCACATACTTTTGTATATACAGTACCAGTCAAAAGTTTGGACACCTACTCATTCAAGGGTTTTTCTTTATTTTTACTATTTGTAGAATGGAATAATAGTGAAGACGTCATAACTTTGAAATAACACATGGAATCATGTAGTAACTAAAACAAAATGTATTTGAGCTTCTTCAAAGTAGCCACCCTTTGCCTTGATTACAGCTTTGCACACTCTTGGCATTCTCTCAACCAGCTTCATGAGGAATGCTTTTCCAACAGTCTTGAAGGAGTTCACACATATGCTGAGCACTTGTTGGCTGCTTTTCCTTCACTCTGCAGTCTTAACTCATCCCAAACCATCTCAATTGGGTTGAGGTAGGTTGATTGTGGAGGCCAGGTAATCTGATGCAGCACTCTATCACTCCTTGTTGGTCAAATAGCCCTTACACAGCCTGGAAGTGTTTTGGGTCATTGTCCTGTTGAGAAACAAATGATAGTCCCACTAAGCTCAAACCATATGGGATGGTGTATTGCTGCAGAATGCTGTGGTAGCCATGCTGGGTAAGTGTGCCTTGCATTCTAAATAAATCACCTACAGTGTCACCAGTGATCTGTAGTGATTTTTATATATTCTATAAATACTGATTTTATTTATCACACCACTTCCTCCATGCTTCACGATGGGAACCACGCATGCAGAGATCATCCGTTCACCTACTCTGCATCTGACAAAGACACGGCAGATGGAACCAAAAATCTCACATTTGGACTCATCAGATCAAAGAACAGACATCCACCGGTCTAATGTCCATTGCTCATGTTTCTTGGCCCAAGCAAGTCTCTTCTTCAAATTGGTGTCCTTTAGTAGTGGTTTCTTTTCAGCAATTTGACCACGAAGGCCTGATTCATGCAGTCTCCTCTGAACAGTTGATGTTGAGATGTGTCTGTTACTTGAACTCTGAAGCATTTATTTGGCCTGCAATCTGAGGTGCAGTTCATTTAAATGAACTGCAGCGGAGGTAATTCTGTATCCTCCTTTTCTGTGGCTGTCCTCATGAGAGCCAGTTTCATCATAGTGCTCAATGGTTTTTGTGACTGGACTTAAAGAAACTTTCAAAGTTCTGCACTTGAAGATTCTTGTATTAAAGTTATGATGGACTGTCATTTCTCTTTGCTTATTTGAGCTGTTCTTGCCATAATATGGACTTTGGTCTTTTACCAAATAGGGCTATCTTCTGTATAACACCCCTACCTTGTCACAACACCACTGATTGGCTCAAACACATTCATTTGTAGAATTTCTTTCTTTCTTTTAACAAGGCATACCTGTTAATTGAATTGCATTCCAGGTGACTACCTCATGAAGATGGTTGAGAGAATGCCAAGAGTGCGCAAAGCTGTCATCAAAGCAAAGGGTGGCTACTTTGAAGAATCTCAAATATAAAATATATTTTGTTTTGGTTACTCCATGATTCCATATGTGTTTTTTCATAGTTTTGATGTCTTCACTATTCTTCCATGTAGAAACAAATTAAGAAAAACCCCTGAATGGGTAGGTGTCCACTTCTGACTGGTACTGTATATAGTGTACTTGCGTTTTGCAGTGCAGAGCTGTTGTGAAGGAAGTTCTCAAGGAAGTGAGTTTGTTTATACAGGACCTCCCCGCCCCCACCTACCCGTCAACCAATCATGTCATTGCGGAGCTATACGGTGCCCTCCGCAGTTGTTTAAACATTTGGTACAGAGCTCGATTTGGCCTCTGCATGCCTCCAGAGGCTGCAGAATTGCGTCACACCCTCTTTACGGAGCTTCCAACCACATTTTCAGATCAAGCAAAAATTGGCTTAAATCTGAATCCTTTAATATACAGGTTGTACTGTGTTGGATACAATACAACAAATTAGTTTGGTAGTCATGCAGCTGCTCTGTTTACACCTTTGTAAAGAGCCAGAGACTGAAGGGTTGCTCTGACCCCCTCCTGTGATACGTAGCTATCTCTCACTCATATGTCTAACAATCCGCTACTCTCATGTTGACTCTGTGATCTCTCTGACGCAAAATAATACCCTGTTCATAGCTTTGAATCTTACTTCGTCCTCTGCTAGACCCCCCTCTGAGCTTTGACACACTCTTAACTCTCCTTCCACTTCCTGTTTTTTTTCTCAGATGCTAAAACAACCCCCCTCGTCAAGGCTTTTGAGTCTGTCACTCACTCTTTTTACTTCATGATGCTGATTGGGATTTGCTGAGTCACTTGGTTGAGGAAGAGAAACTGAGGGAAGTTACCACTGATTCAGAGAGTGAGACATAGCTGTTGATGGGTGATAGCGGGTGAGGGAGAATAGGGTTTGTTGGTGCTGCCTGCCGGAGCAGAGAGCAGCACAGGACTGGTTAGCCGCCAGCAGTGACGCACGGCCCGGCACTGCAGCACACACTGGAATGTAGGCCAAGGGAATATCCCTCCTACCACTGACTCGCATGTTGAGTGTGTGTGTGTGTGTCTTTCACACTCTTTTCAACACCAGTGTGTCTGTATACTAATTTTTGTTGCGTGTGCATTTGTGTGTGTGTCTCACTGTACCCTAGGAGCCTTACAGTTGGTGTGTGTGTCTCACTGTACCCTAGGAGCCTTACAGTTGGTGTGTGTCTCACTGTACACTAGGAGCCTTACAGTTGGTGTGTGTCTCACTGTACACTAGGAGCCTTTCAGTTGGTGTGTGTCTCACTGTACCCTAGGAGCCTTTCAGTTGGTGTGTGTCTCACTGTACACTAGGAGCCTTACAGTTGGTGTGTGTCTCACTGTACCCTAGGAGCCTTTCAGTTGGTGTGTGTCTCACTGTACACTAGGAGCCTTTCAGTTGGTGTGTGTCTCACTGTACACTAGGAGCCTTACAGTTGGTGTGTGTCTCACTGTACACTAGGAGCCTTTCAGTTGGTGTGTGTCTCACTACACTAGGAGCCTTACAGTTGGTGTGTGTCTCACTGTACCCTAGGAGCCTTACAGTTGGTGTGTGTCTCACTGTACCCTAGGAGCCTTACAGTTGGTGTGTGTCTCACTGTACCCTAGGAGCCTTTCAGTTGGTGTGTGTCTCACTGTACCCTAGGAGCCTTTCAGTTGGTGTGTGTCTCACTGTACCCTAGGAGCCTTTCAGTTGGTGTGTGTCTCACTGTACCCTAGGAGCCTTACAGTTGGTGTGTGTCACTGTACACTAGGAGCCTTACAGTTGGTGTGTGTCTCACTGTACCCTAGGAGCCTTTCAGTTGGTGTGTGTCTCACTGTACCCTAGGAGCCTTTCAGTTGGTGTGTGTCTCACTGTACCCTAGGAGCCTTTCAGTTGGTGTGTGTCTCACTGTACCCTAGGAGCCTTTCAGTTGGTGTGTCTCACTGTACCCTAGGAGCCTTACAGTTGGTGTGTGTCTCACTGTACCCTAGGAGCCTTTCAGTTGGTGTGTGTCTCACTGTACCCTAGGAGCCTTTCAGTTGGTGTGTGTCTCACTGTACCCTAGGAGCCTTTCAGTTGGTGTGTGTCTCACTGTACCCTAGGAGCCTTTCAGTTGGTGTGTGTCTCACTGTACCCTAGGAGCCTTTCAGTTGGTGTGTGTCTCACTGTACCCTAGGAGCCTTTCAGTTGGTGTGTCTCACTGTACCCTAGGAGCCTTACAGTTGGTGTGTGTCTCACTGTACCCTAGGAGCCTTTCAGTTGGTGTGTGTCTCACTGTACCCTAGGAGCCTTTCAGTTGGTGTGTGTCTCACTGTACCCTAGGAGCCTTACAGTTGGTGTGTGTCTCACTGTACCCTAGGAGCCTTACAGTTGGTGTGTGTCTCTTAGTTCTTTTTAATGTTGGTTCGATTATCTAAAAAAATAATTGTGATTTTCGGCTGATTTTTTTTTTCTTCAACATTTTAAATGCGCTATGCATCATGTGGGTTGAATGCCCTAACAACACAGTCCCAATGAGGGTAGTGACTGCCCATTACTGGTTATCACTCACCTGGCATTTATTCACTTTACTTTAATGAAATATTTCAGTTGTTGTGTATATTTCATTTGACTATTTCATTCCAAGTCATCTCTATAGAGCTGCTGTCTGACGAAATCACCTTTCCAGTTCTTCAAAGTAAATAAGGCTTACTTTTATGACTGCTGAACACCAACTATCAATCGTTTAGATAATGTATTTTCGAGGTAAAGATATCTCGGGATGCAACTCTCTCTTCCTCTCGATCACGTGTTCTTCGCTCTCTCTCTTTGCCCCACTAAAATACCATGGCTGCATAAAATAAGTAGATCATTGAACCGACATGTTACAGAGCCTAAATGCTCTATATATACAAAAGTATGTGGACACACCTTCAAATGCGTAGATTCGACTGTTTTAGCCACACCCGTTGCAGACCGGTGTATAAAATTGAGCACACGGCCATGCAATCTCCTTAGACATATTGTCGGTAGAATGGACTGAAGAGCCCTGCAACAACGGCTCCATGGCTGAGCAGCCGCATACAAACCTAAGATCACCATGCACCAATGCCAAGCGTCGGCTGGAGTGGTATAAAGCTCGCCGCCATTGGAGCAGTGGAAAAGCGTTCTCTGGAGTGATGAATCACGCTTCACCATCTGGCAGTCCAACGGACGAATCTGGGGTTGACAGATGCCAGGAGAATACTACCTGCCTCAATGCATAGGGCCAACTGTACAGTTTGGTGGAGGAATAATGGCCTGGAGCGGTTTTTCATGGTTCTGGCTAGACCCCTTAGTTCCATTGAAGGAAAATCTTAACGCAACAGCATACAATGACATTCTAGGTGATTCTGTGCTTCCAACTTTGTGGCAACAGTTTGGGGAAAACCCTTTCCCGTTTCAGTAGAACTCCCCTGTGCACAAAGCCAGGTCCATACAGAAATAATTTTTCGGTGTGTAAGAACTTGACTGGCATGCACAGAGCCCCGACCTCAAATCGCCCAACGCCATTGCCCGACCTCTCTCTAATGCTCTTGTGGCTGAATGGAAACAAGTCCCATCAGCAATGTTCCAACATCTAGTGGAAAGTCTTCCCAGGAGAGTGGAGGCTGTTATAGAAGCAAAGGGAGGACCAAAGGGAAGTTCAGGAGGAAATATGTGCTTAACAATTCACATAAGTTGCATGGACTCACTCTGTGTTGTATAATAGTGTTTACCTTGATTTTTAAATGACTACCTCATCTCTACCCCACAGGGTGAGTGAATTATAAGCACAGATTCCGTGAATTATAAGCACAGATTCAACAACAAAGACCAGGGAGTTTTTCCAATGGTTCGCAGAGAAGGCCACCTATTGGTAGCGGTCTTAAAGACATTGAATATCTCATTGAGCATGGTGCAGTTACTAATTACACTTTGCATGGTGTACCAATACACCCAGTAACTAGAAAATACAGGCGCCCTTCCTAACTCAGTTGGAGGAAAGGAAGGGAACTGCTCTGGGATTTCACCATGGCTGTGATAGAACTGAGGATGGATCAACAACATTGTAGTTAATCCACAATATTAACCTAAATGACACGGTGAAAAGGAAGCCTGCTCAGAATAAACATATTCCACAACTGCTCAAGGTGACTCTAATGTGTGTTGACTCAGAGGATTGAATACTGATCTAAACAAGATGCAGTGTATTTAGTGTGTTATAAAAATGTAATCCACTTTGACATTCTAGTATTTTGTGTAGATAGTTGACGACAATAAAATAACATCCATTTTAATCTCACTTTGTAACACAAGATGTGGGGAAAGGTCAATGGGTGTGATTACCTTCTGAAGGCACTGTATCTAAAGTTGAGTAATCTTATAGAGGACATCCCCATAGCGACACAGGGTTTGTACTTTGTCCCCAACTGTACCCCAGATGTCTCTGGGCAGACTGACTCCGGTCCCAGAGATGACGCACATCCTAGGGATGCGAGGGTCAGCTGTTTTTTGACCGATATCCAGCTTCCACTTAAGTATTGGTGCTGTAGAAGTTAGTGTTGCCACTCTGTCATATATTTCAGTATTCATAAATGTGTTGGTTTATTCTTTAATCTCTCCCTCTCTTCCGTCAGAACAAACGAGACAAGCATCTACTGAAGAAGAGGAACGTCCCACAGGAGGACAGTCTTGAGGACTCCGACATAGACTCTGACTTCAAAGGGGTGGGTGTGATGTCACTTTAGCGACCCATTTGCTATTTATTGCGCTGGGCAGGCTATCTCTAAGACAGGAGACTTGTTACAGATGAAAATGTACTGCCTAGACTATCTGTCTGGTAGGACCAGTCGGACAGGCGTGGCCAACCCTCCTGGAGATCGATTGACCTTAGACATTGTGTTCGTGCTGTACAATCCATTTCTATGTGTGACATTGTAATCTAGACATGGGTCTTAAACCCCCTGGTCTCTCTATGGTTTGTATGATGTACAGTGCATCGAAAATATTCAGTCCTTTTCCACATTTTTGTTACGTTACAGCATTATTCTAAAATGGATTTTAAAATAAATCCTCATTAATATACACACAATACCTCATAATGACAAAGTGAAAACAGGTTTTTAGACATTTTTGGAAATGTATTACAACATCTTTCAGACCCTTTGCTATGAGACTCGAAATTGAACTTAGGCGCATCCTGTTTCCATTGATCATCCTTGAGATGATTCTACAACTTGATTGGAGTCCACCTGTCGTCAGTTCAATTGATTGGACATGATTTGGAACACACCTGTCTATACAAGGTCCCACTGTTGACAGTGCATCTCAGAGCGTAAAAAATATTCACCTTCCAACAGGACAACAACGCAAGCACACAGCCAAGACAATGCAGGAGTGGCTTCGGGACAAGTCTGAGTGTCCTTGAGTGGCCCAGTCAGAGCTCAGACTTGAACCCGGTCGAACATCTCTGAAGAGACCTGAAAATAGCCGTGCAGCAACACTCCCCATCCAACCTGACAGAGCTTGAGAGGATCTGCCGAGAAGAATGGGAGAAACTCCCCAAATACATGTGCCAAGCTTGTAGCATCATACCCAAGAAGACTCCAGGCTGTATACGTTGCCAAATGTGCTTCAACAAAGTACTGAGTAAAGAATCTGAATACTTATGTAAATGTGATATTTCAGTTTACTTAAAAAAAATTTAAAAAATGGTTTTGCTTTGTCATTATGGGGTATTGTGTGTGTGTGTGTGTGTGTGTGTGTGTGTGTAGATTAAGAACAATAAAAATATATATTCCACAAGTGTCAATTTTAGAAGAAGGCTGTAATGTAACAATGTGGAAAAAGTCAAGGGCTCTGAATACTTTTCGAATGCACTGTATGGGGATCCACAGGGGGGTGTAAGGGTAAAGAGGTGCTTTTTACCCTGCTGACTGGAGACCTGTCACTAAGCTAATGAAATGAGGAATAGGCCCTGGTCTGGCCTGGTTTAGCTGCTACAAGGTGAAGTGTAGTGATAGGCTAGCATGACATTCTCAGCCTGTGAGCTCACACAGCCTCAACCGGGCCGGTCAACACACCAACTCGGCAGCAGCCACAGGGAAAACGGCACTGTGTCTCCTCAGAATGATCTGTTAAATGGATGTTTATGTGAATTGTATCTCCCCCCCCCCCCCCCCCCCCCCCCCCCCCCATGTTGCTCTGTAACCTGGTACTGATGTTGTCCCTTCTGTCTTTACAGCAAAACGTCACACTAGAAGTTATGTTACAGGTCAGCCTCAACTTCATGTACACACACGTCTACTTGTTAACTAAAAGACATCCTCTGAGTGTGATGCTGTAACGTGTGTTCTCTGTCTCGCTGAAGAATGCCGTCAGTGATAACGCTGTGGTCCAGCTCAGTGCCGTACAGGCTGCCAGGTAAAAGTGTGTGTGTATACAACTTTTACTATACTTGTGAGTATCCGAAGTCTTCACAAGAATAGTAAACCAACTACAATTCTGAGAAGTGAGGACATTTTGCCGGTCCTCACTTGTAAACTGTCTATTTCTAGGTTTAGGGGTTAAGTTTTATTGTTAGAATTGGGTTGAGGGTTAGGGAAAATATAATTTTCTCAAGTAGAGTAAGATGTGTGATCACCTTGTCCTTCTCTCTGCTTTGTATCTCTCAAACCCTGTTTTCTTTTCCATGACTCTAACATAACACTTCCTGTTTTTGTCTGTCAGAAAACTCCTCTCCAGTGACAGAAACCCTCCCATTGATGACTTGATAAAGTCTGGCATCCTGCCCATCCTAGTCAAATGTCTGGAGAGAGACGACAAGTGAGTCTGCTGATGCCTCAGACCAATGTCCTCCCTTTGACCGTCTCTACCAATGCACTGTTGGGACATTTACTGGGAGGTAATCCTGTAGTCTGACAGGATTAATGTCTAGGAGATATGATGCAGATAAGGTGTGTGTCAGGCACACGAGAGTCCCTTGGCCCATTTCTCTTTAGCCAATCCAAACAAAATATTTCCCCATTCCCAGGACCTTGTGTTCAGGACAACACACACAGGACCTTGTGGTTAGGAATGGAGACACACCCAGGACAATAGGTGTGTGTGTGTGTGTGGGGTTAGGATGAGGATGGGTTGATATTAGTGGAAGGCCTCTCATTCTGTCTCTCACTCTTTCCCTCCTTTCTCTGCGCTAGTCCGTCTCTCCAGTTCGAGGCAGCCTGGGCCCTGACCAACATAGCGTCTGGTACTTCACAACAGACCCAGGCTGTGGTCAAATCCAGTAAGTTCAGCAGCTCACTCTGCCCTGCTCTTACTCTGACTGTCTGTCTGGGCTCGGTCTCTCTGCCCTGCTCTTATTCTGACTGTCTGTCTGGGCTCGGTCTCTCTGCCCTGCTCTTATTCTGACTGTCTGTCTGGGCTCGGTCTCTCTGCCCTGCTCTTATTCTGACTGTCTGTCTGGGCTCCGTCTCTCTGCCCTGCTCTTATTCTGACTGTATGTCTGGGCTCCGTCTCTCTGCCCTGCTCTTATTCTGACTGTCTGTCTGGGCTCCATCTCTCTGCCCTGCTCTTATTCTGACTGTCTGTCTGGGCTCGGTCTCTCTGCCCTGCTCTTATTCTGACTGTCTGTCTGGGCTCGGTCTCTCTGCCCTGCTCTTATTCTGACTGTCTGTCTGGGCTCGGTCTCTCTGCCCGGCTTCACTAATGCTTCTGTTATGTTATCGTTGTGTGTGAAATTGTGATATGTCAATTCCTAACTCTCTCTGTGTGTACGAACAGATGCTGTTCCCCTGTTCCTGCGACTGCTCCACTCTCCCCATCAGAATGTGTGTGAACAGGCTGTGTGGGCACTAGGCAACATCATAGGTGAGTAAAGATACTGACTACAGCGGTCACACGCATGTTTGTTTTTGTCCAATCCCACCAGATGAGAACACACAGGTTGACATATCAAAACTAACTCTGAACTGTTATTTTTGGGACAGGTTGAAACACATGAAACATTCATGGACATTTAGCTAGCTACCTTGCTGTTGCGAGCTAATTTGTCCTGTGATATAAACATTTGAGTTGTTATTTTACCTGAAGTACAGTCTTTGTAGAATTCTTACCCATTGTTGAGTCACACAATAGTGTGTTCTCTACTCTGACCATTAATCCACAGATAAGTTTCTAGTAATCTCTCCTCCAGTCGTCTGTGTACTTTATATCGCTGTGGGCAACCAATTTTAAGGTGCATTACCACCACCGACTGGATTGTGGACCTCAGTTCAATCTTTCAGTCACCCATGTGGGTATATGCTCCTAAAAACCAATGAGGAGCTGGTGGAGGTGGGACTTGCAGCGCGTCCAGCGTCAAATGGAACCAAGTTCTATTTTAGCACCTAGCTACGCAGATGCTCGTAGACGCGCACAAGCAGTTTGGATGAAATGATTGAATAACATGTATGTGTACATTTATTTTGCCGTGCGAGCGTAACGAGTGGTGTGGCCAGCATGTGCACGGGTTCACGTCACGCTGTTCACAGCGTAGTAGCCAGGGCACCAAAACAGTGGAGACCTTGCGCCGCAACGTTCTGTTGCTTCAACGTTCTGTTGCTTCAACGTTCTGTTGCTTCAACGTTCTGTTGCTTCAACGTTCTGTTGCTTCAACGTTCTGTTGCTTCAACGCTCTGTTGCTTCAACGTTCTGTTGCTTCAACGTTCTGTTGCTTCAACGTTCTGTTGCTTCAACGTTCTGTTGCTTCAACGCTCTGTTGCTTCAACGCTCTGTTGCTTCAACGTTCTGTTGCTTCAACGTTCTGTTGCTTCAACGCTCTGTTGCTTCAACGCTCTGTTGCTTCAACGTTCTGTTGCTTCAACGTTCTGTTGCTTCAACGTTCTGTTGCTTCAACGTTCTGTTGCTTCAACGTTCTGTTGCTTCAACGCTCTGTTGCTTCAACGTTCTGTTGCTTCAACGCTCTGTTGCTTCAACGCTCTGTTGCTTCAACGTTCTGTTGCTTCAACGCTCTGTTGCTTCAACGTTCTGTTGCTTCAACGTTCTGTTGCTTCAACGTTCTGTTGCTTCAACGTTCTGTTGCTTCAACGTTCTGTTGCTTCAACGTTCTGTTGCTTCAACGTTCTGTTGCTTCAACGCTCTGTTGTTGTTGAGAAAACTGACTTACTTTCTACATCCAGTTCATATTGCTGTGTCTTCATTTGACTTCATTGTATTTGTCATAGCTCACTACCTAACCAGGAAAAACGCTTTGCCCAAATGATGACCTCCTGACCTGTGATGCTTCTCCCCCAGGCGACGGGCCACAGTGCAGAGATTATGTCATCTCCCTGGGTGTGGTCAAGCCCCTGCTGTCCTTCATTAACCCTTCCATCCCCATCTCCTTCCTCCGCAACGTCACCTGGGTCATCGTAAACCTCTGTCGCAACAAGGAGCCACCACCCCCCATGGAGACAGTACAGGAGGTATGTACATGTGGGTACCGTGTGTGTGTGTGAGCAGTGTTATCGTCTCTCCAGCCAGTCAGCCAAATGACTCATCACTAGGAGGAATGTTTAGCGACATACCTTACATGACCACATTTCTAGTCTGCTTTTCGCAGCATCTTTTCCTCTCTCTACCTCAAACTGTTTTCTCTTTTCCAGATTGTTCCAGCTCTGTGTGTTCTTCTATACCACACAGATATAAATGTAAGTATGGAAGTGTATTTTCATTACCCCTAAATGGTACAATTCGCATACCATCATTTTGACATCAGCAGCCCCATTAAAACAACACTTAATGGAATCGTTGACATACTTGTGTAGATCCTGGTGGACACGGTGTGGGCTCTGTCCTATCTGACAGATGGTGGGAACGAGCAGATTCAGATGGTGATAGACTCTGGCGTAGTCCCCTTCCTCGTTCCTCTGCTCAGCCACCAGGATGTCAAAGTTCAGGTAAGATGGCTCAACAGGGACACCATAGAATTGGGAACAATTACCATGGTAAATGATAACATTCAGACTTAGACCCAAACACACTGGTATAGATGGTGTGCTTATAAAATGAATCATTGATTAGCAGATGTTATTGCATGTGACCAATAAACATTTATTTTAAATCAACAAGTATTAAAACCTTGGCTTTACTCATCATGAGGGCTAGGTGTGCTTTAGTAAAACTGCAGCCATATGTTGAAGAAACTCCTAGCTTTCCTTACAACATACAGATCAGTGAACATTTCAAGGAAGGGAGGAAACGATGCGTTTTTATAAGTAATACATCAGGGTGTGTTTTTGTCTTTTCTGACGCGCTGACATTGTGGGTGTTGACCTGCTGTGTTGTCACTTCCTGCAGACTGCTACGCTGAGGGCAGTAGGCAACATTGTGACAGGGACAGACGAGCAGACACAGATGGTTCTCAACTGTGAAGTCCTCTCCCACTTCCCCAACCTGCTCACACACCCCAAAGAGAAGATCAACAAGGTAGAGCACACACACACTCCCCCGAGAGGGAATGGAAACGGGGAGGGGAGAAGCCAATGTCAATGATTAGCAGGCCAACAGGAAATTGTTTGGTTTGACTGTGTGAGATTGGACTGTTAATAGGAAGTGTTGTGGCATAACTGTCTGTGATTGGTTCGTCTACAGGAAGCAGTGTGGTTCCTGTCCAATATCACGGCTGGGAACCAGCAGCAGGTTCAGGCTGTGATTGACGCAGGACTCATCCCCTTGATTATCCACCAACTGGCCAAGGTGAGAGATCTGTGGTGTGCGTCTGTCAGTAGCGAGGCCAGAATGTGTTATTTGGCCCCAAAAAAACTTCCTGCAATTCTACACATTTTTGCCATGAAGTACTCGTGCCTTTTATAAAATGTTTATTAAATTAGTTTTGCTTCTAAATTCAGTTGTATTTAAGCAACATCAATAAGTCTCTTGTTTGCGCCAGCCCAATAATGTCTGCATATCATGTGTGGCATGTGTAATCAGCCAGCCGTATCCAATTCCAGCCATCACTCACCTGCTTCTCTCTGTCCGCTCTTCCTGCATCAGTTTTTTAAATATAATTTAGCTATGTTGGTGGGGGGGATGCAGACCCTGGTCAGTCTTCTGTTACATTGGAGCAGCGTGCAGAGTGAGAAAAGTTGATATATTGAATAATTTCATCCCTGGTATAACCAAGAGTACAGGCCAGTCTGATAGGCTTTGCAAATTCACCGTCACGCAGCTGTGCCAGAGAGGAAGCCCCGTTTTACAAGAGGCATGTCTGCAGCTTTACATCGTCTCGATCTCAAACGGTAAAAAATATCACCCATATTACCGGAGATACCTTTTGTTCTCTCTGCGTGATGTCGCGCACGTTTGATATTTCACACACCATGTCGAGGGACGTTTTTAAACTAATCCCGGACACTAATTATTGGTTTGATAACAAACAACTTTGTTCAGTCATGTTACCTAGCTAGCTCACAACCTGGTAACTTGACAGTTGTTGTAAGAAAATTTGATTGGCACAGGAAAAAAGGAAAATTGTCTGCTACTCATGAGATGTTTTTCGAAGTTAGGATTCTTATAGGCCTAATGGAAGACTAAAGTGTAAAAAAATATATATTTTTGGTGCTCCTTACATTCTGTTTGGTACCTAACATTTTTAAAGGTGGGAACAGTGTGTTTGTGTGAGAGAGAGGTGTGTGTTTATGAGGGAGGGAGTCTTAACTGAAGAGTAAAGGTGGTTTCATGACAATGACGTTCAAATCATTATGCACGTGTAGTCACTCCTCCAGCAACATCATAGGTAGGCTTGTTCAGTATTCTATTATACGGTGAACAATGTGAACTTTAAATGAAATATGTTGTATTGGGGTGAACAGGATGCTAGGCCGCTGAAGTTTCCCCCGTGGTATCATGAAACTTGGCCTGGTATTGTGACAACACATTCTCATGCTGTTCTACACATTTTGCCATGAGGCTGAGAGATAATTGTGCATTTTTAAAGCTAATTAAAGCTAACAATTTTTTTAATTTTTTTTATGAACCCCATTAGCTGTTGCGAAAGCAGCAGCTACTCTTCCTGGGGTCCACACAGAACATGACATAATACAGAACATTATTAGACAAGAACAGCTCAAGGACAGAACTACATAAAAAAATGTAAAGGCACACGTAGCCTACATATCAATGCATACACACAAACTATGTCGGTCAAATAGAGGAGAGGCGTTGTGCCACGAGGTGTTTCTTTATCTGTTTTTTAAACCAGGTTTGCTGTTGATTTGAGCAATATGAGATGGAAGGAAGTTCCATGCAATTAGGGCTCTATATAATACTGTACACTTTCTTGAATTTGTTCTGGGTTTGGGGACTGTGAAAACACCCCTGGTGACATGTCTGGTGGGGTAAGTGTGTGTGTGTGTGTCAGAGCTGTGTGTAAGTTGACTATGCAAACCATTTGGGATTTTCAATACTTTGTTTCTTATGGAAACAGGTGATGCAGTCAGTCTCTCCTCAACTCTTAGCCAAGAGAGACTGGTATGCATAGTATTTATATCAGCCCTCTGATTACAATGAAGAGCAAAAGGTGCCGCTCTGTTCTGGGCCAGCTGCAGCTTAACTAGGTATTTCCTTGCAGCACTGGACCATACGACTGGACAATAATCAACATTAGACAAAACTAGAGCCTGCAGAACTTGCTTTTTGGAATGTGGTGTCAAAAAAGCAGAGAATCTCTTTATTACGGCTAGACCTCTCCCCATCGTTACAACCATTGAATCTATATGTTTTGACCATGACAGTTTACAATCTAAGGTAACACCAAGTAATTTAGTCTCCTCAACTTGTTCAACAGCCACACCATTCATTACCAGATTCATCTGAGGTCTAGAATTTAGGGAATGATTTGTACCAAATACAGTGCTCTTAGTTTTAATGTTCAGGACCAGTTTCTTACTGACTGATAAATGCACTGGATTGTGACCTGACTTGTTTACTAAATAGAGGCGGCAGTGGCATGGTGTATTGGGGTGTGGCTTTCAGTTAGTTATTTTTGGCCACCCATTCCATGAGTGAAGGTCATGCCAGTTGGTGATGGTGTTTGCATGTTTAGGTAAAAATACAAATAATGTCCCGTTTGCAGAGGTGGGTAGAGTACTAAAAATCTAAGTAAAAGTAAAAGAGATCACAATCTCACAGTAGATTGTGATTTACTCAAGTAAACGTAGCCCTCTTAAACTACTCAAGTAAGAGTAAAAACATTTTTTTAAAGGGGGTGGTGGAAGTGTTCATTTAAAAAAAGTTTCCGGTCACAGAACTTTTTCAGTACTTGTTACATATTTTGTGTGATAATTTTTATTTTTTTACACCTAACTGACGGCAAGAAGAACAACAACTTAGTGCAATTTATTTTACATAAATGTATTGTTTAAGCCTGCCAGCACCATCTTGTGGACACCAGGAAAAGTGGCGACTGTTAGCAGCAGCTAACGGGATCCTAATAAAAATGCTAAATTGCAGATGTCCTCCAGTACAGGTCTTCTCCAATGAAGACTGACATTTAAGAAAATCTGTAGACTGTACAGTTTATTCAAAGTTGTTTTAATATCTATCAATGTGCTCAATTTCATAAAAAGGTAAATGGTACTTGAGACATCTGAATAATTTCAATAGCATTCATGAGAGATATTTCATATTACAAGTACATGTGATGGTGAATGCGTACTAAAAACATTTTACTCGAAGTGTGACGTTACATGTTTAACTCAGAATTAAATGTTAAGGAGGATCAGGTAAGTGTTACAACGATCCATATCGAAATGTCACTAGTCTAGTATGCAAATCAGACCCATTTCAGCATGAGATTAAACATTGAGGATTGTATTCAGGTAATAAATGAACAGTGCAGATATCAATTGCCATAGTAAACTCAATCCTATTTTTCTTGCCAAGGTAGGATTTACCCTCTTCCGAACCTCTCCACTTTGAAGGATCTTTTCTTGGCTGGCTGGGCATTTCTCCTTCCCCTCAGTTGTGCCGCTGCAAACACAACTGTACATGTTACTACCTACCTCTGTCTGTTTGGAAGACTGTCTAGTAGAGATGATAAAACAGGATATATCTGATTGGGTGGTCCTGGCTCCACCGTGCCTACATGGCTGGTGTCTGTGTGAGCCTGAGAGAGATGATCTTCCTGTCATTGCTGTGTAGTGATATGTTACGTAGTGCTGACAAGCCGTGTGTCGCCAGGGGGACTTTGGGACTCAGAAGGAGGCAGCGTGGACCATCAGCAACCTCACCATCAGTGGCCGGAAAGACCAGGTGAGTCTGTCACACACATTGCAACCTCTATCAGATAGACTATTGACTTAGACATGGACAGGTACGGGGCTGCATTGCCATGCCAGGGCCTCTAGAGCTGGAGCGTTCAGACCAGTGAGTTTATGAACTAATCTAATGCCAGTGACTGAACCTGCTTACACAATCATAAGTGTCAGCAGTGATTTGTCAGAATTGCTTACTGCTGTCTTCGTGTTTGTGTAGGTGGAGTACTTGGTGCAGCAGAATGTAGTCCCTCCTTTCTGCAGCCTGCTTTCAGTGAAGGACCCCCAGGTGGTCCAGGTACTCCTAGACGGCCTCAAGAACGTCCTCATCATGGCCGGGGACGAGGCCGGCACCATCACTGAGATCATAGAGGAGTGTGGAGGTGTGTGCCTGCATATTCTCATGATGGCTAAAGGAGGAGGTACTGTGTGTCTGAAGTGAATTGTTGCTTTCTGATCTGCTTTCCGCTCAGGTCTGGAGAAGATTGAGAATCTGCAGCAACATGAGAATGAGGACATCTACAAACTAGCCTTCGAGATTATTGACCAGTACTTCTCAGGCGATGATGTGAGTTGTAAATCACACACAGTCCAGTGCTTCTGTTAGGAAAATGTAGCACCAGACATGTGACCTGCAGCGTTTTCATTAACAGACCCATATGCATTGGGTGCGTAACCTGATTAGGGCGTCCACCCACGGTGCTCAGAAATACAAGGTAATTCATCTTAACAGAACATGCAACGGTGTGCATCCTTCTTACTAAATTCCGATGCAAACTTTGAAGAAGTTAGAATAACTGTCCACATGAACTTTTCCTCAGACAACAAGACCAGTAACAAACAGCAACATCACTAGCCTGTCAATCTACTATCCACCATAGTAGAAAAGTTGACCTATTCTATTGGTCAGCTTGTCGTTCTCTACGAGAAATAAATAGCCTTTTCTAAACACTCTGGGACAGTTGTGGGACGATAGATCATCATACAACAAGTAGGTGTCGTGACCATCATTAATCTGATGTCTGTGTTTAAACTATGTTTAATTGTTACTCGATTGAAATTAATCATGTAACAATTAACTCATTAGACATTTGGTGCACCACGGTAAAAGTTGTTTAGCGAGTTGCTGTCTCCCGACTTTAAACTCTAAAGATATACAGACATCTCTTACATCAATAACAGTCGATTATTAATGTATTATTATTACCTCCTATCAGTCTCATTCTGAACGTCGCATACTCCCTGATATCTGACAGAACCCTAACCTCATTGATGAATCAGAAATACACATTGGCTTAGTAAATAAATAATACACACTTACATGGGATAAAAGTCCCTAGTGAACTGACACCATATGACAGCTTGGTACATAATGGGAGGGGAGAGAGTCAACTTATCGTACATACATTTTGGAAGCTGCGCTCACGGAAATACGTATACTTAGCACCCTAACCACTGCTCATTCAGATTAGAAATGCAATATATATTTACGCCTAGATGTGTTTCTCTGTCTCAGAAACCAATCGATCCGTCTATGGGTAGTGGCTTGATGTAAGGCTCTGATTATCCACCAGAGGTCATAATGTCCTTAGTTGTAGAGCTTCTCTGGTCTTGGAGTGTTCGTTAGCATAGATACTTCAGACGTACCAATGGTTGTATGGGAGGGATTCTTCCTTCCCATAATTCCATTTTGTGACATTCACCTTGCGCTGTATGTCGGCTGGTCTGTAGAGTTTAAACCATTCAGCAGTGTAGCCACCGCTCCACGCTGCCTGGTCTCAGTACAACGTTTCTAACCATTTCAACGTGTGGGCCGCGACCTCGCCTCTTTTTGGTCTTGTAGTTTTAACCATTCATGACGTTCGGTTTACACCATCCGTCTGCTTGGTCTGGTCTGTTAATTCTTAGCGAGTCCTTTTAAGCACTCTGGCCAAAGGGGCGTTCCGTCATGCTGACACTAACTCTGAGCTCACTTGGACGTGGCTACTGACTGGGCACAAGTTTATATGAAAAACAATTCATTTAGAAGGCTAAAATCACATTGCTATCTTCACAGAATTATTCTCATATTTAATCATTTTATACCACATTTAGATGTAAACTTGATACATAGGACGTAAATTACTTTGTCATACCGTCCTTGACAACAAAATAATAAACCATATGGAAGGATTGTTCTTTCGATCCTGTCTTACCATTGATAACATTCCTATTTAATGAATATTGTTCCGAAGTTGGACGTTTTTAGAGGTTTTTTTTTGCCGGCAAAAGTCTCTCTGAAACTCCTTTGTTAGTCTTCCAATACTGCAGGGCAAGAAAGAGTTTCTGCAAACTATTTATGACCGGCTGTTAAGTCATAAAACCATTTGATGTTGTAAACTTGCTGTGGGGACTTGCTTCTATTCAGCCACGCGCATTCGTGAGGTCGGGCAATGATGTTTGGCGATTAGACCTGGCTCGCATTCTGCGTTTCAATTCATCCCAAAGTTGTTTTATGGGGTTGAGGTCAGTACTCTGTGCAGGCCAGTCAAGTTCTTGCACACTGATCTCGACAAACCGTTTCCGTATGGACCTTGCTTTGTGCAGAGGGGTGTTGTCATGCTAAAACAGGAAAGGACCTTCCACAAAGTTGGAAGCACAGATTTGTCTAGAATGTCCATTGTATGCTGTAATGTTAATAAGATTTCCCTTCACTGGAACTAAGGGGCCTAGCCCGAACCATGACAAACAGCCCCAGACCATTAATCCTGAAACCGAGGACAGACATTTCTACGCGCTTCACCGCCTGCCCACCGTTGAAGCGTGCTTTCTTTACCAGTTGAATTATACTCAACAAAAATATAAACCCAACATCCAGAAATGTAAGATTTTACTGAGCTACAGTTCATATAAGGAAATAAATCGATTAGGCTCTAATCTATGGATTTCACATGACAGGGAATACAGATATGCATCTGTGGTCACAGATACCTTTAAAAAAAGTTGGTATCTGGTGTAATCCCCATTTGCTGCATGCAGCGCGACACCTCAACCTCTGTATTGAGTTGATCAGGCTGTTGACTGTGGCCTGTTGTCCCAATCCTCTTCAATGGTTGTGTAAAGTTGCTGGATATTGGTGAGAACTGGACCACGCTGTAACACACATGATCCAGAGCATCCCAAACATGATAAATTGTATGGCTTATGGTAAAGAAATGAACATTAAGTTATCTGGCAACGGCTCTGGTGAACATGCCAATTGCACGCTCCCTCAAAACGAGACATCTGTGGCATTGTGTGAGACAACTGCACATTTTAGTGGCCCGAGCGCAAGGTGCACCTGTGTAATGATCATGCTTCTTGATATGCCACGCCTGTCAGGTGGATGGATTATCTTGGCAAAGAAGAAATGCTCACTAACAGGGATATAAACAAATTTGTGCACAATTTTGAGAGAAATAAGATTTTTGTACATATGGAACATTTCTGGGATCTTTTATTTCAGCTCAGGAAACATGGGACCAATACTTGTTGCGTTTTTTATATTTTTGTTCAGTGTAAAAATTGTAGTTCTTTTTAATTGTGGCCATCTAACTGTTTTTAACATGTGATTGGAATTTAGAATTGTTGCGCAATGATTGGACTCCAGCAGCAATGAATGAGCTTGTCGTGGAAATTCTACACCAGGGACAAAGTCAAACTTAAAGGAATCTTTGTTTTGTTAATTTGAGAGGTTCCAACCGACTCAATGCACCAAGTACACATGTTGATTAGGAGCTCCTCTGGGGCAGTCCCGTTAGATCTCTTTTATATACAGACAAGTTATATTTGCATGATTTAGCTTATTCATAATTCATCATTAACGTTTGCGTCATTCATGTGACAGACCAATACCTCACAAGGCTTCTTCTCTCTGAGCTGAATTGCAGATACTGCCAAATTGCAGATTTTGATAGTGATGATTCGTTCAGTCACTTGCGTGAAAACACAGAAAACGGTTATTAGAAAAGCACAAACACAGAACACAGAAATTCATAAATAGAAAAGCACCAACATAAAATGTTCCATCACAAGCTCTTTGAGGAGCTGTAGCAGCAGCCCTCTTGCTGTCTGACAGAGTTCCCCCTCAAACTAGCCTTAAACTAGCCTCACATGTGCTGTGCGCGTGTGATAAATATTAGGACACATAATGACTAACACAAATACACACGTGCCAATTTAATCCCACTAAATTTAGCAAATTAACCTAGATTGATTTTTAAGCATGACCAGTCAAATGTATTCCCATAAATGAATAGGCTAAAAAGCATTGTTTTGCAATGGAATTCTACCTTTTCTCCTGGACAATTGGTCGGCACCCATGTTTATTTATCGTCTTTTAGCAGCTAACAGAAACGCTGACACACACACATCCCTCACCATTCCTCTTCTTTGTCTCTCCTTCTTAGATTGATGAGGATCCCAGTTTGATTCCTGAAGCCACCCAAGGAGGGACCTTCGACTTTGACCCCGCCTCCAGCCTGCAGAAGGAGTTCAAGTTCTAGGAGCCAATCCATCCAGCTTCACTAGTACTGTCTAACCAACCCCAGACATTCATCCATCTATCTCTCCTCCTATCTGGCAACCTAATACAGAAGGATTGAACCCACCTACTACCATCACTATTACTCCAACATGGCAACCCACCTTGCGATTGAAGGATTCACCCACCAACTCCACAATACGCCACCTCTGCACTGAAAAGGTTACTTAAAACTACCACCTGCCACCACAACCTGGCAACCCAACACAAACGGGTCCAGGTAATGAATCCAGCACCAGTACAATCTGGCCACCCATGTGGGGAGGATCTCAGGCAATCTTAGCAAATGCTTTGAAATGTCACGTGAAAATCACAAAGGAAGAAAAAGCCTTTTGAGTCAGTATTTTTGAATTGCCAAATGTCACAACTACACACTCGCACAAAAACACACAGTTGAAGACACTTGGGAATAGTTTCTTTGCATATTTGTTTTAGAAAACAATATCACGATACTGCGGTATCGGAAAGGATACTGCGGTATCGGAAAGGATACTGCGGTATCGGAAAGGATACTGCGGTATCGGAAAGGATACTGCGGTTTATTTTTGTGCTTCACCTCTGGATTGTCCCCTGGTCGTGGACCTTTGCTCGCTCTCCCTCTCCCTTGATGTCCGAGTGCCCCCAATTAAAGATGTTTACCTCAGAGCGAAACCATGAACAGGCATGGACCCTGTCCTCGTCCCCAAAGTCCTAGGACAGGAAGAGGCGGGATTAAGGCAGGGAGAGGTTTTTAGGCAGACTGACGAGACATTTTGACTCATATTATTTTATTTTTTTGCTTTTGACTTCTTGAATCATGAGTTATGGATTTTTATTTATAAAAAATACATGTAATTAAAAAATATATAATGCTGCAAAACTGGTTCGTATAAGTATATAATTGTTTTGCAATTTTGCTCTAATTCAGGGGAGAGCAAAATAAAAAAGCTTAATTTTGAGAATGGTAGAGGACTAGGGCCCAAAAGCTCATTTTAACATGGGCAACTCCATTGAAGACTTTCACCATTTTAAACCAAGATGGTGGATAAATAAAGATGGGTCACTCAGGCTGTTTACCATTGGAAAAAATGTAATGGGGTGGCTCTCCCATAGACATCAATGCGTAGCAGCTGAGTCTGGTCTACTTCGTTCATTGACTGCCATTGTAAAAAGAGAGAGTGGGATGTCTCGCTTCTAGTCAACTGGGTGGGACTTCTTATTGGTTAAGGAAGGCTCACATAATTCCATCTAGGTCATCAGCCAATGAATTGTACTCGTGAGTAAACATTCCATAACTGCAGGTGGAAGCCAACCTTGGCTTAATACCTGTTCAAACAACACACCACAGGTGGCAGTATGCACCCTTTTAGTTTGTTTACAAACTCATAGAAGTATTAGAAAATGTACTACTTCAAAATGGAGATGGCCTCAATGGCGCTGCCCATTCTGTCACAGACGCCATAATGGGACCGGTACAATGATGCAATGTCCACGAGGAAAACACTGTAGCCCTGTTTCCCAGAGGACATGAAATCCTGCTGCAGAAGTGATGTCACTTCCTGTGCAGAGCAGGTAGTGATGACATTGCTTGCATTAACTAATGGTTGTGTGCCACGTCATCGACTGAAAGATTGCTGTAACATATGAGTTGGTTAGCTGATATGTAAAATACGTATCCAGACTTTGTAAGATCTGGAATGCATCAGAAACACCTGGTCAGAAGAACACACCCACTGTTGGGAACTCCAACAGAAGAGTTGACTGAAAACTAAAACAAACCTATATTTGGCAACAACAAAAAGAGTATTACCTCATTCTTATAAAAAATGTGTTATATTTTATGTTGAAATAGAAAAGATTGCAAGGTTTGTCTTTTTCTGGTCCAGGTATAGAAAATCACTGAGGCCTCTAGTGGCTAAAGGTCATTAGAATGAGCAGAGCCATTGAGGGCTTGCACAATTTTAATGTAGTCAACTGGGTGGAACTTCCAACTTCATTGGCTAAGCCCTCCTGGTGACCCTGTTGGAGTAATGTCCAACTGGGTCATCAGGAGGGATCAGCCATTTTGAAGAAGAAAATTGACTATTTAAAAAAAAATTGAGATTGCCTCAATGGCGCCCCCCGGCCGCCGCGTCCAGGAGTCCCCCATCTCTAGGTCAAGTATGTGGAGCCTCCAGGTTTACTATTTTAACTTGTAGATTTTCTTCTGTCTTATGCACATGTCTGAGTATTAATTCTTCCTCTCTTCCTGCCGGAAAGAAGACCGGACTAACAGAGGATAGAACACGACCTCTGACCTATACAGAACTTTATTTTTATTTTTTTAAATGAGGTCACAGTTCATAAGCTTCCTGAATGTGTATCTCTCTTAAACTCGTCTCTTGAGAATATATAAATATATATTTCCAAAAAGCCTGTACAAAGCTGCTGCAGCTGAAGTCATTGTTGAAACGGACTCACTCTGCAGAACGATAACATTGGCTACTTATTGTCAAAGACTGACGGGGAGGTTGTTTCGTTTGTCGTTTTTCATTTTCATTCAAATGTTGTTGTTTTTTTTATTCATAATGGGTTGTGATGACATGCTGATGAACCTGGTACAGTTACGTCTGTCTGTAGGGACAGACTGTGTCTTTGTACCGTCCAAGAGCCAGTCCGTTTGTTTCCAGGATCTAGGAAGTGTGAGGGCTAACACAAACCCCTGGTCCCTTGTCTGGACTTATGTTCCTCTGTTATGGCCCATTCAAACAGCGCACAAAAAAAGCCGGTGAAGGATTTGTAAGGAGTGGGTTTGGAAGAGGGGGGTTTTCAAAGCAGCCCAGGCTTGTTTTGGAACGAATTGTTTATTACTGATGAACTAAACCCTAGAGGGTGTCGTGAACTATCCCTAGACGGACCGAGCCACTTTAAAGAATTACAATTCCGTTGTCTTGTATCAGAAAACGATACAAGCTTATGTTTGTTGCAAGATTTTTACTTGCCAGAGAAAAGTTGTTTTTAAAGAACTTAATAAAATGTCAGTGTTTTGGCCTTAGTTTCATTTATACATTTTAGATAGAAGAATTCACTTTTAAGGTGGCTTGCTGATGCTTTCAACTCTTGTGCACATTAAAGACGTGAGTGGAAATTCATTGTGCCTTTTTCTTGTTTTTAATTTCTACGAAACAAAAAAAATTCTCAACGACAAATGTACTAATGAAAAAATAAACAAAATGCTAGAAGCTGTTGGAGCATCCAGAATGGGAGATGTTCTTGTGGTGTCTCTCATATTGCTGGAGTCTGCCACTAGAATAGTCAATGCTGCGCTCTGCTGAAGAGAGCGATTTGTTCTACTCCTATTTTGTTGTTTGATAATTGTAACCCATTTTGACACATCACTCCTCCTTCCACCTACAGTGTCTCAGAAAGCATTTATACCTGTTTCAAAATGGATGAAATCAACAACATTCTCACCCATCTACACACAATACCCTGTAATGACCAAGACAAGGAAATACTATAATCTAATTTACAGAAATATTCACACCCCTGAGTGGTTATGTTAGAAACACCTTTGGCAGCGAATACAGCTGTGAGTTACAGCTGTGAGTTACAGCTGTGAGTCTTTCTGGGTAAGTCTCTTAAGAGATTTTCACACCTGGGAAGTGCGACATTTGCCCATTATGCTTTTAAAAATTCTTTATTCTGTCATTGTTTGTTGATCATTGCTAGACAGCCATTTTCAAGTCTTGCCATAGATTTTCTAGCTGATATAAGTCAACTGTAAGTAGGTCACTCGGGAACATTCAATGTTTTCTTGGTAAGTTACTGCAGTGTATATTTGGCCTTCTGTTTTAGGTTATTGTCCTGCTGACAGGTGAATTTGTCTCCGTATCAGCTGTAAAGCAGACCGTGATGTTGGATTTGCCCCAAACACAACTTTTATCGAAATGAAGTTAATTTCTTTGCCACATTTTCCACAGTTTTACTTTAGCGTTTTATTGCAAACAGAATGCATGTTTTGGAATATTTTTTATTCTGTACAAGCTTTCTCATTTTCACTGTCATTTAGGTTAATATTGTGGAGTAACTACGGTGTTGTGGATCCATCCTCAGTTTTCTCCTATCACAGCCATTCAACTGTGTTTTATAGTCCCCATTGCCCTCATGGTGAAATCCCTGAGCGGTTTCCTTCCTCTCCGGCAGCGGAGTTAGGAAGGACGCCTGTATCTTTGGTTGTGTATTGAGCCACCATCCAAAGTGTAATATCTTCCCCATGATCAAAGGGGTATTCAATGTCTGCTTTTTGTTTTACCCATCTACCAATAGGTGCCCTTTGCGAGCCATTGGAAAACCTCCCTGGTCTTTGGTTGAATCTGTTTGAAATTCACTGCCAGACTGAGGGACCTTACAATTATCTGTATGTGTGGGGTACAGATGTGGTAGTCATTCAAAAATCAAGTTAAACACCATTATTGCACACACAGTGAGTCCATGCAACTTCTGTGACTTGTTAAGCACATTTTTACTCCTCAACTTACTTAGGCTTGCCATAACAAAGGGTGTGAATACTTATTGACTTGACATTTTAGGTTTTAAAGAATTTGTAAGAATGTCAAAACAATTCCACTTCGACATGATGGGGTATTGTGTCACATTGTGCCAGTGTCACAAAATCAACATTTTAATCTGTTATATTCAGGCGGTAACACAACAAAATGTGGAAAATTCCAAGGGGTGTAAATACTTTGAAGACACTACATTCACCTCACCACAAACAAACCCGTCAATGCCACATTCTGCTAATCAATCAGGGGATTTTGATTATGACATCACTTCCTCTCATCTCATCCTTAGGACATGTTCTCTGTACTACTGATCCTAACCAAAATAAATGTGCTGTTAGCCATTGGATCCTCACTGCTGCAAGCTTTCTGATTGGTACAATAACATCAAGGTGTATTGTCTGTCTGGAAAAGTTGGTGAGAGATTCTTATTCCTAAAGAAGTGACTCTGCTCTCATGTATGTAATTTAGAGTTGCTGTACATGGTACCTGGATAAATATACCTGACACATTTGCTCTCAAATACTTAAGACCAATTAAAAAGTAATCCGCTTTACTGAATATACGACTAAAGGTTCTATTTTAATGTAACTGTATATCACCAATCCCTTCAGTCTGGTAGTGTCAACACTTCAATCTGGAGTAGTAATCATTGATTTAACTTCCAGGGAGAAACTAGAACCAGCAGGACTGTGGCTAAATAAGGAGACCACCTTGTGGTATAGAAGGATACTGTATCTTCTGTCAATTGTAAAAATGAGTGGCACTTGTGGCATTGCTGTGGGGGAGATTAGTTTAATGTAAAATACATGTCATTGTTACAGTGAGTGTAAAAACAGGTGGATGATCTAATTGGGTTTTTGTCCTTTTGATAAAAGTAGCCATTTAATTCCAATCTGCGATTCTCAAGTCCCATTGAATAGTTTCCTTCATAGTGAATGTCACAACTGTTTCTATATTCAAATAGCCTACTGGCATGATGCATACTGTGAGACAGGGCTAGTTAGTGATAGGAGCACAGTTAGCTTATGAAAAGCCTCACAGGTTCCCTTTTCTCCAAATGTGTGTGTGCCTATTCTTTACCTGTTTGTATATGAGAGCCCATTCCTTGTGCATTGATCTGTGTGTGTGCCTATTCTTTACCTGTTTGTATATGAGAGCCCATTCCTTGTCCATTGATCTGTGTATTTGCCAAAATGTTCCATATATCCTTGTGTGTCTGAGTTCTCCCTCAGCGCTTTTTGATGAGTGTGGCCAAGGAGTCCAGGGCCTCTTGGAGCCCCAGGCCGTTGTGAGCGCTGCACCCCTGCACCTCCCAGTCTCTATCCCAGCACTGCCCCAGCCCCAGCCCGCCCGTCACCTCCTGGAGCCCCATCGCCTCTGGGAGGTCCATCTTATTAACCAGCACCATTAGGGGGACCCCCCTCACCCTCTCATCCCCCAGCACTCTCCCCAACGCCGCCCTTGCCTCCCCGATCCGTACCCGGTCTACCCCGTCCACCATAAACAGCAGGGCATCGCATTCCTCCATGTGGTCTCCCCACTGGGCACGCATGCCCCCCTGGCCCCCTATGTCCCACACGGTCAGCTCCGGGCCAGAGTCCAGCTCCAGCGAGCCCACGTTGAAGCCTACGGTGGGGGTGGTGTGCGCCAGCTCGCCCCTAATAAGGCGGTGGAGGAGGGTGGACTTCCCTGCCCCGTCCAGGCCCACTAGAACCACTTTGGCCATGTGGCTGTGAGACTGTCTGCACAGGGCCAGACCCATGTCAGACAGGACTTTGAGGTTTTTATGAAAGATGAAGGTTTCTGCAGATCTGTGATGGTTGGAGTCCATCTAAGCTTGTCCTTTAATAGTCCAATGAGTGGAGCAGATCAGTTAAACATCAAGACTTAGAAATGAATCATCACATCTTCAGTTATCAGCAAGGTCCTGATTCCTCTTTATCGTGTTGGTCTGTGAGTGTGTAATCCAGCTGCTTACCATTACACCCTTTGTGCTGAAATGGAGGCTCCTACAGCACAGCCGAATGTCACTGAACAGTCATAACCAAGTGAGATATCATCTAGTTATTTTCATGTGTTTGCATGCAGCTTTCTAAGCCAGCGCTAGCTCCCATTGGACTAATCAACCCAGCTGACTGGGATCTCAATCACTGGGGATGGTAACCATGGCTCTGGGTTACACCTGTGGCAGTTAAATAATTAAATTAGTTGATGAGAAGTTGATTGTGGGTAGTTTATTTTCAGAGCTACTAAAATCAGAAATGGGAGATGGAGGTGCAATATGCTGACATGAGCGGCAACAAGATGTGTTGCTCCCGGGTGGCGCAGTGGTCTAGGCTCTGGGTTCGCGCCCAGGCTCTGTCGTAGCCTGCCGTGACCGGGAGGTCCGTGGGGCGACGCACAATTGGCCTGGGTTAGGGAGGGTTTGGCCGGTAGGGATATCCTTGTTGTGTTTCGGAGGACGCATGGCTTTAGACCTTCGTCTCTCCCGAGCCTGTACGGGAGTCGTAGCGATGAGACATGATAGTAACTACTAACAATTGGATACCATGGGGGTAAAAATCAAACATTCTTGTTATCAAACAAACAGAAGGGCACAGCCACTCTGACCAAGGATCTGTATTAAATGTACCTCTGTTCTGACCCTAGATTAGAGTGAATAGAACAGGAAACGCCCACTGAATCAACTGGGTTGCGTTCAGTACGTTCAATTGAACGAAAACTGCTATATTGTCACTGATCCCTCCGGAACTTTCATTACGCACACCTGTCCCCTATTCCCACTGATTAGTACATGTATAAGTGTGCCCTTTGGTTTCCATTGGGCTGTCGACCTGTGTTGTGTGTTTTGA
Source organism: Oncorhynchus mykiss (assembly GCF_013265735.2). Classification (NCBI taxonomy): domain Eukaryota; kingdom Metazoa; phylum Chordata; class Actinopteri; order Salmoniformes; family Salmonidae; genus Oncorhynchus; species Oncorhynchus mykiss. The sequence continues at coordinate 71,979,880 of NC_048567.1, forward strand.
GCTTTCGTGCCCTTGTGGATTGCGCAGGTTATTACGGGTCTCGTCCCGTGTGTTAATCATTGTGCGTGTGTATTTATTCAAGGTACTCCTCGCTCTTTTGTTTGGGTTTCAACCCTGTGTTTTGTGTACGTGTTTGTTTGATCTTCATCCCTGTGCCTTTACACGGCTCGCCGTAATTTGGGCTAAATGAAAACCCTATTACGCATTCCTGCGCCTTTCTTCCGAATCTCTTCATGTGAACGTGACATGTACTTAACGAACAGTTGAAAAACAGGGAGGTGGTGGGTTGGGGAACGCTGTTAACATGGCCACTGCCCTTTAAATACGTCACTCATCGCTTCAACCCACACCTTGCTACAGCCACGGAACGGGAGCAAACGTATCTTAAAGTCTGTTAGAGTACGCAAGAGAACGTTTTGAGGATACGTTCAGTACAAAACATTCCACAAAGTAGCAAATGTTCAAGCTTACTGAACAAACCTCTAACCCCCCATGATTAACTGAGTGATCAAGAGAGAGAGATCAGGCTTCTTGCAAAACCTGATTTATGAGGATTATGGCATCATTCATGTTTGGGGGGTGTTAATTTTATGGTCGCTGCGCAGCTGTGCACGACTCCATCACCGTCATTGTTTGCAGACGACACGACGGTGGTAGGCCTGATCACCGACTACAATGAGACAGCCTATAGGGAGGAGGTCAGAGACCTCTCCCTCAAAGTCAGCAAGGCAAAGGGGCTGATTGTAGACTACAGAAAAAGGAGGGCCGAACACGCTCCCCTTCACATCGACAGGGCTGTAGTGGAGCAGGTTGAGAGCTTCAATTTCCTCGGTGTCAACATCATTTAGGATCTATCATGGTCCACACACCAACAGAGTCATGAATGGTGGGACCTTAATTGGGGACGACGGTCTCGTGGAAATGACTGGAGCGGAATAAGTGGAACATCAAACATGTTTTGAATGTGTTTGATGCCATTCGCTCCGTTCCAGCCATTATTATGAGCCGTCCTCCCCTCAGCAGCCTCCACTGCCCAGGAGGCTGAATAGATTTGGCATGGGCTCTCAAGATCCTCAAAAAGTTCTACATTTGCACCATTGAGAGCATCTTGACTGGCAGCATCACCGCTTGGTATAGTAACTGCTTGGCATCCGACTGCAAGGCATTACAGAAGGTAGTGCATACGGCCCAGTACATCACTAGGGCAGTGGCCTCTATACCAGGCGGTGTCAAAGGAAGACCCTAAAAATGTTCAGACTCCAGCTAGTCAAGTCATAAACTTTTATCTGCTACAGCACAGCAAGCGGTACCAATGTACCAAGTCTAGAACCAACAAGACCCTGAACAGCTTCTACCCCCAAAACATAAGACTGCTAAATAGTTAGTCTGGGTAGCTAATGGTTAACTATTTAACAATCTGCTTTGACCCTTCGTGCTGCTGCTACTGTTTTATTATCTATCCTGTTGCCTAGTCACATTATCCCTACCTATACAGTATGTACATATCAACCTCAACTACCTCGTAGCACATCTACTAGCTACTGGTACTCTGTGTATATTGCCATGGTAACACTCTTATTGTTGCAGGTTAATACTGTTGTATTATTCCTCTATTTTCTCTCTCTCTGCATTGTTGGGAAGGACTGTAAGTAAACATTTGACTGTTAGTCTACACACGTGTTGTTTACCAAGCATCTGACTATATGTATCTGTCTGTTTTTGTTGATGTTCTTGAAAAAAATGATTCAATTTCGATTTATGCCAAAATGATCTAGACTTGTGTCTAGTGTTTGTCAGGCCAGACAGTGCTCTAGTGACCTTCGCCCTATTTATTTCATAGGAAAGCGACTGTCTCTGCAGCTCTGAATTCAATTGGTCTTGCTGAATGTTGACAAGTCACATCATTTGTTGTCTCTCACTTCCGGACACTCTGCATTAAAACAGTATCAAGTTTTTTTTTAACCTATGTCTCAGGTCACCTGATTTAGAATTGACCACAGGTAAGATCAGTGTTTCACAATCCATTCCTCAGGTTGCACATATTTGTTCTAGCCCAACACTAACCCACCTGATTCAAATAGAACTAGGTGATTAGTTGGGTTTGTGCTAGGTTAGAATGAAAATGTGGACAAATTGGACATTTTGACATAGGATGAGCTACTTCTGTACTGCTTAGCAGACTTGCCAAATATCAGAACTCACAATCAAACTGATCATGCAATGTAATATGCATTTGATGTATTTTGGACACTTTTTGGGGGACCAAATTTGGTATATAGCAGCTATAGTTGCACATTTTCAAACAATATATTTTCAAGACTCGTGCTCAAACAATATGGCAGCTATGAGCTTGCATGAATGATTTTTCCTATCCAACAGTGCCACCATGTGACCAAACTGAATCATACTTTACAGGTTAGCTAGACTCATCCATGAGCATGTGTGCCAAATTGCATCACCCTGAGTACAACAGATCAAGAGATATAAGCATCTGTCAATTATAGCGCCACTGTTGTAATGTGTACTGCCCAGTACATCACTGGTGCCAAGCTTCCTACAATCCAGGACCTACAGTTGAAGTCGGATGTTTACATACACTTAGGATGGAGTCATTAAAACTCATTTTTCAACCACTCCACAAATGTCTTGTTAACAAACTATAGTTTTGGCAAGTCGGTTAGGACATCTACTTTGTGCATGGCACAAGTCATTTTTCCAACAGTTGTCTACAGACATATTATTTCACTTATAATTCACTGTATCACAATTCCAGTGGGACAGAAGTTTACATACACTAAGCTGACTGTGCCTTTAAACAGCTTGGAAAATTCCAGAAAATTATGTCATGGCTTTAGAAGCTTCTGATAGGCTAATTGACCTCATTTGAGTCAATTGGAGGTGTACCTGTGGATGTATTTCAAGGCCTACCTACCACATTCATCTGTACAAACAATAGTATGCAAGTATAAACACCATGGGACCACGAAGCAGTCATACTGTTCAGGAAGGAGACGCGTTCTGTCTCCTAGAGATGAACGTACTTTGGTGGGAAAAGTGCAAACCAATCCCAGAACAACAGCAAAGGACCTTGTGAAGATGCTGGAGGAAACGGTACAAAAGTATCTATATCCACAGTAAAACAAGTCCTATATCGACATAACCTGAAAGGCCGCTCAGGAAGGAAGAAGCCACTGCTCCAAAAAAAGCCAGACTACGGTTTGCAACTGCACATGGAAACAAAGCTTGTTATTTTTGGAGAAATATCCTCTGGTCTGATGAAACAAAACTGGAACTGTTTGGCCATAATGACCATTGTTATTTTTGGAGGAAAAAGGAGGATGCTTGCAAGCCGAAGAACACCATCCCAACCGTGAAGCATGGGGGTGGCAGCATCATGTTGTGTGTGTTCTTTGCTGCAGGAGGGACTGGTGCATTTCACAAAATAGATGGCATCATGAGTTAGGAAAATTGTGGATATATGGAAGTAACATCTTAAGGCATCAGTTAAAGCTTGGTTGAAAATGGGTCTTCCAAATGGACAATGACCCCAAGCATACTTCCAAAGTTGTGGCAAAATGGCTTAAGGACAACAAAGTCAAGGTATTGGAGTGGCCATCACAAAGACCTGACCTCAATCCTATAGAAAATTTGTGGGCAGAACTGGACAAGCGTGTGCGAGCAAGGAGGCCTACAAACCTGTCACAGTTACACCAGCTCCGTCAGGAGGAATGGGCCAAAATTCACCCAACTTATTGTGGGAAGCTTGTGGAAGGCTACCCAAAACGTTTGACCCAAGTTAAACAATTTAAAGGCATTCTACCAAATACTAATTGTGTGTATGTAAACTTCTGACCCACTGGGAATGTGATGAAAGAAATAAAAGCTGAAATAAATAATTCTCTCTACTATTATTCTGACATTTCACATTCTTAAAACGAAGTGGTGATCCTAACTGACCTAAGACAGGGAATTTTTTACTAGGATTAAATGTCAGGAATTGTGAAAAACTGAGATTAAATGTATTTGGCTAAGTTGTATGTAAACTTCCCGGCTCACTGACTTGGTACCGGTACCCCCTGTATATAGCCTTGTTATTGTGTTTATTTTTATGATTTTTTAAACTTTTTTACTACCTCTGCCAATGAGGTCATCTGTACTGAACAAAAATATTAACTCAACATGCAACAATTTCAAAGATTTTACTGAGTTACAGTTCATAGAAGGAAATCAGTCAATTTAATAAATTCATTAGGCCCTAATCTATGGATTTCACATGACTGGGCAGATGTGCAGCCATGGGTGGGCCTGGGAGGGCATAGGTCCACCCACTTGGGAGCCAGGCCCAGCCAATCAGAATTAGTTTTTCCCCACAAAATGACTTTATTACAGACAGAAATACTCCTTAGCACCCCCCCCCCCCCCCCCCTCTAAATGACGTTGGAGGTGGCTTATGGTAGAGGAATTAACATTACATTCTGGCAACAGCTCTGTTGGATGTCATGCAGTCAGCATGCCAATTGTACACACCCTCAACTTGAAACATTTGTGGCATTGTGTTATGTGACGAAACTGCACATTTTAGAGTGGCCTTTTTGTCCCCAGCACAAGTGCACCTGTGTAATGAACATGCTGTTTAATCAGATTCTTGATATGCCACACCTGTCAGGAGGACGGCTGGGTCACGGTTGCTTTGACGAGTGTCTGGTTCCAGTTTTGATTCCATTCCAACAATCAGTCATTTATTTCTATGACTATGACATGACTATGCCAATTGTATGAAGTGCCAGTTGGCCTTTCTCAATATGACCCCAGACTGCTGAACCAATAAAAATACACTGACCAGCTCAGTACAGTGTTCCTTATTGGACCCAGTTCTGAAGGCCACTTTACCTCAAGAGCAGAACACCTTTGATCAGTTAGATCAGTGGTCCCCAAACTGTGTGGCACGAGGAGTTGACAGGGAGCAGTGGTCCCCTCCTTGTACTTGAAGAATTAAGGTCACTAATTAGTAAGGAACTCCCCTCACCTTGTTGTCTAGGTCTTAATTGAAAGAAAAAAACTCAAACCTGCAGACACACTGGGACCTCCATGGAATAAAATTTGACATCCCTGGGTTAGATGAAAGCTCAGTGGGCAGAGGTTAGTGACAGTTCAGTGGTTGGAGTCCAGGGCTGCGTTCAGTAAAGGAAAAATAGTGTCCAGTTTTCAACTAAATGGAAAACGTTGATGTTCTGAATGACCAGTTGAAAATGGGGAGGAGTTGGGTTTGTGCACCTCTGCCCTTTTAAATAAGTCACTCATTGCTTCAAGCCACCCCCAGCAAACGGAGCAAACATACTACAAAGTCTGTTCCAGAATGTTGAACAACGTTTTGGGGAAAGGATTCCTTCCATACAAACCGTCACTCAACGCAGCAAACGTTTAATCCAACTGAAAACACCCCAGGTGAGTCAAAAAAATAAACAATCTTGTTGATGTCCTTTCTATTCACAATAGCCTAATAAAGGCAGACAATCTGAAACCATGCTAAAATAGTGTACTTGACTTCCAGTAGTTTCCAAATGAACCGACATATGCAGCGTTTACCTTTAATCCAATGTCCTGGAACATGGTAACGTTGCCTTTGAAAGCTGCTTGTCTACAAACATGATTGAATCCCAATCAAAATATGAGCGTGGATTGCATTGTGTTTGGACAGACAGCCCAACTTGTATATTTTTTTCACTAATTGCTCTTTTTACCAATCACATCAGATCTTTTTCAGAGCTTATATGATTGGCCTAAACACCAGGTTTACAGTGGTGGAAAAAGTACCCAATTGTCATACTTGAGTAAAAGTAAAGATACCTTAATAGAAAATGACAAGTGAAAGTCACCCAGTAACATACTACTTGAGTAAAAGTCTAAAGGTATTTGATTTTAAATATACTCAAGTATCAAAAGTCAAAGTATAAACCAGTTCTAATTCCTTATTAAGCAAAGAGCACCATTTATGTGTTTGGACAGATAGCCAGGGGCACACTCCAACACTCACAAACTCTTTGTAAATTATGCCTGTTTAGTGAGTCCGTCAGATCAGAGACAGTAGGGATGACCAGGGATGTTCTCTTGATAAGTGTGTGAATTATACAATTTTCCGGTCCTGCTAAGCATTCAAAATGTAACGAGTACTTTTAGGTGTCAGGGAAAATGTATGGAGTAAAAAGTACATTTTCTTTAGGAATGTAGTAAAGTAAAAGTTGTAAAAAATATAAATAGTAAAGTAAAGATACCACAAAAAACAACGTAAGTACTTTAGACCATAGCTTACAGCATGATGTAATAGTGAGGGTGGAGGGCATGACATGCCGGTTGCCATGCAGAATGTTCATGGTTCAAATCCAAGTGTGGTGTTTATCACCTCAGAATAAGATGCAATAAGGGAACTCTAATCTGCCACAGACAAGTTTGGTTCTTCATTTATTACCGAATGAATAAAAAGTGTGAAAACATGTAACAGTGCAGTTAAAAGAAGTGGATGAGCAATTAGACACATGCAAGTTGTTCCTACTCATAGGATTTAGGAATAACTCTAAACCCTAATCATGTAGATTATAAGAAGTTCTAGGTACAGAAGATGTCAAATTTCAGTCCGGGATATAAAAATGATTGAAATGAATGCCTTGAGGTAATACGCAATGCAACAATTTCACATACAAATATACGCTGAGTACACTAAACATTTGGAACACAATATTGAGTTGCACCCCCCTTTGCTCTCAGAACAGCCTCAATTCATCAGGGCATGGACTCTACAAGGTGTCAAAAGAGTTTCACAGGGATGTTGGCCCATATTGACTCCATAGTAGTGTAAAGCTGGCTGTCCTTTGGGTGGTTGACCATTCTTGATACACACGGGAAAGTGTTTTGAGTGTGAAAAACCCAGCAATGTGGCAGTTCTTGACACAAACCAGTATGATTGGCTGGCTGTCATTTGGGTGGTTACCCGTTTAAAGGCACTTAAATCGTTTGCCATGTCCATTCACCCTCTGAATGGCACACATACACAATCCATGTCACAAGGCTAAAACATCCTTCTTTAACTGGTCTCCTCCCCTTCATCTACACTGATTGAAGTGGATTTAACAAGTGACATCAATAAGGGATTATAGCTTTCACCTGGATTCACCTGGTCAGTCTATGGCATGGAAAGAGAAGGTGTTCTTAATGTTTTGTATACTTGCTATCAACACAATAGCAACCATTTTTGGGATCTATTCATAAAAATATATATTGTTTAAAGGTAAAACATCCTTTGTTACTGGCAAGCAAAATGGCAGCCTCTTGTTTCATAATTGGTTCTCGGTCTCGGAGTTTGAACATACAGTATAAACAACAACAGTACTTTTTGGGGGGGATTATAATATTGACAAGGTAAGAAAGTGGATCTACGTGAAAACTATTGTGAAATCAAATTCTCAATATGGCTGCATAATGCACCCCATAAAATCTTGTGATGCCAATGAACTGAATGAGGGAAGGTGGATTATGGGGGTTGTAGTTGACCTGGCAGGGCTGCTTATCTCTTCAGGGCTGACCTGGCATCCCGTATGGCTGCCGTAGCGCTCTGTAACTCCATTTGCTTCTTCTTAAACTCTGAACAAAGGGGGAGAATACATTCGATTTAGATTTCACAAGCTTTAAAATAATAAGAAGCCTTAACATTCACACAATGCTATGAAAACTCCTGTACACCAATAATTAAACCACCAATTCTCACCTCTCTCCTGCTCTGAGAGCATCTGTGATAATTTTCCAGAAGCCTCCATCACTCTCAGAGAGAGATCATAATCTGAGAGCGAGAAACAAAGTCACCGATTCTGATAATATGCTCCCAACATGGATTCATCTGGTTTTATTTTATACAACCCAACCGTGCCACTCACCCTCCTGACTGGCCTTATCCGACAGGATCCTATTGGAGATGCTGACCATGTCAGAAAAGAAGGTGGTGAAGATGGACTGTGTACAGCCTGCTTCGTTACACCTTCTCCAGAACACTCTGCTGGCTGCAGAGTCAGAGCCAGAACCAATAGGTGAACCCAGGCCTCCGGGCCCAGCCAGGGGACGATTGGATACAGAGTGTGGAGAGGACACAGGGGTGAAACAGTAATCAGGCGGGACAGGTGAGACTGGTGGACTGGTACGAGTAGGTGTGTTGGTGACATTGAGTGGACCAGAGTGGACAGATGAGATGGGACCAAGTGTGAGAGAGCTGCCCTGTCGACCAGAGTGGACAGATGAGATGGGACCAAGTGTGAGAGAGCTGCCCTGTCGACCAGAGAGGACAGGTGAACCAGGACTAGCCGCAGAACACGGCTGAGAGCTGCACACTGAGAGGAGAGAGAACAAAAAATGTCTGCATTATCAAAGCTTTTCCAAGACTAAACTGATAAGTAGGGATAGTAAGGAGTATAGAAGGTGAGTAGTTACCTGCGAGGTTTGTGTCCTGAGAGGGTTCTTCAGACACACCACACAGCATCACAGGCAGCAACAGACTCTGAGACTCAGCATCCAGTATAGAGATACAGTAATGATCAAACCAATAGTTTAGTACCAGGATAGACAGTAATGATCAAACCAATAGTTTAGGACCAGGATAGAGACACAGTAATTATCAAACCAATAGTTTAGGACCAGGATAGAGACACAGTAATGCCACAGGAAGTGTTGGACAAGAATAGTCAGAGTTGTGTAACTCACTGAGTCTATGACTGTATGGTCCCCATCGCTATCGTCTCTGTGTTCAGGTTCTGGCTGACATCCTGAGGAAAACCACAGTGGTTTTGTTATTATCAGGTTTGATAGTAAACCTCCTGGCAATATGCTGTGTGCGTGTACCCTGACATGTTTTACCTCTGGTGAGAGCCTCAGCATGATTTCTGGGATGTAAGAGAGCAATATTATTTTTCTAACGTCACTGTACAATACAGAGGCAGGCAACTTTTATCTCCCTCCCCCCTTTCTAGAATATTTGGCGTACACAGGAACCGCCTCAACACTGAAAAGATAACATGTGTCATGATTGGGTTTTCATACCCATCAGACTAAACAGTAGTTTTATTGATACCAGACTGGAGCACCATCATCATTACCTGTGTTCAGAGAACACACTGTCTTCTAGATCAGACTCCAAAGGGGCTAACTCCATGTCAATTCCATTCACAACTCCGTCTGTTACAGAACATACACAAATACTAATCAATGCAATGCATCACTCGTCTTTGTAAAAACTACTGTATATTGAACAAAAATATAAATGCAACATGTAAAGTGTTTCTCGAGATAAAAGATCCCATAAATGTTCCATACACACAAAAAGCTTATTTCTCTCATATTTCTTGCACAAATGTGTTTACATCCCTGTTATTGAGCATTTCTCTTTTGCCAAGATAATCCATCCAGCGGACAGGTGTGGTATATCAAGAAGCTGATTAAACAGCATGATCATTACACAGGTGCAGCTTGTGCTGGGGACAATAAAAGGCCACTAAAATGTGCAGTTTTGTCACACAACACAATACTACAGATGTCTCTGTAGCATTTTCGCAAGCGTCTCTGTAGCACTGTAGCAAGTTTTGAGGGAGTGTGCAATTGGCATGCTGACTGCAGGAATGTCCACAAGAGCTGTTGCCAGAGAATTTAATGTTAATTCCCTATCATAAGCCCCCTCCAACGTCATTTTAGAGAACTTGGCAGTACATCCAACCGGCCTCACAACCTCAGCCCCCATGTAACCACGCCAGCCCTGGACCTCCACATCTGGCTTCATCACCTGTGGGATTGTTTGAGACCAGCCACCGGACAGCTGATGAAACTGAGGAGTATTTCTGTCTGTAATAAAGCCCTTTTCTGGGAAAAAAACTCATTCTGATTGGCTGGGCCTGGCTCCCCAGTGGGGGGGCCTAAGGCCCAGGCCCACCCATGGCTACACCCCTGACCAGTCATGTGAAATCCATAGATTAGGGCCTAATGAACTGATTTCAATTGACTGATTTCCTTATATGAACTGTAACTCAGAAAAATGTTTGAAATTGCTGTATGTTGCATTTACATTTTTGTTCAGTATAAATATAAATCGACAACAATCAAGATAATGAAAAGGGAGCCTACTGGAAAAATAAAGTAACCTGAGTTTGAGAAATCGTTCTGAATACTCTTGCTCCACTTTCTGGACTTTTTTGATGATTTCACTTCCGGTCTGTGACAGAAAAAGTAACAACTTGCACAGTGTTCAGAAAAATAGTGTCCAGAGAATTAAAGAGACATATTTACATATTTCACTTTTTTTGACAGCAAAGAATGTTAATAAAGCTACATGCACTCAAAAAGCGAAACAGAACAGGGCAGGTCAGCATCAAAGAAACAGACCACCCAACTTCAGCATGCATACATCAATTCCATACTTACGTGCTAGAGCAGCTCAACCGTCTCTGTTCCAACAGCAAAAGCAAAGAGATTACGGTTCACTATGATATTATCATATATGATTACATGAGCATATTCCATGACTTTCTTAACTGAAGACACATCCATTCTCAACAGCTAAATACACACCTTGGGTGTTTGTTTCTGTCGTCGTTTACTAGACACGTTGGAGTCACTATGGTAAGATGAGGGTCCTGCCACTGCATCAACAAGTCCTTTACAATTGAAACAGACATTTCTACATGATAAATCTGATCTTTAAACTACAGGGAAACACAACCAAAGGAGAAGTCAAGTCTATGTTGATGTGAGTCAATGGAGACAAATGACTCACCTTTCAGCTCTTTCCTCAACAACTGTGGTTTATGCTTTTTTAGAATACAACCTAAGTGACAAAGACAGACATGCCAGGCTCTCACAACTAAATAATAAAGCACTGTACTGACATTAATGATAGAAATTAAGGAGCAAAGATGTTGTTTTGGAATGAAAAACGCCTCCTCATACTCACTTGACAATGCCACTATCGATGTGCTCTAGACTGAGGCTTTCCTCTTTCCTCTCACAGACCAGACAAAACAGTTGGAAATGGGAACGGAAATGAATTCATTTATTTGTTTTTGCTTCTCAGAATTTAGCTGGATGATGTGGTTCAATGATGGTGACCAGGTAATCAGTCATATAAAGGCCTAGCTATTAACTATCCATTCCACAATGGTCCTGTATGTGTGTTACTACAGTACAGTCAGTGGAATACAGACCTTGGGTGACGTTTCTCCGTTGTTGTTCATCGTTGTGTCTGAATCACCGTTGGTAGACAAAGCTCTACTCACTGTTTCATTGGTTGCTGTGTTGAGACAGAAACATCCCTCATTAACAATTTAAAGAAAAACCTCTAACTTACAGCTTTTTGCTGGAACTGCCAGCTGGACCGGCAGAGGCTGTGTGTTTGTGTACAAAGACAGGAAGATTTGCCCTGATGGACGAATGGGTATTTAAATCAACTAAACACAACCAGATGGATATTGGGATAAACAAATTAATTGATGTCTACTACTATAGTAACAGTTACTCAGGTAGCCTACAGGCATGAACCAGCTAACTCACCTGCTATCGCCAGATGATGCTTCAGACAGTACAACCTGTAAAACACAGAGACAGTCATAGAGACCCATTTAATAACATGCTCATGACCTTTATGTACTTCCCCAGAGTCAGATGAACTCATGGATGCCATTTGTATGTCTCTGCATCCAGTATGAAGGAAACTAGAGGTAGTTTCGCGAGTCAATGCTAATTATCATTAGCGCAATGACTGAAAGTCTATGGTAGCGCATTGCGCTAACCCTAGTATGCAACTTCCTTCCACCTGCACGCAGAGAGATAAAAATGGCATCCACACGTTAATCTGACTCTGGGGAAGTAGATAATTATTGTTTGTTTGTTTTGCTTTTTCATTTGGACACTTGAAAACAAGATGGTGCATCTCAAAATAATTCATCCTGCAACATTTCAACTAAATAAATAAAGGGCTTCATTGCCAAAATCCTGAAGTATCCCTTTAAGTTGGTAAGTGAGAACCACCTCTCATTTGCAATGAAGTTGAAAAATATATTTCCCAGTTGTTTAGAAAGAAAAGACGTTGTGCCTCGCACTTACGTAAACTTCTCTTCTGTGTGGTCATCGACATTTTGGGCCCCATCTCGCACAGCGCAGGGGTAGTGGTAGGACTTCTTACAGCGTTTCACCTCACATCCCACCGTGGCACCCTTCTTCTTACATCTGTAACAAATCTGGGGAGGAGAAAAGGTACTGTAAGCAACAGTTTGTTTTGTAATGGCTACATTAGATAACTAAACATCATACATAACTAGTTGATCTGACGAAAACAGACTTAATTCCTTCAAACAACCAAAGGAAACAATAAAATAACCTCACCAGTCTGTTTCCCCTTTTCAACTCCTTAAGGACGTCTTCCACAGAGAAACCAAACAAGTCGTCAAACTCTGGCGAATTCTTGCAAATAATCCCTGATGAATACAGCTGCAATTCAGACAACACAGAGCAGATTTAAAGGGGCAATCTAGGATTCAAACAACAATCTGGGATTATCATAGATGGTCAGTCCTTGCATCTATGAATTTGAGTGGTTACATAACACGTATCTCCCCCCCAAAAAATACAAATAAAACACATAATAGGTCTAAACGTTAGGTAAACAATCAAATTCACAGAGCTGTGGATGGGAAGACTGACCATCCATGAGATCAACATTAGTTTTAACCATGTTTTGAAGCCATTCAGTGTTTGTTTACAATTAAATTGTTTACAAACAAACAATGGATGTTATTTTTGGGCGGCCATGCATGTTATTTTGGGGGTTCTGAGTGGGTATGATAGTTGTACTAAACTAATAAGGAATGCATGGCCGCGGGAAGATGTTTTGGGGTGGGGGATTCTCTCTCCGCTCTGCTGACGAGTATATTTTTCCCTTAATGCAGGGTTTCCAAACTCGGTCATAGTTGGTTATTTGAATCAGCTGTGTGGTGCTAGGGCAAATAACTAAACGTGCACCTGGTGGGGGCCCCAGGACCCAGTTTGGGAAACTCTGGTCTAACCAAAACGACCTAGAAAAGCACTGTAATCGCTCAGCACAATTATTTTTTTTAATTTAACCTTTATTTAACTAGGCAAGACAGTTAAGCACATATTCTTATTTACAATGACGGCCTACCCCAGCCAACCCCCCCCCCTAACCCGGGCGATGCTGGGCCAATTGTGCACTGCCCTATGAGACTCCCGATCACGGCCAGTTGTGATACTGCAAGGGATCAAACCAGGGTCTGTAGCACTGAGATGCAGTGCCTGAGACCGCTATGCCACTGGGGAGCAGTTGGGGGACACCCAGGACTGAGTTTGGGGAAACCCTGGGGTCGACATAAATAGATTAGGAAATGACTATGAAATAATACAATGTTTCAGTTTTATATATTACTTTGTTTTTATTTGATTACTTTATTATTTTGAATTCCTTAAAGTCATCTCATCTCTGCTCAGACAGTAGCAGCCAAACAGCTCTCCGTAGCCGATGTGAGCAAGAAATTTAGCCAGGTCAACATTCGCAAGGTCGCGCGGCCAGAAGGATTACCAGGATGTGTACTCAAAGCGCGGACCAACTGGCAAGTGTCTTCACTGACATGTTCAACCTCTCCCTGACCGAGTCTGTAATACCTACATGTTTCAAGAAGACCACCATAGTCCCTGTGCCCAAGAACACCAAGGTAACATGCCTAAATGACTACCGCCCCGTCGCACTCACGTCTGTAGCCATGAAGTGCTTTGAAAGGCTGGTCATGGCTCACATCAACACCATCATCCCAGAAACCCTAGACTCACTCCAATTCGCATACCGCCCCAACAGATCCACAGATGACGCAATCTCAATTGTACTCCAAACTGCCCTTTCCCACCTGGACAAAAGGAACACCTATGTGTGAATGCTGTTCATTGACTATAGCTCAGCGTTCAACACCATTGTGCCCACAAAGCTCATTACTAAGATAAAGACCCTGGGACTGAACACCTCCCTCTGCAACTGGATCTTGTACTTCCTGACGGGCCGCACCCAGGTGGTAAGGGGAGGCAACAACACATCTGCCATGCTGATCCTCAACACAGGGGCCCCTCAGGGGTGCGTGCTTAGTCCCCTCCTGTACTCCCTGTTCACCCAGAACTGCGTGGCCAAGCACGACTCAAACACCATCATTAAGTTTGCTGACAACACAACGGTGGTAGGCCTGATCACCGACAACGATGAGACAGCCTTTAGGCTGGAAGTGTGGTGCCAGGACAACAACCTCTCCCTCAATGTGAGCAAGACAAAAGAGCTAATCGTGGACAACAGAAAAAGGAGGGCCAAACAGGCCCCCATTAACATCAACAGGGCTGTAGAGGAGCAGGTCGAGAGCTTCAAGTTCCTTGGTGTCAACATCACCAACAAACTATCATGGTCAAAACACACCAAGACAGTCGTGAAGAGGGCATGACAATGTCTATTACCCCTCAGGAGACTGAAAACATTTGGCATGGGTCCCCAGATCCTCAAAAAGTTATACAGCTGCACCATTGAGGGCATCCTGGCAGGTTGCATCTACACCTGGTATGTAAACTGTTCAGCATCCGACCATAGGGCGCCTCAGAGGGTAGTGCGTACCGCCCAGTACATCACTGGGGCCAAGCTTCCTGACATCCAGGGCCTCTATGCTAGTCGGTGTCAGAGGAAAGACCAAATAAATGTTCGACTTCAGCCACCCAAGTGAAACTGTTCTCTCTGCTACTGCATGGCAAGCGGGACTGGAGCTCCAAGTCTGGGTCCAAAAGGCTCCTTCTACCTCCAAGCCATAAGAGTGCTGAACAAATCATCAAATGGCCAACTGGACTATTTACATTGACACCACATTGACTCGGTACAGGTAACCCCTAAGGTTATATATAGCCTCGTTATTGTTTTACTTTAGTTTATTTTCTTAAATCTATTTTCTTGAAACTGCATTGTTGATCAAGAGCTTTTAAGTATGCATTTCATGGTAAGGTACACCTGTTGTTTTTGGCGCATTTGACAGATCAAATTTGATTTGAACTTTCTCTGTACTCCCCATACTGTCCTGTCTTCAGTTATCCTATTTAGCTAGGCTAGCTGCAGAGTTGTCTGACAATATCATTTGACTCGTTCTTCAAAGACGACGAGGAATACTTATCCCTCTACCTCGTCGTTGTTGTGTACATTCCTCTCTCATGCGGTCTACGTGCATCCAACCTAATGTAGTAGGAGAGATTTATGATTTTGTGGCTGTTGAACTAATTACGAAACGGGAAAAAACAGGCCCAATGGATTATGGTCATTGTAGTTAATTATTACGTTTGCGCTGAACTAGGTTGAATATTTGCTTAATTATTTGCTTAATGAAAACTCCCTTTCGCTCAGCGTCCCACATGGTTCTTGAGTTGATTTCTCTCATGAATGATTTGATTTCTCTAGAGAAAAGGCGAGTTGGGATCACAAAAAAAAAAAAAAAGACGAACTAAATGGAATTCAAGTAATTTAATCGACGTCCGTTACTTAGTTGTTTAATAACAACTAAATATGTCGGTTAATCGTTCAGTATTTACCCCCAAATAACTGGCCCACATCTCCAACCTAGGCCAGAGAAGACCTTTGCCTAGGGCTAACTGCATTGAGAAGCCTATCTAATTTGTAAAGGTTGTCTCTTCTTTAGTGGTCTCCTATCGTAACCAAGCCCAAATAGAGCCCCACCAAAAACAGTGCAGTATGAAGATGGGCTAAAACTGCTCCTCCAATAGAAAACCCTCGATCACACTCGTAGGCATTGTCATGGCGAAGTTGTATAGCAAAGGCATAACGGTCGTCTTGCGCATGTGCACGCTGTCAAATCAAAGGGACTCCTTCGATATTAAGTTTTTTAAATATTTTTTTTACAAAAATGTAAATGGACTTTAGGATTGAGAAGTTTGCGGAATTTACCGGTTTAGGAAGGCAATTGGGTGTGTTAGTAAATTCACTCTAGAGTGCGCTCTGGTCGTTCGTAAATTCAGAGCTTTCGTTCAGAGCGCACTCTAGAGTGAATTTACTAACACACCCAATTGCCTTCCTAAACCGGTAAATTCCGCTAACGTTCCCGGAACTCTCGCGATGTTGCATCTCTGGGTTTAGAAACCCTGTGGCCCCACTGTCCACCATAGCTTGTTAGCTCAGTGTTTCCCAAACTCGGTCCTCTGGACCCCAAGGGGTGCACGCCCTAACACTACACAGCTGATTCAAATGATCAAATCTTGATGATTACTTTAATCAGCTGTGTAGTGCTAGGGAATACACAAAAACGATCCATTGGGGATCTCGAGTGCTGGCGCAAAAACGCAAACGTGCACCCCTTGGGGTCAAGAGGACTGAGTTTGGAAAACCCTGTTAACTCCTTTTAGTTCTTTGCTAGCCTATCAGCACCAAAATCAACCAAAGCGAAATTATCCGTGTAGTTTCAATAACAGGTCGCAGCAATAGAGCTTTTAATCTTACCAAACAGTTCTGATGAGCGGTGATATAACCTTTCGTTGATAACGGTCCAGTTGTCCGATTTTCCGCGGACGTTAGACAAAGTACGCATTGGACTTTCTTGCCATGTTGATCGGTACCCATCCTGCTGGTGTTCGTGTATTATCTTTCGCAACAACTTCCCCAAATCAGATAATTGTTCGCGCCAACCTCCGCCAGTCTGCCACTAAGAAATTCCGTGTTGGCTGGGCATCCGGTTTCGCTTCTTCAGAAATGTTGTCGAGGCAAGTATCTGTGTGGTTTTGGTTTCATTCTACTTGGGGGGGTGCAAGAGGGCATTGTGCATTGCCAACTACAGTAAACGTCAGGAATCGTACTTAACAAAAATACAAACGCAACAATGTTTAAGATTTTACTAAGTTAATGAGGAAATCAGTCTATTGAAATAAATAAATTAGGTCCTAATCTACGGATTTCACGTGACTGGGAATAAAGATATGCATCTGTTGGTCAAAGACGCCCTAAAAGAAAAGGATCTCATGGTCTTTATGTGCATCCAAATTTCCATCGATAAAATGCAATGGTGTACCATCACCCCACCGCCACCATGGGGCACTCTGTTCACGATATCAGCAAACCGCTGGCACACACGACCATACACGTGGTCTGCGGTTAATTTCAAACCTTGCTGACTTTTGTTACCATCACGTCTCTTAAGCTTATGAATAGTTGAACATATTTAAATTAAAATCAATTGGAGCTCATATCCGGGTGTTTCATGTCAAACAATGAAAATGTTTAAATATGTTTCTCAGAAAAGTTGGGGAACCCTGGTATGACAATACATTCTGAGAAATCCTCTGCCACTTAGTTGTTTTCTCCCTTTCCACTGTAGAGCATGTGCAGAAGCATTTACTGTAAAAAAAAAAATCAAATAAAGTCAAGTTCAAGACATTTTTTTATATGAAATAATCACAAACCATTTACATAAGTTTAATTCATTCTCAGAACGTCACAGGTCTCAACTTTACTCTCAAGTATACTATATTAGTGTATTCTAAATCATTTCTTATAGTACTAGTGGACATAGTAACCGTCACAAAATAGACTAATTTGCACATTCAGTATATTAGGATATAGTAAGTCTGTTAAGGGTTAGTGAGCATATAACATACAGTACAGAGGGGTAGACTAAGGATCACTTACTAACATAAAAACATCACCAATAACCTCAGAACCAATGTCTGTCAAAAGATTATATTACCAATTTAAGGTATAACATGCCACTCAAGTTAGTGGCCAGGGTGAAAAACTGCATTCAAATGTCAGTTCAGATAGAGTCAAATGTCAGAGTTCAAGTTTGAACACGGGTAGAAAAATGTCAGAGTTAAAGTTTGAACACGGGTAGAAAAATGTCAAATACAAAAGGTTTGAAATATTTACATTTTGGTTAAAAGGAGGACCTGTTTTTCCTGACGAGGGGATTGGACCAGGGAAAACTCCAGGTCCTATACCTTCCTAGTTCAGTCAAGTTGTCAGAAAACCCAGGCCCTGGTTATAACACCTTATAAAACTGCTTTGATATTCAGCGGTGCTCCGTCATGAGGTGAAGCTCATGACGCAAGCATCTCTCATTGCAGACCTGGCAGTCCTCACCGCTACAGTCTCTCTCTGTAGCTCCCTCAGTCTCTTCTCCATTTCTGGAAAATGGGAGAAAAAAAAATAAATAGGGCATCAAGGTGACAGCAGTTCTCTGGGCTCTGTCTGACTACTGGCCAGTGGGTGTGACCGATCAGGGTACGAGCCCGGAGGGTCTCCTGCATGCCACATGACTTCGAGCTTAAGCCTATGTAACAGTATAACTTTAGACCGTCCCCTCGCCCATACCCGGGCGCGAACTAGGGACCCACTGCACACATCAACAACAGTCACCCACGAAGCATCGTTACCCATCGCTCCACAAAAGCCGCGGCCCTTGCAGAGCAAGGGGAACTACTACTTCAAGGTCTCAGAGCAGGTGACGTCACCGATTGAAACGCTATTTAGCACACACCGCTAACTAAGCTAGCCGTTTCACATCCGTTACACCTAGGAATTAGCTCGGGAAGATATTCTTCAGGTGTCAGGCAAGGTTACTTGTACTTCCGAACCAGAATTCCGATGAGGAGCTAACTTATGGGGACTTTATTCCATGCACCACAAAGTGTGTGTCTTTTGTCCTTAAAGGAAAATTCCACCCAAAAACTATCTTCTGGTATTTGTTTCATTAGTCCATTGTTGACATAGTCCCCAAATGATTTACTTGTCAGCAATCAATTTTTCAAGATATGTAACTTTCAAAATATAGAAAACATCCCCTTTGAAAGATTCACATCTTGAAAACTTGATTGCTGACAAGCAAAACATTTTGGGGATGTTAAAATACTTTACCTTGATCTCTTTTGGTAAAGATCTCTGGCAGCATCCCAGAGGCCTCCAGCACTTTCAGGGTGAGGTTGAAATCTGTGAACACAGGAAATTATTTAGGTTAATATTGTTACATTGCCCAGTTTCTGTGTTGTGGGTTTGTATGTGTGTGTTTCAGGCTGGCTTCCTGAATTCCAAGCAGCTGATTGGCCGGCCCCCATTGCAGATTGGAGCTCTGACCCTGCCCTCTTGTCAGGGGATTCAGCTGTCTGCAATTACCGACTCCTTCTGCAGCTTGAAAAGCCAGTGTTCCTTTGTTAGGAGAGAGCTTCTTTGTATGTCCTGTGTTGGTTGTTAGTCTGGTAAATTAGTTGTAAAGTATTTTGTAGCCATAACTTCTGAGGTATGTGTAACAGTTTAGCTAACGCCCCTTTCCTCCTCCCCTACCTGGGCTCGAACCAGGTACCCTCTGCACACATCAACAACTGACACCCACGAAGCATCGTTACCCATCGCTTCACAAAAACCGCTGCCCATGCAGAGCAAGGGGAACTACTACTTCAAGGTCTCAGAGCGAGTGACGTCACCGATTGAAAAGCTATTAGAGCGCACCCCGCTAACTAGCTATCCATTTCACATCGGTTACATATGCCAAAAGGACTTAAGTGTTTTTGATTATTGAAATTGTTCACTTTACATGAGTAATTATTCTGTTTTTGTTCCCAGGGGGGAAGGGGAAGGCACCTAGGGAGTGTTTAGGCAAGAGGCCTGCGGGTATGCATAACCCGTAGTATATTCACTGTCTATGCACACTAGGTAATACCTGTGTGGACCACCCCCTGTATTTTGGTTAGCGCGCCAGGTGGCGTTAAGAACAGGTAGGTAGGACTAACTTTCTTTGCTTTGGTTCCATCCAGCCCCTTTTCCCCATATTTACCGTGTTAAGGGAAAAAAAATCCCTGTTAACGGTAATATTCTCTGCCTCTGTCATCGTTACCCGCACCTACAATCACATACCTCTTTCACTCCACAGGGAGTTGTTCCCTCCTCCAAGAGACGTACGTAACAATGGGGGCTCATCCGAGATTTGAACCCGGGACCTCTCGCACCCCCAAGCGAGAATTATACCCCTATACTGACACTAACATGAAAATGTATTACAAGCACACGTCCAACAAGGAGCAGTATTACAGTTGACAAGTGCATGCTCCAGTTTAGTTAGCCGACAACGGTACCAAACCGTTTTATCTATAAGGAGTCATCCGTATCATTCCATTTAGTGTCCTTTTATTCCTCGTGTTCAGTCTCACCTTCCTCGCTGGCCTGCTGGGATGCAATCCTCTCAGTGATGATGCTGAGGCGGGAGGCGAACTCAGAGAAGATGAATTGTGTGCAGCCTGCCTGGTGGCACTTCTTGAAAAAATGTGAAGCCAGACTAGTATTGGACCCAGAACCAGATGAGCCAGGAGGCCCCGAATCCCCAGGTGACCCTGAACCACAGCTGGAGTCTGGGGATGGAACAGAAAGGGGAAGAGTCAACTCCTGTTGGGTGTTCATTGGATATATAAATATGTAGGTAAATCAATCAGTCCAAATGCTACCGCAAATTATTTTCACTTGCTTCACTGTTTAGTTTAGTGCATACATTCACTGTAGTCCCAACTCCCCACACACACCTGTTTGGTCTGGGAGGAGGGAGTCCAGTTGTTCTACTTTGATGATGGACAGATGGCTCTTGGAGGACTGCCCAGACAGAAAGGAAGAGGTTTGAGTAGAAGAAATGAGGAGCAAAGGTGCTGGAGCTTAGCCTGGTCCCAGATCTGTTTGTGCCATCATGCCACTCTGTCATGCCAAGCATCATTTATAGAGTGACAAGAAGTTGAATGATAACAGAAATGGACTGGCACCCAGGCTAACTGCAGCTAACTACAAGAGTAAAAGAAAACTTACTCATTTGAGCAACGCTTTCCCAACTCACCTCCCCATTCTCAAATGCTGGTCCCTCAAGTCCATACTGAAACTCAAACTGCTCGGGAGCTCCACCTACAGCATAAAATAATCAGTATATGAGAGACATAATCCACAATATTCTTCTTATGAGACAATCTGAAAGTCCACATATGACTACACAGGACATATTGGATTGAAACTTAATACAACAACAGAAACCAACCTTCTGTCAAAGCTACCTCTAAAGTATTGGGTTCTTGCCTGGGGGATGTTAAGAACACAGAAATACAAAGTTAAACCATTAGAACACAATGTACAGTCTGGCAAAGGCTTGGCCATTAAAAAAAAAACAAATCAAACTAAATATATAACTAGTCTGTCAGATTTGATTATGGTCTCTGATAATCTAATACAGTAGGCCTACACAAACGTGTTACCATTGTTTAAACTTCCAATAAACATGATACACTGAATTGTGGCGCTGTCAATGTGTTGACTCCTAGTTGAACCCCTCCTACCAAAACCAATGAGTAAACTGACATTATTAAACTGCAGTGCTTTGCGCTTTGCTGTACATGTTTTGTGTGCTGCCATTTTGGCCGGGTCTCTTGCAAAATAGATGTTTCATCTCAATGACACCAACCTGCTAAAAGTCAATTAAAGTACCCACTTTGACATCCCTCTTTTAGGGTGTGGCTCCTCATCCTCATGTGTGCTCTTCTTGGACAGCGTCTTTTCCTTTATTGCAGCTTCTCTTTTGCTGTACTTCAACGACTGAAAAATCATTCATACCACATAACCATTAACAAAACACATGATGGTATGTCATGTTCCAAATCAGATTGACTATTAACCATGTGAATTTATGCAGCAGAAAGCACTAGCGAGCACAACGCGCTGAACACAAATATAAAATGCAACATGTAAAGTGATGCTGCCATGTTTCATGAGCCAATTTTTTTTTAAATCTATTTTTCCTTATGCACAAAAAGCTTATTTCTCTCAATTTTTGTGCACAAATTTGTTTACATCTGTTAGTAAGCATTTCTACTTTATCAAGATAGTCCATCTACCATACAGATGTGGCATATCAAGAAGCTGATTTAAACAGCATGATCATTACACAGGTGGGGACAATGAAAGGCCACTAACATGTGCAGTTTTGTCACAACGCCACACCTGCATAGCCATGTGAAATCCATAGATTAGGGCCTAAAAAACAGTTACTTATATGAACTGTAACTCAGTAAAATCGTTGCACGAGGTGTTTATATTTTTGTTCAGTATATCGTCGCCCACCAGATGTATACCAAAACAAGTGATTGAGCTGTTTTTTTGTTTTAAAATTGTACACGTTGTACAACCAGAAATTGTCGAAAACATGTGAACTTTATTTTGTCTCCAATGTTTATTGAAAACAAATACACTTGCACAATGAGCACTTGTCTCATATACATTGTTAGTTGTTGGCTTTACTTATTTAACTAGGAAAGTCAGTTAAAAACATATTCTTATTTACAATGACAGCCTACCCTGGCCAAACTCTAACCCAGATGACCCTGGGCCAATTGTGCACCGCCCCATGGGACTCCCAATCGAACCAGGGTGTGTAGTGACCTCTCTAGCATCGAGATGTAGTGCCTTAGACTACTGTGACACACGGGAGCGATGGTTACGTAGCTAGCAAAATGTTGCAATATTATGGTATCAAGAACGAGATAAAACTGGCAGAAATGAGCAAGCTATGATTCCCCACACAGAGTTCATTGATGCTAGCAATCTGGCCATCCAGAAACACAAAATAAGGACTTCTGCCCATTGTTGGTGATGTAGTCAACTAACCCATCTAGCTGTACAAACAGCCTTGCCTCATGTTTCTAGGCGTCCACATGGTCCTAAAGTCACCTAACAATACCGCTAAACTGTATTTGCCTTTTAAATCGGGATTGGACTGATTAGAGTAGCCTATTTTAAATGGTTGAACTAGGGTATGGCGACTATTAAAAGGGACAGTTAGGCGGTTATTTGAGACAGCGTTTCATTTCAGTTTTACCGGTACGCTAATAACATGTACTAATATCCAATGGACAAACTAACATGGTGGATGATGATAATAATAACTTGATAATTTACCCCGACGGTCGTTTTTGATTTGCGACCCAAAGCTTCTGTTACGGTGGCTGGGTGCTTGTATTTGATGTGGTTTAACATGCTGCCGTTGTTGTATCGGAGTATTGCTTTGCAAAGCCGATATATACACATATCAATATTGGCCTTTTCTGGTGAAATACTTCTAAGATGTGCTACTTTGAGCACGTCACATCGCTTCCGTTTTATGTTGTGACAGCTTTTATCTAGTCAAAACCTTTCCTTTAGATCTCTGCTGCACTAGCCAAATTAGCAAGTTAAAAAACACTATTTAGAGTGCGATTTTAACCGAAGGTCAAATCGATAAGAATAACCGGTTAGATAGCAAAATATATACTTTTCCCGGCTGGCATTACAAGCGGATATCCGCAAATCCATGTAACGGAAATGTGCGCATGATTATTGAATCGATAGATTAGTCATGAATTAATATAATATAACTCCAAGAACTTCATTGGTCGTCTCAAATATAGCTCTTAACATCAGAAAATGTATAGCTATTTAGTGCCGACTCTT
The DNA here is from genome assembly GCF_013265735.2 of Oncorhynchus mykiss. Lineage (NCBI taxonomy): Eukaryota > Metazoa > Chordata > Actinopteri > Salmoniformes > Salmonidae > Oncorhynchus > Oncorhynchus mykiss. The sequence goes on from NC_048567.1 coordinate 72,003,434, forward strand.
TTATACCTGCGATATCTTGGGCGCTCCAATATCTATAGCTCCATTGCTTTTGTCTGGTTACCAGCACAGCGTCAGAAAAGACGGAGGTCTCAAATTTGTTCTGGTAACGTTAGTCCTTTTCGGAGGTCCAGTTTACCTGATGCCGAGACTCTAAATGCCTTTTCATGCCACTGGTGCTACCTCCTTTACATCTGATATTCCGGTCGCAGTGTTTACATTTTGCCAGTGCCGCTTCTATTCTGTCGAAGCTGTGCCACACAGCTGAACCAAAGCTGGGTGAACTTGGTGTAGACATTGTGAATGAAGAGAACAAATGAGCGGACAGATTTTGACGGGAATGAACCCTCTCGCTTCCTCTCGTGTGAGTGACCAAAGATTTTCTGTTATTTCGACAAGATAGTCGAGTGACCACTAACAATGGAAATACATATCCTCAAATATACAGGCAAGATCAGGTGGTACCATTCTAGCAAATGAGAGGGCAACTCCGATAGTTTCTCTCCAAATTGCCACGTGCGTCCACTTATCAGTGCATTCGTAACAACCTAACCATTACTAAACTTCGTTTCGATCAAATACGCCTCAAGTAGCAAACAACTTTCGTTGACTAAAATCGACACTCACTGACCTCCATACAAAAATCCCACTTGTGGTTTTATTTTCGTGGACACATTTTGTGCGGCGTAATCCCTTTCACTACGCTTCTTCCTCTCGAATGACCAAACGTCGCATATTTACCGTATTAACTGCACTTGGGATCAAAACTAATGACGCATTCTGAATTTATGGCAACCTCTGAATAATTACGGTAGGCCTACATGCGGAGCTAGAAGAGAAACTTGTCTTTGACCAGTCCAGATATCACACTTATTTTATGAGTTTGCCTAAGAATTAAAACACTTACAGGACTCTTACCTCGAACGGTCGCCATCAGCTCTCGCTGCGTGTTGATATGTTTTAGCGACAGATGGATCCTTTCTAAATGGCTCAACGTTGATGTTGTGCTACCGCTCGTCCGCTTCAAAACAGCCACACACAGCTTGCATGTCACACTTTCGGAAGATATTTAATTGAAATATCTCCACGTGTGACTTCTATATTTTTTACGGTCACTGCTTCTACATTCCATATCTCACAACTGCTGGTTCTTAGTGTAATGGAAGGATAGTTTGAGCTATCTCAACTGCAGTCTGGATCTGCGACATTTCATTGCGCATGTCTGGGATTAAAGGTAAACGTTTTCACCACTCCACATAGCCGAGACATACAAAAGCAACATTTTGAAAATAATCAATCAAGCATTCTGCTTGACAATAGCACGCATTTTATTTTAATTCTCACACGCACATAAACGAGTCAAATTTGAGCCCCCCAAAATAAAATAAAAATCATAACCGCACAAACTGATCTATCGGACCCGACTGCAAACCGCCATTAGGAAAGACTGCTACCCCAACCCGAACCATGTGGAATTGAACCGACGGCCACAACCCGAGCTAACCACCTTTGTCCTTCCTGCTGCGCATTTTAAGCTCCACGTTTTGCACTACAATTTGCTACTGTGCAATCAATAGACGTCTTACCGTGCATTTCTCAATGTGTTTTTTCAAGCTGGAAGTGCCTGTTCTATGGCTGTCATAGGCTAACACCCGCTTGCACTTTTTGCATGCTGCGAATCCATCCACATGTTGTTTGTCAGCGTTAACGATTACTCCAAAATGATCCCATACATTTGATTTAACTCGTGCCCTGTTTTTCACGATTCTGAGCTCCCTATTTTTTATCTTTTGGGTCAAATTCTGGTTTTCTGTGGTATGTTTTTTGCTTTCCATTTTTCGGTCTTCTCTGGCTGTGCGGGTAGGGTTATCCTGTGGGTTGTTTTCACTGTGTCTGCGCGCTGCATGTGATGTAAACTACCGTAGCGAATAATAGTTTAGCTGTAGGCTTCTATACGCATTCTAGAATTACATTTACAAGCAATACAAAACCCGATAAGATTCAATACACACACTTTACAGTATTAATTTGAGCACTTTTTGGTTGATCTAGAGCTCTATTAGCCCTTGACTCTCAGTTGCATTATATTACACTAGTCATTGGACAAAGGCTTATTTTGTAGGGGGAGTTTTAAGAGCCCAGATGCCTGGTCTGAACATTAACACGCATCACATGTGGTACAGTTTTGGAAGCATAAGGACATTATCTTTATCAGCTAGAAAACAAAAAGTTGAATTGATACAAATGTATAGGGTAGTGTCCCCCCACGGGCATATCGCCATGTTACAGCACTTTAACGGAGAACGGTGCTAATTAGCTGTCTAGCGTGCCCCCCGAACGCCTACTCTGGAAGTGCAGTTTCGTTGGATGGATCTATTCAAATCTGCTACACTAAGTGTACTTTTTTTATTTTAAGTATTCTTTCTCGCTATAAGGGCCATATGTTTCGAAAGCTGTATTACAAGGGAGACAAGACAATGGTCTCAGACTAGACGTAACATAGTAAACGTAAATCGGGAAAAGGCAGAACGCCGCCTAGAGTTTGAGAGCAAGGGCTCTATTCAACCTGTAGCGCCGAAGATCCGCATGATTGAAAATTAATAGCAATGTTCCCATTGTCACGGAGACGGCATTCACGGGTAAACACAACATATGTAGGCTCAATCGGAAACTACCTTTAAATGTTAACGCAGGTGTTTCGATACTTGGGCGATAAGATTTTAATCCAGCCCTTAATGCTCTATTCAATCATATCTGCTTTAGCCGATATCCACATAGTGGTTATGTTGGAGGTGGAACTGCATTAGAGCTGTCAATCAACAAGTGGCTGCTGGCATTATATCTAAAGTGAACACTGCTAATTGGCTGCACATTTGCATTAGGAGAAAGCCCGTAGAGCGAGAGGAGTCATCTTTGTATCTGTGCCAATATAGCCTCAATACTGTCAGACACTATATCCATTTGAAGTAGTCAATTTTCTTCTTCACAACAGGCTGATCCCTCTTGATCACCAGGAGGGATTCAGCCAATGAAGTTAATTTTAGTCACATCAACTTTTTATTGCCCAATTAACCTATAGTCACCCTGCCATCAACCAAATGTTTTCAGGGATACAGCTAATTCAACCTAACCCAATTTACCTTTCCCCTGAAAACCTCACTGTCCAACAGGCAGCTTTCTAATACACAGTAACTCCTCACTGTCCAACAGGCAGCTTTCAAATACACAGTAACTCCTCACTGTCCAACAGGCAGCTTTCAAATACACAGTAACTCCTCACTGTCCAACAGGTAGCTTTCAAATACACAGTAACTCCTCACTGTCCAACAGGCAGCTTTCAAATACACAGTAACTCCTCACTGTCCAACAGGCAGCTTTCAAATACACAGTAACTCCTCACTGTCCAACAGGCAGCTTTCAAATACACAGTTACCCCTCACTGTCCAACAGGCAATAAGATAGTCATAGGCCTACCATAGGTCATACTGGTTACTTCCATGGTCACATGTTTGAGGTGACTGGTAACACTCATAGAGCAACAATATGAAAAGCTAAACAAGGTATACTTTACATTTCTTGCATTCATAATCTTTTTATTTACAATAACTTTCTATTCAAATAAATAAAGAGTCTTGTCTATTTCTAGACAATCAAAGGAACCATGAATCTTGGGGGTGACAGAATTGTAACATTGACACAGGCCTACAGTACAACAAGACCGGGTACTTCAAAAACACATTGTAGAACACTACATCAATGAATTGATGCTGTCATAACTCAGAACAGTAAATAAATACAATTCACTATCCATTTAACAAACATTTCCCTTTTTAACAAAATATTACAGGCTACAGAGATGGGCTCCTGGATCACCTCAAGGTCATCCTTGATCGACCACCGCATATGTGGAAGCTGTGCATCCCAGGACCCCTGTCAGCCCAGTGTGAGAGGCCTGACCTATGCATCCCAGGACCCCTGTCAATCAATCAATCAAATTTATTTTATATAGCCCTTCGTACATCAGCTGATATCTCAAAGTGCTGTACAGAAACCCAGCCTAAAACCCCAAACAGCAAGCAATGCAGGTGAAGAAGCACGGTGGCTAGGAAAAACTCCCTAGAAAGGCCAAAACCTAGGAAGAAACCTAGAGAGGAACCAGGCTATGTGGGGTGGCCAGTCCTCTTCTGGCTGTGCCGGGTGGAGATTATAACAAAACATGGTCAAGATGTTCAAATGTTCATAAATGACCAGCATGGTCGAATAATAATAAGGCAGAATAGTTGAAACTGGAGCAGCAGCACAGTCAGGTGGACTGGGGACAGCAAGGAGTCATCATGTCAGGTATTCCTGGGGCATGGTCCTAGGGCTCAGGTCCTCCGAGAGAGAGAAAGAAAGAGAGAATTAGAGAGAGCATATGTGGGATGGCCAGTCCTCTTCTGGCTGTGCCGGGTGGAGATTATAACAGAACATGGCCAAGATGTTCAAATGTTCATAAATGATCAGTGTCTGCCCAGTGTGAGAGGTCTGACCTATGCATCCCAGGACCCCTGTCGGCCCAGTGTGAGAGGTCTGACCTATGCATCCCAGGACCCCTGTTGGCCCAGTGTGAGAGGCCTGACAAGGAGGCGGGCATAGCTATTTGTCTCCCACGTCAATCTTGAGGGTGACTGAAGCCTGCTTGATTGAAGTGGGGTATGCTGGTCCCCATCAATCTCTGTAGGTGGTTGAGTTTTCTAAAGTCAAAGTAAATCACGTTTACGTGATGACATCACACTTTGTTGCTTTGTATTGTTTCTTCAAGCATTCGGACAGGAGAGCAGTGTTACAAATTGTATGAGTCAAAGGGTCCTGCACACTGTTGGGTGGCCGGGTGCCCATATACAGTGCCTTGCGAAAGTATTCGGCCCCCTTGAACTTTGCGACCTTTTGCCACATTTCAGGCTTCAAACATAAAGATATAAAACTGTATTTTTTTGTGAAGAATCAACAACAAGTGGGACACAATCATGAAGTGGAACGACATTTATTGGATATTTCAAACTTTTTTAACATTCCAAAAACGGAAAAATTGGGCGTGCAAAATTATTCAGCCCCCTTAAGTTAATACTTTGTAGCGCCACCTTTTGCTGCGATTACAGCTGTAAGTCGCTTGGGGTATGTCTCTATCAGTTTTGCACATCGAGAGACTGACATTTTTTCCCATTCCTCCTTGCAAAACAGCTCGAGCTCAGTGAGGTTGGATGGAGAGCATTTGTGAACAGCAGTTTTCAGTTCTTTCCACAGATTCTCGATTGGATTCAGGTCTGGACTTTGACTTGGCCATTCTAACACCTGGATATGTTTATTTTTGAACCATTCCATTGTAGATTTTGCTTTATGTTTTGGATCATTGTCTTGTTGGAAGACAAATCTCCGTCCCAGTCTCAGGTCTTTTGCAGACTCCATCAGGTTATCTTCCAGAATGGTCCTGTATTTGGCTCCATCCATCTTCCCATCAATTTTAACCATCTTCCCTGTCCCTGCTGAAGAAAAGCAGGCCCAAACCATGATGCTGCCACCACCATGTTTGACAGTGGGGATGGTGTGTTCAGGGTGATGAGCTGTGTTGCTTTTACGCCAAACATAACGTTTTGCATTGTTGCCAAAAGGTTCAATTTTGGTTTCATCTGACCAGAGCACCTTCTTCCACATGTTTGGTGTGTCTCCCAGGTGGCTTGTGGCAAACTTTAAATTACACTTTTTATGGATATCTTTAAGAAATGGCTTTCTTCTTGCCACTCTTCCATAAAGGCCAGATTTGTGCAATATACGACTGATTGTTGTCCTATGGACAGAGTTTCCCACCTCAGCTGTAGATCTCTGCAGTTCATCCAGAGTGATCATGGGCCTCTTGGCTGCACCTCTGATCAGTCTTCTCCTTGTATGAGCTGAAAGTTTAGAGGGACGGCCAGGTCTTGGTAGATTTGCAGTGGTCTGATACTCCTTCCATTTCAATATTATCGCTTGCACAGTGCTCCTTGGGATGTTTAAAGCTTGGGAAATATTTTCGTATCCAAATCCGGCTTTAAACTTCTTCACAACAGTATCTCGGACCTGCCTGGTGTGTTCCTTGTTCTTCATGATGCTCTCTGCGCTTTTGACGGACCTCTGAGACTATCACAATTCAGTGCATTTATACGGAGACTTGATTACACACAGGTGGATTGTATTTATCATCATTAGTCATTTAGGTCAACATTGGATCATTCAGAGATCCTCACTGAACTTCTGGAGAGAGTTTGCTGCACTGAAAGTAAAGGGGCTGAATAATTTTGCACGCCCAATTTTTCAGTTTTTGATTTGTTAAAAAAGTTAGAAATATCCAATAAATGTCGTTCCACTTCATGATTGTGTCCCACTTGTTGTTGATTCTTCACAAAAAAATACAGTTTTATATCTTTATGTTTGAAGCCTGAAATGTGGCAAAAGGTCGCAAAGTTCAAGGGGGCCGAATACTTTCGCAAGGCACTGTATTCCTTAAATGTCAAATGATGTCTCATCATCATTTATGTTGATCAATATTTCGGTTGTGCTGGCCTAATTTGTAAATGATCAAATAAATGTCTGATCAATACATACAATTCCGAATATATTGTTATTTATAATGCTAATGAAGAGGCACCAATAAATTGTCCAGTACACTTATATGCTGTTTTCATATACATACCTTTATGTCTACGCTTCTAAGGTGTCTCGGGCTTTACTAATTATTGTAAAGAAATGTATTCTGTAATTAGTTACAAAACAATAGTCTGACTAAACTTCATATGGAGAAAAGGAATGCTGTATTCTATTTTGGAAACACACAACTTTGTTATTGGACTAATATATGCATAAACACAGTGCATCTGTACACCAAGAATGATATGTAAATGTGACATATGTCAAGAACACGAGCCAGTTCTCTTGGCCATGAGAGCATTTTGCAGAGAAAATGGGTTGTGAATTACAATTTAGGTAAGGATTGTTTACCTTGTTACCAGGCGACGACCACAAGGGCGTTTTCAAAGAGCTCTCATTCAAGGCGAGCTCATGAATATAAGCTCTCCTCCCACTCAGCCTGTTCTTTCAGGCTTCCCGATAGTTAGAGATGAGAGAATGTACAATTTCTTCAATTCTGAGCATTAATGGTGTAAAAATATTATGGGGGATGTTTTGGTCATGCAAAGGCTATTTTTGCTTGGGAAATAGGATGATTTAGGAGAAATTGTAGGAATAGGCAGGGTTTAGGGTCGTCATTAGTTGACACAAAGTCCTTTTTAATACAAAAAAACAGACAATGCTGACAGAATTTCTGATTTCTTAAAGAAAATAGTGAGGTAATAAACAATATCTTTATAAATGATTGTAAAGCAATAAATAATTTAAGACTATATACTGGATACTGAGTTATTAACAAAAGGAGCAAAGTTCACAGTACACATGGAGAAATGCCTGTAAAATGACTAGCATACATCCAAAGTCATGTTTAACATGTGACTGGACAGCCTATATCCCAAGTCATGTTTAACACATGTGACTGGACAGCCTATATTTCAAGTCATGTTTAACACATGTGACTGGACAGCCTATATCCCAAGTCATGTTTAACACATGTGACTGGACAGCCTATATCCCAAGTCATGTTTAACACATGTGACTGGACAGCCTATATCCCAAGTCATGTTTAACACATGTGACTGGACAGCCTATATCCCAAGTCATGTTTAACACATGTGACTGGACAGCCTATATCCCAAGTCATGTTTAACACATGTGACTGGACAGCCTATATCCCAAGTCATGTTTAACACATGTGACTGGACAGCCTATATCCCAAGTCATGTTTAACACATGTGACTGGACAGCCTATATCCCAAGTCATGTTTAACACATGTGACTGGACAGCCTATATCCCAAGTCATGTTTAACACACGTGACTGGACAGCCTATATCCCAAGTCATGTTTAACACATGTGACTGGACAGCCTATATCCCAAGTCATGTTTAATACATGTGACTGGACAGCCTATATCCCAAGTCATGTTTAACACATGTGACTGGACAGCCTATATCCCAAGTCATGTTTAACACGTGACTGGACAGCCTATATCCCAAGTCATGTTTAACACGTGACTGGACAGCCTATATCCCAAGTCATGTTTAACCCATGTGACTGGACAGCCTATATCCCAAGTCATGTTTAACATGTGACTGGACAGCCTATATCCCAAGTCATATTTAATACATGTGACTGGACAGCCTATATCCCAAGTCATGTTTAACACATGTGACTGGACAGCCTGTATCCCAAGTCATGTTTAATACATGTGACTGGACAGCCTATATCCCAAGTCATGTTTAATACATGTGACTGGACAGCCTATATCCCAAGTCATGTTTAACACATGTGACTGGACAGCCTATATCCCAAGTCATGTTTAACACATGTGACTGGACAGCCTATATCCCAAGTCATGTTTAATACATGTGACTGGACAGCCGGTGGAGTGGATGAAAAAGGGATCTCATAAAGTTATTTGACGAGGACAACCAACAGTGAATACTGTGACTGCTCTGTCGGAATCACAGGAGGTTGGAGGCACCTTAATTGGGGAGGACAAGTTTCAAAGTAATGGCTGGAACTGAATAAATGGTTTCCATGCATTTGATACTATTCCATTCATTACATTCCAGGCCTTTTTATGAGTAGTCCTCCCCTCAGCAGCCTCCTGTGGTCTGAGTCATACAAAACTAATGTTGTAGGACAGGGTAAGCTAATTAAGAGGACAAGGGGGTGGAAGGCCAAGCAAGATAGAAAGAGTAGAGAGAGATTACATTACAGAGATATAAATATGTAGAATAACATCTTTATCAAAGTACATAACTAGTCATTCACATCCCTCAGCTTTCAAATACACAGTTACCCCTCACTGTCCAACAGGCAATAAGATAGTCATAGGCCTACCATAGGTCATACTGGTTACTTCCATGGTCACATGTTTGAGGTGACTGGTAACACTCATCGAGCAACAATCTGAAAAGCTAAACAAGGTATACTTTACATTCATTGCATTTATAATCTTTTTTTATTTACATTAACTTTCTATTTGAAAAATATGAAGACTCTTGTCTATTTCTAGACAGTCAAAGGTACCATGATGTGGACCAACAGAATTATAACAGTGACACAGGCCTACAGTACAACAAGACGGTCAGCACGATCCATGTCATCACTGACACCTGATCAGATTCATAGAATGCTATTCAAATTCTATTGGTTATGCCAGGTTCCAGCTTGTCCATAGCATTTTGTCTGCCGTAGTGCCATTGATATTAGCCTGCCCCAGGTCTGCTTGCACACCTGACGGTCAGATCTAGGAACAGTTCACTCTCTATCAATCCTAGACCTCATACTCCACTTGCTCATCCCGTGGATGGGTGGATAGATGGATGAATGTAGCTTCTTTCTACAAACACTGCACTGTGTCTCTACAATTACACCAGGGCACCAGATCCATTCTCTAATCAATGACACTACTATCTATAGACTGGTCACTGGAACATTGGCATTAGTTGGCATTTTCTTGAAGTGGCTGACCAGCATCCTAATCCAGGGGCTTGCCTCTGGGTAAGGAGAGGCAAAGTTGGGTTTTGGGTGGGGGAGAAAGTACTGCTTTGTTGGGGGAGCCACCATCTGGTGCTGTAGCGTTCGGCTCCGGAGACCAGGGGCGGCCTGATGTGGCCAGGGAAGGGTTCAGGGCTTGATGTCAGAGGAGCTGGTGTTGGTCTCACAGCAGCTGGATGAAGTGCTGAGGTTCCCTGAGCCACTGCCCTCTGTAATATATATACACATATACACACACAGGGAGAGAGAGGTTAGAGGAGATGGTTTAGGAGAGATGCTCACACACACACAGGTACACACACACAGAGAGGTTAGAGGAGATGGTTTAGGAGAGCTGCTCACACACAGGTACACACACACAGAGAGGTTAGAGGAGATGGCGTAGGAGAGATACACACACACACACACACACACACACACACACACACACACACACACACACACACACACACACATACACACATAATTGTACCTAGATGGAGAGGAGGTTGTACCTGAGCTGGTGAGAGACTGGCAGGACGTGGACTCTCCAATCAGGGTGTAAAGGTTGGCAGCAGCCACCCAGCCCTCCTGCTTAGTCTTCAGATTCTTCACAAACCTACAGAAACACACACAACCCCGTCCGCCCAATCAGCACTTAGCTACCTTTGCTACCTACTATGATGTGTCCTAATGAATATTACCCTGTTGGAATAGACTAGTGTGATAGTGTGAAACCCAGTGTCGAGGTAATATCCTCACCACTGGCCATCTTCTCCCTCCTTGATCAGTTGAACTGTTTCACCACTCTTGACTGACAGATCCTGGGTGCTGCACTTCTCATAGTCAGACACCACTGTGTACTTCCCTGCACACTGCACACCGTCAAGATAGGGTGTTACATTGTATGTACGATTGTAAACTATTCTTTTAAAGCGGTTTGTACGTGGCACTACAAAACAGCTTGGAGTGGATGACAATCATCACACAGATACACACTCACCAGTTTCTTTCCCCCCTCGTCCTCAGGGTCGGAGGTTAGGGGCTCTTCAGTGCTAGAGTACCCATCATTCTCCTCATTGGCGTCCAATGAGAGAGAGCCCTTGGTCCATCCTAGAGGAGGAAGGGAGAGAGGGGACATCAGAGTATGGTGTGAAGAGAGAGCGAGACACACACACACACACACACACACACACACACACACACACAGAGAGTGAGAGCAGGCACTGCAGCAACTTCTGCTTGACCAGATACAGTCAGTGACGGGGTGGACTGCAATCAGAGAGAACAGGACCAAGTCCAGTGGAACTCAACCACAAAGCCATCAGTGAGCCTACAGTAATCGTGCTGGACCATTCAGAACCGCAACACCACTAAGCAACCAGGAACGTGCCCGTTTCTTGATAAATGTATTGCATGTGCATACACACACTCAGGCCTGGGAACACAGTGTGTAGGGAGTGAGAGAGACGAGGGGCAAACCTCTCAAGGAAATTCGGCAGCCATTTTGTGATCATTCCACATTTCAATAGTCTAAACCAGTCCAGTCGAGTGCTGTACGGGTTACCTCTCCTCTTGGTCTGTAAGAGACTCGAGGTGCTGAGCCACCTGACTCGGCCCAGGTGGAGGTGAGCGTAAGGGCCTGGGTCTGAGAGAGAGATAGATACACACGACCGCAATGAAACACAGTCAAAGGGATAGACCGCAGCGAACGTGTTCAACCACTGTAAATGACCGAGCGTGGTAACTACGACCACTGTTGCCTGTCAGTCAACACAATGTTTCATACATTCCCTGATGAACCATGTTCTCTTTGTCTGAGGGGAGAAACTGCTGTGTGTAAAAAAAATCACCCTGACCAACCACGGTGGAAAGGATGAAATACAGTGACCGTGGTCGACCACAGAGTCAGGGAATAGAGTTATTATGGGATGGTGTACCTTTGAAGCCGAACGGAGTGGGATCACTCTTTATCTCATGACGTTTGGTTTTATGGCCAGGGCTTGTGGGAGATCCTAGCCGAATAGAAGAGAAGAGAGTGAAGAGGAGCAGCTAGACACTATCAGGAAGTAGAAATCAGTAGTAGCACATCTTTAAAGTGGAAGTTACAGGAAGTATGTCTACTCTGTCAGTAGTAGCACATCTTTAAAGTGGAAGTTACAGGAAGTATGTCTACTCTGTCAGTAGTAGCACACACCACAGGGGTGAAAAACAGAGATACAGGGTCTGAAGCGCTCAATTTACTATCAGCTACAGTATAGCTCTAATTGGTCGGCTAAAGCTATGGGCCGAAGTTACCTCTCTAGACGCTAATCTGTACCTGGCAGAGAGAGAGGCATCCTGGGTAAAGTTACGCTTTTTTTGTCAGGAGGTGAGAGGTCTGTGGAAGGAAGCATGCCATTTTTTTCATGTTGTAGGCTACAGTGCTGATGTGGTAACATAAAGTACTATGGCAGCCCCTGGTGGCGAGATAGTGCTATTACCTTTACTGAAGTTGCTGAAGCCCTGCAAGGTAAAACGCTTTTTAGCCACTGCTGCTCTGTCTGAGGTAGGACTGGTCACTGCCCCGTCTGGGCCAGGAGAAGGAGAGGAGCAGGGTAGAGAGGGCAGGAAGGAGAGGCGAGTGGGATGAGAAACAGAAGAGTGACAGGAAGAGGCATGCGAGTCATAATAAAAGGGAGCGAAAGATAGAAAGTGCAGTGATAAGAGAAAGACATCCAAAATAGAAAGAAGAGACCACATAGGGAAAAAGGTGTAAGAGGGGAAAGTGAAGAGAAAGATTAGTCATCTCATCAAAGAGGGAGAATCAAAGTTTAGTAAAGTGTAAAAGTCAGAAGGTAGTGTTGTTTAGATTAACAAGGAAAGCTTTAGGAAAGTGTAAAAGTCAGAAGGTAGTGTTGTTTAGATTAACAAGGAAAGCTTTAGGAAAGTGTAAAAGTCAGAAGGTAGTGTTGTTTAGATTAACAAGGAAAGCTTTAGGAAAGTGTAAAAGTCAGAAGGTAGTGTTGTTTAGATTAACAAGGAAAGCTTTAGGAAAGTGTAAAAGTCAGAAGGTAGTGTTGTTTAGATTAACAAGGAAAGCTTTAGGAAAGTGTAAAAGTCAGAAGGTAGTGTTGTTTAGATTAACAAGGAAAGCTTTAGGAAAGTGTAAAAGTCAGAAGGTAGTGTTGTTTAGATTAACAAGGAAAGCTTTAGGAAAGTGTAAAAGTCAGAAGGTAGTGTTGTTTAGATTAACAAGGAAAGCTTTAGGAAAGTGACAAGTGTTAGACACAGGTGAGAGTAAAAAAATAGTGCTGAATTTAGCATTAGACCCAGTTGAAAGGTGGTGTTCTGAGCTGGGTTTGCGTTATACAGCTGACGCTCCTACCCTCCCACCCCCCCTCTCTGTTCACCTTTGGTTATTGGGGAGGAGTTAGCGTCGGGGCTGCTGGGTTCTCCCTTCTTCACCTTCATGCTCCTCTCCCCTCTTCTAAATGAACTAGGGGAAACAGGAGGATGAAACAGTCAGAAACACACTGCAACCCACAGAGGGTACACAACATGTTGTGTTCAGGTTATAACTATGATCAATCCTGCACCCACAAAACCCAGAACCATGTGATTTATACTAGACATACTAGACTGGAAAATAAATCCTTCTCATTGGTGCAAGAGAGGCGAAGACAAGTTGCTTGGCTACCCAGACTCCTTGTTCCGGCCCAACGCTATGTCATGCCCACGGACGTTAGTGTCTTCTCCACAATCAGTCTGGATCTAAGTACCTCCCCGACCCAATTGTCATACTTGACTAAAAGTAAAGATGCCTTAATAGAAAATAACTCAAGTAAAAGTGAAAGTCACCCAGTAAAATACTACTTGAGTAAAAGTCAAAGTATTTGGATTTAAATATACTTACTTATCAAAAGAAAATGTAATTGCGAAAATAAACTTAAGTATCAAAAGTAAAAGTATAAATAATTTCACATTCCTTAAATTATTAAGCCAGTGGTTCCCAACCTTTGTCAGTTACTGTACCACAAACTGAATGTTACTCTGTACCACCAACTAAATGTTACTCTGTACCACCAACTGAATGTTGCTCTATACCACCAACTGAATGTTACTCTATACCACCAACTGAATGTTACTCTGTACCACCAACTGAATGTTACTCTGTACCACCAACTGAATGTTACTCTGTACCACCAACTGAATGTTACTCTGTACCACCAACTGAATGTTACTCTATACCACCAACTGAATGTTACTCTGTCCCACCAACTGAATGTTACTCTATACCACCAACTGAATGTTGCTCTATACCACCAACTGAATGTTACTCTGTATCACCAACTGAATGTTACTCTATTACTCTGTACCACCAACTGAATGTTACTCTGTACCACCAACTGAATGTTACTCTGTACCACCAACTGAATGTTACTCTGTACCACCAACTGAATGTTACTCTGTACCACCAACTGAATGTTACTCTATACCACCAACTGAATGTTACTCTATACCACCAACTGAATGTTACTCTATACCACCAACTGAATGTTACTCTATACCACCAACTGAATGTTACTCTGTACCACCAACTGAATGTTACTCTATACCACCAACTGAATGTTACTCTATACCACCAACTGAATGTTACTCTATACCACCAACTGAATGTTACTCTGTACCACCAACTGAATGTTACTCTATACCACCAACTGAATGTTACTCTGTCCCACCAACTGAATGTTACTCTATACCACCAACTGAATGTTACTCTGTACCACCAACTGAATGTTACTCTATACCACCAACTGAATGTTACTCTATACCACCAACTGAATGTTACTCTATACCACCAACTGAATGTTACTCTATACCACCAACTGAATGTTACTCTATACCACCAACTGAATGTTACTCTATACCACCAACTGAATGTTACTCTATACCACCAACTGAATGTTACTCTATACCACCAACTGAATGTTACTCTATACCACCAACTGAATGTTACTCTATACCACCAACTGAATGTTACTCTATACCACCAACTGAATGTTACTCTGTACCACCAACTGAATGTTACTCTGTACCACCAACTGAATGTTACTCTGTACCACCAACTGAATGTTACTCTATACCACCAACTGAATGTTACTCTATACCACCAACTGAATGTTACTCTGTACCACCAACTGAATGTTACTCTGTACCACCAACTGAATGTTACTCTGTACCACCAACTGAATGTTACTCTATACCACCAACTGAATGTTGCTCTATACCACCAACTGAATGTTGCTCTATACCACCAACTGAATGTTACTCTATACCACCAACTGAATGTTACTCTGTACCACCAACTGAATGTTACTCTATACCACCAACTGAATGTTGCTCTATACCACCAACTGAATGTTACTCTATACCACCAACTGAATGTTACTCTATACCACCAACTGAATGTTACTCTATACCACCAACTGAATGTTACTCTATACCACCAACTGAATGTTACTCTATACCACCAACTGAATGTTACTCTGTACCACCAACTGAATGTTACTCTATACCACCAACTGAATGTTGCTCTGCCCGGGGGACCCCTGAAGTACCCCCTCATGTGCATTTTACCAGCAGGCTATTGGTCTCATGATACTTCTCTAGTACCCCCTGTGGATAAGCCCAGTACCCTCAGGGGACCGAGTACCCCCTGTGGATAGGCCCAGTACTCCCAGGTGTCCTAGTACCCCCAGGTGTCCTAGTACCCCCTGTGGATAGGCCCAGTACCCCCAGGTGTCCCAGTACCCCCTGTGGATAGGCCCAGTACCCTCTGGTGTCCTATTACCCCATGTGGATAGGCGCAGTACCCCCAGGTGTCCCAGTACCCCCGTGGATAGGCCCAGTACCCCCAGGTGTCCTAGTACCCCCTGTGGATAGGCCCAGTACCCCCAGGTGTCCTAGTACCCCCTGTGGATAGGCCCAGTACCCCCAGGTGTCCTAGTACCCCCTGTGGATAGGCCCAGTACCCCCAGGTGTCCTAGTACCCCTTGTGGATAGGCCCAGTACCCTCAGGTGTCCTAGTACCCTCAGGTGTCCCAGTACCCCCTGTGGATAGGCCCAGTACCCCCAGGTGTCCTAGTACCCCCAGGTGTCCTAGTACCCCATGTGGATAGGCCCAGTACCCCCATGTGTCCTAGTACCCTCAGGTGTCTAGTACCCTCTGTGGATAGACCCAGTACCCCCAGGTGTCCTAGTACCCCCTGTGGATAGGCCCAGTACCCTCAGGTGTCTAGTACCCTCTGTGGATAGACCCAGTACCCCCAGGTGTCCTAGTACCCCCTGTGGATAGGCTCAGTGCCCTCAGGGGACCTAGTACCCCTGGTTGGGAACCACTGTATTAAGCAAAGCAGAAGGCACAATTTGTATTTATGGATAGCCAGAGGCACATTCAAACACTCAGACAGAATTTACAAACAAAGCATTTGTGTTTAGTGAGTCCGCCAGATCAGAGGCAGTAGAGATAACCAGGGATGTTCTCTTGATAAATACTTGAATTTGACAATTTTCCTGTCCTGCTAAGCATATAAAATTTAACAAGTACTTTTTGGTGTCAGGGAAAATGTATGGAGTAAAATGTACATGATTTTCTTTAGGAATGTAGTAAAAGTAAAAGTTGTCAAAAATATAAATAGTAGAGTACAGAAACCCCCAAAAACAACTTAAGTAGTACTTTAAAGTATTTTGATTGGTCAATATGCGACAAGTGTGGGAGAGGGTCTGTGATAGGTCCATATGGTACAAGTGTGGTAGGTGGTCAGTGATAGGTCAATATGGAATGGAACACTAGTCACTTTAACAATGTTTACATATCTGACATTACTCATCTCATATGTATATACTGTTTTCTACACTGTTCTACAGTATCTCATTCACTGAGCATTGGGTATATGTTGTGGAATTTGTTAGATATTACTAGTTAGATTTACTGCACTGTCGGAGCTAGAAGAACAAGCATTTCGCTACACCCTCAATAACACCTGCAAATCACGTGTATGTGACCAATAAAATGTGATTTGATATAGAACAAGTGTGGGAGGGGGTCAGTGCTAGGTCAATATGGGTCAGATGACTGACCCGAGGCTGACAGGTTCTCCAGCGGTAGGAGGGAACTGGAACAGTCCGTCTGACGACCTCTGTTGGCTGGCTTCTGGAAGACATGCAGGGAGATCTACCACAGTCCCATCTTATCATGAGCACTGAACAATGTAACACTCAATGTAATTATAATATAATACACTCTAAGTATTAGAAAGAAAACAAATACTATATGACCCCAGGTCTACCTCTGTAGGCCTCCAGCTGTGTTGTCAGAACCTTCCGGATCTCGTTCACCCACGTCGTTTTCACCTCAGTCGTCGGGGCCTGAATTACAACGATGAAACCCATTACTGGTTAGTGCAGATATATGTGTTACATTCCAAACAGAGTCCGATGTGATTTGTGTGTCATTGTAAAAAATAAATACATTGTCATGTAATCTATAGCAGTTGAATGGGCAGGGTTTGAGTGCTGGTCACACACCTGCACAATGTACACCTCCTCCCGTGAGTTGCACCAGACCTCAAACTTCTTGTTGTCACCCTTGGCGTTCTCAGTGATGCCCACAGCACTCATCTGGTAGAGGGCATACCGTGTTGGAAAATGTTACCTTCTAAAGCATCTATTTTAACTCACTTGCAATATCAAACACTTGGTCAGACAGACAGACAGACAGACAGACAGACAGACAGACAGACAGACACACAGCACAGACAGACACACAACACAGACAGACACACAACACAGACAGACACACAACACAAACAGACACACAACACAGACAGACAGTCTCACAACACAGACAGACAGACAGACAGACAGACAGACAGACAGACAGACAGACAGACAACACAGACAACACAGACAGACACACAACACAGACAGACAGACAGACAGACAGACAGACAGACAGACAGACAACACAGACAGACACACAACACAGACAGACAGACAGACAGACAGACAGACAGACAGACAGACAGACAACACAGACAGACACACAACACAGACAGACAGTCTCACAACACAGACAGACAGACAGACAGACAGACAGACAGACAGACAGACAGACAGACAGACAGACAGACAGACAGACAGACAGACAGACAGACAGACAACACAGACAGACACACAACACAGACAGACAGACAGACAGACAGACAACACAGACAGACACACAACACAGACAGACAGACAGACAGACAGACAGACAGACAGACAGACAGACAGACAGACAGACAGACAGACAGACAGACAGACAGACAGACAGACAGACAGACAGACAGACAGACAGACAGACAGACAGACAGACAGACCGACCGACCGACCGACCGACCGACCGACAGACCGACCGACCGACAGACAGACCGACAGACAGACAGTCTCACAACACAGACAGACAGACAGACACACAACACAGACCGACAGACAGACAGACAGTCTCACAACACAGACAGACAGACAGACAGACAGACTCACACTAAGGGACTGTTTGAAGCTGTAGGAGGGGGCTTTCTCATAGCCTTCCCCGTTCTCCTCCCGTCTCTTACAGAAGAGCAGGGCTTTCTCGTGCAGGAACAGGTGTCTCTGCATAGGCTTGAAGCGGGCCATGTCCTTGACCTTGGCGTGACCTTTCTTGTGTTCCGTCCACACGCTGAATGACCCCTGCATCAGCAGCCGGCCCAGGTCACCCAGGTGACCCTATCAGAAGAGGGGTCACAGGTCAGGAGAAAGTTAATGTGCCATCATAAGCTATGGTGCTGCTGACTCATGTAATATTGACATATCTGATATAATGTGATGTTGACGCCATGAAAGGAATATGTTTCATTCAATATGCAGTACATTTCATAACAATATGCAATACATTTCATACAATATGCAGTACATTTCATACAATATGCAGTACATTTCATACAATATGCAATACATTTCATAACAATATGCAGTACATTTCATACAATATGCAGTACATTTCATAACAATATGCAGTACATTTCATAACAATATGCAGTACATTTCATAACAATATGCAATACATTTCATAACAATATGCAGTACATTTCATACAATATGCAGTACATTTCATACAATATGCAGTACATTTCATAACAATATGCAATACATTTCATACAATATGCAGTACATTTCATACAATATGCAGTACATTTCATAACAATATGCAGTACATTTCATGACAATATGCAGTACATTTCATACAATATCCAGTACATTTCATAACAATATGCAATACATTTCATAACAATATGCAGTACATTTCATAACAATATGCAGTACATTTCATACAATATGCAGTACATTTCATACAATATGCAGTACATTTCATACAATATGCAGTACATTTCATAACAATGTGCAATACATTTCATAACAATATGCAGTACATTTCATACAATATGAAGTACATTTCATACAATATGCAGTACATTTCATAACAATATGCAGTACATTTCATACAATATGCAGTACATTTCATACAATATGCAGTACATTTCATAACAATATGCAGTACATTTCATACAATATGCAGTACATTTCATACAATGTGAAGTTGAGCGATGATAAACTCACATCGTATCCAGTGATAGCAATGAGGTGCATGGAGTCATTGACAGCCTTCAAGATTCCCAGGATAGAGGTGAGCGCCTCCTGCAGGGCCTCTGACCCCTCACAGCCCTTACTGTACTTTAGCAGCTCCTACAATTCAAAGACACACATTGACGTTTTAGGTCGGTAATGGAATGGTGTATAAAGAACAAAGTACAAAGGACATTAATATGGACCTAAATATTTTAATGTTTGAGACAACAAAGCTAGAATCCTTAATTGGGGAAACTACCACGTCCCTTTGGGACATGACAACAACAAAGAAGTTACTGCAAACAACCAACACAGTTTACCCCATCTGACATCATCACGAGCGATAGAACATCAGAATATGTTCTGCAACTCTTTTCCATCTGACATCATCACGAGCGATAGAACATCAGAATATGTTCTGCAACTCTTTTCCATCTGACATCATCACGAGCGATAGAACATCAGAATATGTACTGCAACTCTTCTTTCATCTGACATCATCACGAGCGATAGAACATCAGAATATGTTCTGCAACTCTTTTCCATCTGACATCATCACGAGCGATAGAACATCAGAATATGTACTGCAACTCTTCTTTCATCTGACATCATCACGAGCGATAGAACATCAGAATATGTACTGCAACTCTTCTTTCATCTGACATCATCACGAGCGATAGAACATCAGAATATGTACTGCAACTCTTCTTTCATCTGACATCATCACGAGCGATAGAACATCAGAATATGTACTGCAACTCTTCTTTCATCTGACATCATCACGAGCGATAGAACATCAGAATATGTACTGCAACTCTTCTTTCATCTGACATCATCACGAGCGATAGAACATCAGAATATGTACTGCAACTCTTCTTTCATCTGACATCATCACGAGCGATAGAACATCAGAATATGTACTGCAACTCTTTTCCCCATCTGACATCATCACGCTGGCGATAGAACATCAGAATATGTACTGCAACTCTTTTCCCCATCTGACATCATCACGCTGGCGATAGAACATCAGAATATGTACTGCAACTCTTTTCCCCATCTGACATCATCACGCTGGCGATAGAACATCAGAATATGTACTGCAACTCGTTTCCCTCCACGATGCTGGATGCTTCTTTCATCAACAAAACAAAAATAAGAACACAGATGCCTGGGAGAACAGTGATGCTGTGTCCCCTTTAGGGATTTCAGCTTTAAGGCATGAGTAAGAGAAGGAGAGAGGATGGAGCTGGGCTGATGGGGTTTGGACTATAGGGGATGAGGGGCAGAGGGGTGAGTCAGTGGTGCTGTGTCCCCTTTAGGGATTTCAGCTTTAAGGCATGAGTAAGAGAAGGAGAGAGGATGGAGCTGGGCTGATGGGGTATGGACTATAGGGGATGAGGGGCAGAGGGGTGAGTCAGTGGTGCTGTGTCCCCTTTAGGGATTTCAGCTTTAAGGCATGAGGAAGTGAAGGAGAGAGGATGGAGCTGGGCTGATGGGGTTTGGACTATAGGGGATGAGGGGCAGAGGGGAGAGTCAGTGGTGCTGTGTTCCCTTTAGGGATTTCAGCTTTAAGGCATGAGGAAGTAAAGGAGAGAGGATGGAGCTGGACTGATGAGGTATGGACTATAGGGGATGAGGGGCAGAGGGGTGAGTCAGTGGTGCTGTGTTCCCTTTAGGGATTTCAGCTTTAAGGCATGAGAAAGAGAGGATGGAGCTGGGCTGATGGGGTATGGACTATAGGGGATGAGGGGCAGAGGGGTGAGGCAGTGGTGCTGTCCCCCCTTTAGGGATTTCAGCTTTAAGGCATGAGGAAGTGAAGGAGAGAGGATGGAGCTGGGCTGATGGGGTATGGACTATAGGGGATGAGGGGCAGAGGGGTGAGTCAGTGGTGCTGTGTTCCCTTTAGGGATTTCAGCTTTAAGGCATGAGAAAGAGAGGATGGAGCTGGGCTGATGGGGTATGGACTATAGGGGATGAGGGGCAGAGGGGAGAGTCAGTGGTGCTGTGTCCCCTTTAGGGATTTCAGCTTTAAGGCATGAGTAAGAGAAGGAGAGAGGATGGAGCTGGACTGATGGGGTTTGGCATATAGGGGATGAGGGGCAGAGGGGTGAGGCAGTGGTGCTGTGTCCCCTTTAGGGATTTCAGCTTTAAGGCATGAGGAAGTGAAGGAGAGAGGATGGAGCTGGGCTGATGGGGTATGGACTATAGGGGATGAGGGGCAGAGGGGTGAGTCAGTGGTGCTGTGTCCCCTTTAGGGATTTCAGCTTTAAGGCATGAGGAAGTGAAGGAGAGAGGATGGAGCTGGACTGATGGGGTTTGGCATATAGGGGATGAGGGGCAGAGGGGTGAGGCAGTGGTGCTGCGTCTCCTTTAGGGATTTCAGCTTTAAGGCATGAGGAAGTGAAGGAGAGAGGATGGAGCTGGGCTGATGGGGTTTGGACTATAGGGGATGAGGGGCAGAGGGGTGAGGCAGTGGTGCTGTCCCCCCTTTAGGGATTTCAGCTTTAAGGCATGAGGAAGTGAAGGAGAGAGGATGGAGCTGGGCTGATGGGGTTTGGACTATAGGGGATGAGGGGCAGAGGGGTGAGGCAGTGGTGCTGTGTCCCCTAATGCATATTAGATCTTTATAGATGATATACCTTCAACAGGAGCTGGTATTTGGTGATCCTCTGGACCGGTTTCAGGAGATAGGAATCCAAGCCCAGTTTATGTTCCAGCTTCTTCTGACATTCCTGGTGCAGACCAGAACAGAGAGAAAAGATTAGTAGGAAATAATAACCACTCAGGCCTGAAGCTTTTTGGGGTCTGTGTGTACCTCAGGGGAGGTGTATATGGTGTGTACCTCAGGGGAGGTGTATATATGGTGTGTACCTTAGGGGAGGTGTGTACGTATGGTGTGTACCTCAGGGGAGGTGTATATGGTGTGTACCTCAGGGGAGGTGTATATATGGTGTGTACCTCAGGGGAGGTGTATATATGGTGTGTACCTCAGGGGAGGTGTATATATGGTGTGTACCTCAGGGGAGGTGTGTATATGGTGTGTACCTCAGGGGAGGTGTATATATGGTGTGTACCTCAGGGGAGGTGTATATATGGTGTGTACCTCAGGGGAGGTGTATATATGGTGTGTACCTCAGGGGAGGTGTATATATGGTGTGTACCTTAGGGGAGGTGTGTATGTATGGTGTGTACCTCAGGGGAGGTGTATATATGGTGTGTACCTCAGGGGAGGTGTATATATGGTGTGTACCTTAGGGGAGGTGTGTATGTATGGTGTGTACCTCAGGGGAGAGGATATGGTGTGTACCTCAGGGGAGGTGTGTATATGGTGTGTACCTCAGGGGAGGTGTATATATGGTGTGTACCTCAGGGGAGGTGTATATATGGTGTGTACCTTAGGGGAGGTGTGTATGTATGGTGTGTACCTCAGGGGAGAGGATATGGTGTGTACCTCAGGGGAGGTGTGTAAAAGGTGTGTACCTGGAAGAAGGTGCAGTCGGAGCACTGTCTCCACAAGCTCTCAGAGCGAGGTTTATTCTGACAATACTTCTCATAGATCTGCAGGTCTGTCATCTGAGAGAGAGCGAGAGAGAGAGAGAGAAAATAAAGAAAAGAGAGGAATACCCCTGCTTAACAATCAGACTAGTGATTTAGACACAACATATCCCAGTTCAATCTCCAATCCCTCACCCTCAGCAGAAAACAACGACCCACAAGTTCCGGGCAGCCTTGGTACTCTTCTAACTCCCTCAGAAAGGTCCTGGAAGATGACAAGAAACAGAGAGATGATCAGTCAGTTAGTACAATGACAGTAGTTCTATCACTGTGTAAGCACCATTATTAACCACTAGGGGGGGGGGGGGCGCTCGTTTACCTCTTGTGGAAGGTGTAGATCTCTGGCATGTTGCCAAACAGCACATCTTTCTTGTTCTGCAGAGGAGCGGGCATGAGGCTGGCCATGGCTGGATTGTCCATCTCTGAGGCATAGCCCTGAAATACACAGAGAAAGATTATTTAAGATGACCTAGAGACAGATCTCAGGTCAGTTTTGTGAACCAGCGCCTCCAATGATTGAGGTCATGATTTGGAGAGGGTAAGCTGAACACTTAGATGCTTAGACAGATGCACACAGCTGAAGAGGAATGACAGGGTTCATATGGTACAGGGGAGAAGGATAGAGGGTTCATAGGGTCCAGGGGAGAGGGATTGAGGGTTCATATGGTCCAGGGGAGAGGGATTGAGGGTTCATATGGTCCAGAGGAGAGGGATTGAGAGTTCATATGGTCCAGGGGAGAGGGATTGAGGGTTCATATGGTCCAGGGGAGAGGGCTCATATGGTCGAGGGGAGAGGGTTCATATGGTCCAGGGGAGAGGGCTCATATGGTCCAGGGGAGAGGGATTGAGGATTCATAGGGTCCAGGGGAGAGGGTTCATAGGGTCCAGGGGATAGGGCTCATATGGCCCAGAAGAGAGGGATAGAGGGTTCACAGAGTCCAGGGGAGAGGGTTCATAGTGTCCAGGGGATAGGGCTCATATGGCCCAGGGGAAAGGGATTGAGGGTTCATATGGTCCAGGGGAGAGGGTTCATATGGTCCAGGGTAGAGGGATTGAGGGTTCATAGGGCCCAGAGGAGAGGGATTGAGGGTTCATACGGTCCAGGGGAGAGGGATTGAGGGTTCATATGGTTCAGGGGAGAGGGATTGAGGGTTCATACGGTCCAGGGGAGAGGGATTGAGGGTTCATATGGTTCAGGGGAGAGGGATTGAGGGTTTATATGGTCCAGGGGAGAGGGATTGAAGGTTCATATGGTCCAGGGGAGAGGGATTGAGGGTTCATATGGTCCAGGGGAGAGGGATTGAGGGTTCATATAGTCCAGGGGAGAGGGATTGAGGGTTCATATGGTCCAGGGGAGATGGCTCATATGGCCCAGGTGAGAGAGATTGAGGGTTCATAGGGCACAGAGGAGAGGGATTGAGGGTTCATAGGGCCCAGAGGAGAGGGATTGAGGGTTCATAGGGCCCAGAGGAGAGGGATTGAGGGCTCATA
Source organism: Oncorhynchus mykiss (assembly GCF_013265735.2). NCBI lineage: Eukaryota > Metazoa > Chordata > Actinopteri > Salmoniformes > Salmonidae > Oncorhynchus > Oncorhynchus mykiss. Next base: position 72,027,789 of record NC_048567.1, read on the forward strand.
TAGTCCATGGGAGAGGGATTGAGGGTTCATATGGTCCAGGGGAGAGGGATTGAGGGTTCATATGGTCCAGGGGAGATGGCTCATATGGCCCAGGGGAGAGGGATTGAGGGTTCATATGGTCCAGGGGAGAGGGATTGAGGGTTCATATGGTCCAGGGTAGAGGGATTGAGGATTCATAGGGCCCAGAGGAGAGGGATTGAGGATTCATAGGGCCCAGAGGAGAGGGATTGAGGGTTCATAGGGCCCAGAGGAGAGGGATTGAGGGCTCATATGGTCCAGGGGAGAGGGATTGAGGGTTCATATGGTCCAGGGGAGAGGGCTCATATGGCCCAGGGGGGAGGGATTGAGGGTTCATAGGGCCCAGAGGAGAGGGATTGAGGGTTCATATGGTCCAGGGGAGAGGGATTGAGGGCTCATATGGTCCAGGGGAGAGGGATTGAGGGTTCATAGGGTCCAGAGGAGAGGGATTGAGGGTTCATATGGTTCAGGGGAGAGGGATTGAGGATTCACATGGTTCAGGGGAGAGGGATACACACCTGTAGGACACAGTGCAGTTCCTCCACGTACCCCCTTTCTGTCTCCAGTAGCTCATTCATTACATGTCTACAGAGTGACATAGCAGACAGAGTATAGACAGGTCAGGCATGATTTAGACAGGTTTAGGGTTGCAATATTCTGGTAATTTTCTCCAAATTCCTAGGTTTTCCAGGAATCCCAGTTGGAAGATTCCCGGGATTGAGAGGGAATAAACAGGAAATCCGGAATCCTCCCACTGTGTTTTTGGAAAAACTGGGAATTCTGGGAAAGTTACCGGAATTTTGCCTCCCTAAACGGGTCAGACATGATTATATTATAATTTATAGACTGGTCAGACATAATTATATTCTAATAATATAGACTGGTCAGACATAATTATATTATAATAATATAGACTGGTCAGACATAATTATATTATAATAATATAGACTGGTCAGACATAATTATATTATAATAATATAGACTGGTCAGACATAATTATATTATAATAATATAGACTGGTCAGACATAATTATATTATAATAATATAGACTGGTCAGACATAATTATATTATAATAATATAGACTGGTCAGACATAATTATATTCTAATAATATAGACTGGTCAGACATAATTATATTATAATAATATAGACTGGTCAGACATAATTATATTATAATTTATAGACTGGTCAGACATAATTATATTCTAATAATATAGACTGGTCAGACATAATTATATTATAATAATATAGACTGGTCAGACATAATTATATTATAATTTATAGACTGGTCAGACATAATTATATTATAATAATATAGACTGGTCAGACATAATTATATTATAATAATATAGACTGGTCAGACATAATTATATTATAATAATATAGACTGGTCAGACATAATTATATTCTAATAATATAGACTGGTCAGACATAATTATATTATAATAATATAGACGGTCAGACATAATTATATTATAATTTATAGACTGGTCAGACATAATTATATTATAATAATATAGACTGGTCAGACATAATTATATTATAATAATATAGACTGGTCAGACATAATTATATTATAATAATATAGACTGGTCAGACATAATTATATTATAATAATATAGACTGGTCAGACATAATTATATTCTAATAACATAGACTGGTCAGACATAATTATATTATAATAATATAGACTGGTCAGACATAATTATATTATAATTTATAGACTGGTCAGACATAATTATATTATAATAATATAGACTGGTCAGACATAATTATATTATAATAATATAGACTGGTCAGACATAATTATATTATAATAATATAGACTGGTCAGACATAATTATATTATAATAATATAGACTGGTCAGACATATTTATATTATAATTTATAGACTGGTCAGACATAATTATATTATAATAATATAGACTGGTCAGACATAATTATATTCTAATAATATAGACTGGTCAGACATAATTATATTATAATAATATAGACGGGTCAGATGCTATAGCTTACACACAGGCCATACATGATACAGACACCAGATGACTAGGGAGCCTTTATCATTCTTATTTCTATGGGGTGAAACACAACACAGAGAAAACAACACAATACAGAGAAACATCAAAGACTCAATACAGACAGATGGTCAGACATAACGAAGACACTAGCCATCATACATCAACACAGCTGACAGAACACAGACAGAACTTACTTTCTGAGGATGGCCAGGTTCTCGTCCTCCTCTGACAGTGAGGTACTTCTGCTGCTCTGTAGCTGGCCCTCCACCTGAGAACACAGGATAGGATGAGGATCTACTGAAATGACTGGAGCTAGTGTCTCATTTAACATATATACTACTGGTATGACAATACTACCCCACAGTAAAAGACTGACCAAAGTAAGAGGAACCTCTACTTACTGTTCCACTGCTGACCCCATTCACAGAGTCTCCCTCTGAGCAACTCTTCTCCAGCACTCTCTTTGCTATGGCGCAGAGGAAGAGAGAGGTGCGGACATGAGGTGGGAAATTGACACTATACACGTATCTAAATATACATTGACTGTTCCAGTTAAAAGAGCATTAACTCTATGTCGGGACTGTTGTTGTGAGGACAGAGTGCTGGTGGTATGTAAGGACTGGTGGTACGTAAGGACTGGTGGTACGTTAGGACTGGTGGTACGTTAGGACTGGTGGTATGTAAGGACTGGTGGTATGTAAGGACTGGTGGTATGTAAGGACTGGTGGTATGTAAGGACTGGTGGTATATTAGGACTGGTGGTATGTTAGGACTGGTGGTATATTAGGACTGGTGGTATGTAAGGACTGGTGGTATGTTAGGACTGGTGGTATGTTAGGACTGGTGGTATATTAGGACTGGTGGTATATTAGGACTGGTGGTATGTTAGGACTGGTGGTATGTTAGGACTGGTGGTATGTAAGGACTGGTGGTATGTAAGGACTGGTGGTATGTAAGGACTGGTGGTATATTAGGACTGGTGGTATGTTAGAACTGGTGGTATATTAGGACTGGTGGTATGTAAGGACTGGTGGTATGTTAGGACTGGTGGTATATTAGGACTGGTGGTATATTAGGACTGGTGGTATGTTAGGACTGGTGGTATGTTAGGACTGGTGGTATGTAAGGACTGGTGGTACGTAAGGACTGGTGGTATGTAAGGACTGGTGGTATGTAAGGACTGGTGGTATGTAAGGACTGGTGGTATGTAAGGACTGGTGGTATATTAAGACTGGTGGTATGTTAGAACTGGTGGTATGTTAGGACTGGTGGTATGTAAGGACTGGTGGTATGTTAGGACTGGTGGTATATTAGGACTGGTGGTATATTAGGACTGGTGGTATGTTAGGACTGGTGGTATGTTAGGACTGGTGGTATATTAGGACTGGTGGTATGTAAGGACTGGTGGTATATTAGGACTGGTGGTATGTAAGGACTGGTGGTATGTAAGAACTGGTGGTATGTAAGGAATGGTGGTATGTAAGGACTGGTGGTATATTAGGACTGGTGGTATGTAAGGACTGGTGGTATGTAAGGACTGGTGGTATGTAAGGACTGGTGGTATATTAGGACTAGTGGTATGTTAGGACTGGTGGTATGTAAGGACTGGTGGTATGTAAGGACTGGTGGTATATTAGGACTGGTGGTATATTAGGACTGGTGGTATATTAGGACTGGTGGTATGTTAGGACTGGTGGTATGTTAGGACTGGTGGTATGTAAGGAGTGATGGTATATAAGGACATGTGATATGTCGGGGCTCACCTGGCGAGGAGAGTGGGGACTTGATGAAGGCTTCAGGCCTTGGGGCCACAGGCTGGACTGGCCTGGTCTGTTTGGCTGCCAGCTTCTTCAGACTGACCATCCTCTTCTCAAACATCTCCTGCACGGATACCTGTTTCTGAAAGACTTTCTCTATTTGGTCCTGAGGGAGGAGGAAATTAAAGGGGATATTAGAGGAGGTTAGGAAAGGGGATATGAGAGGAGGAGAGGAGAGGAAAGGGGATATGAGAGGAGGAGAGGAGAGGAGAGGAAAGGGGATATGAGAGGAGAGGAAAGGGGGAGATGAGAGGAGAGGAAAGGGTGAGATGAGAGGAGGAGAGGAGAGGAAAGGGGATATGAGAGGAGAGGAAAGGGTGAGATGAGAGGAGAGGAAAGGGTGAGTTGAGAGGAGGAGAGGAGAGGAAAGGGGATATGAGAGGAGAGGAAAGGGTGAGATGAGAGGAGAGGAGAGGAGAGGAAAGGAAAGGGGATATGAGAGGAGAGGAGAGGAAAGGGGATATGAGAGGAGAGGAAAGGGTGAGATGAGAGGAGAGGAAAGGGTGAGATGAGAGGAGGAGAGGAGAGGAAAGGGGATATGAGAGGAGAGGAAAGGGTGAGATGAGAGGAGGAGAGGAGAGGAGAGGAGAGGAAAGGGGGAGATGAGAGGAGAGGAAAGGGTGAGATGAGAGGAGAGGAAAGGGGGAGATGAGAGGAGGAGAGGAAAGGGGGAGATGAGAGGAGGAGAGGAGAAGAGAGGAAAGGGGATATGAGAGGAGGAGAGGAGATGAGAGGAAAGGGGATATGAGAGGAGGAGAGGAGAGAAGAGGAAAGGTGATATGAGAGGAGAGGAGAGGAGAGGAAAGGGGATATGAGAGGAGAGGAAAGGGTAAGATTAGAGGAGGAGAGGAGAGGAAAGGGGGAGAGGAGAGGAGAGGAAAGAGGGGAGATGAGAGGAGAGGAAAGGGGATATGAGAGGAGAGGAAAGGGGATATGAGAGGAGAGGAAAGGGGATATGAGAGGAGAGGAAAGGGGATATGAGAGGAGAGGAAAGGGGGAGATGAGAGGAGGAGAGGAGAGGAAAGGGGATATGAGAGGAGGAGAGGAGAGGAGAGGAAAGAAGATATGAGAGGAGAGGAAAGGGGGAGATGAGAGGAGAGGAAAGGGTGAGATGAGAGGAGGAGAGGAGAGGAAAGGGGATATGAGAGGAGAGGAAAGGGTGAGATGAGAGGAGGAGAGGAGAGGAAATTAAGGGGATATGAGAGGAGAGGAGAGGAAAGGGGATATGAGAGGAGAGGAAAGGGTGAGATGAGAGGAGAGGAAAGGGGGAGATGAGAGGAGGAGAGGAAATGGGATATGAGAGGAGAGGAAAGGGTGAGATGAGAGGAGGAGAGGAGAGGAGAGGAAAGGGTGAGATGAGAGGAGGAGAGGAGAGGAGAGGAAAGTAAAGGGGATATGAGAGGAGAGGAGAGGAAAGGGGGAGATGAGAGGAGAGGAAAGGGTGAGATGAGAGGAGAGGAAAGGGGGAGATGAGAGGAGGAGAGGAGAAGAGAGGAAAGGGGATATGAGAGGAGGAGAGGAGATGAGAGGAAAGGGGATATGAGAGGAGGAGAGGAGAGAAGAGGAAAGGTGATATGAGAGGAGGAGAGGAGAGGAGAGGAAAGGGGATATGATTAGGAGGAGAGGAGAGAAGAGGAAAGGTGATATGAGAGGAGGAGAGGAGAGGAGAGGAAAGGGGGAGATGAGAGGAGAGGAAAGAGGGGATATGAGAGGAGAGGAAAGGGGGAGATGAGAGGAGGAGAGGAGAGGAAAGGGGATATGAGAGGAGAGGAAAGGGGGAGATGAGAGGAGGAGAGAAGAGGAAAGGAGAGAGTAGTGCAGAGGACCAAGGAGCAACATTACTGTAGGACACACACAGGTGTTGACAGCTGTTTCTTTTCTTTTCTTTGCGTTGACTTATGGACGTTATGATGACAGATTTTAGTGATATCCAGACATGGATTCATGTCAGAGAGCTGGATCCCCTTACCCTGAAGTCCTGGTTGAGCACTGTCTTGTAATCACTGTAGATGGAGCTAGGATCAGTTAGTTTGTTCTGTCCCGCCGTATCTAGGTAACGCTCCATCTCCTGCAGCGCTGACTCCGCCCCTTCATGTGACTGACACTTGTCCACGGGCTGGGAGGCCAGCAGGTAGAGGCCATCACCACACCACTTAGCAGCCTGAGAGAGAAAGAGAAAGAGAGAGAGAGAGAGAGAGAGAGAGAGAGAGAGAGAGAGAGAGAGAGAGAGAGAGAGAGAGTCTTTATAAGTGACTTTATATGTGTGTGTGTGTGTGTGTGTGTGTGTGTGTGTGTGTGTGTGTGTGTGTGTGTATGTATGTATATATAGAGGTTTATATATATATATATATATATATATATATATACAGTACATATGTGTACAGTACCAGTCAAAAGTTTGGACACACCTACTCATTCAAGGGTTTTTCTTTATTTTTGTATTTTCTACGTTGTAGAATAATAGTGAAGACATGAAAACTGTGAAATAATCTATGGAATCATGTAGTAAACCAAAAAGTTTTAAACAAATCAAAATATATGTTATATTTGAGATACTTCAAAGTAGCCACCCTTTGCCTTGAAGACAGCTCTGCACACCCTTGGCATTCTCTCAACCATCTTCACCTGGAATGCTTTTCCAACAGTCTTGAAGGAGTTCCCACATATGCTGAGCACTTGTTGACTGCTTTCTCTTCACTCTGCGGTCCAACTCATCCCAAACCATCTCAATTGGGTTGAGGTTGGGTGATTGTGGAGGCCAGGTCATCTGATGCAGCACTCCATTACTCTCCTTGGTCAAATACCCCCTACACAGCCTGGAGGTGTGTTTTTGGTCATTCTCCTGTTGAAAAACAAATTATAGTCCAACTAAGCGCAAACCAGATGGGATGGTGTATCGCTGCAGAAGGCTGTGGTAGCCATGCTGGTTAAGTGTGCCTTGAACTCTAAATAAATCACCAGCAAAGCATCCCCACACCATCAAACCTCCTCCTCCATGCTTCACGGTTGGAACCACACATGTGGAGATCATACGTTCACCTACTCTGCGTTTCACAAAGACACACCAAAAATCTCAAATTTGGACATATCAGACCAAAGGGCATATTTCCAACAGTCTAATGTCCATTGCTTGTGTGTTTGGCCCAAGCAAGTCTCTTCTTATTATTGGTGTCCTTTAGTCAGTCCCTACAGGATTCCGTGATTCTGTCATCGCATAATTCCATTTCAAAATCAACCAATCAGCACATATTATGCGAGAGCTCGCAATTTTGACCAATCCCCACACTTTTAGCGCATAAAAGGGTCCAATCAAAAGCGGGTTCGTAATTTTGACCAATTACTGCACTGTTACCATGGAAAATGGCCCAATCCAACAAAGTTTTTCCCCCTGGCCAGTCAGCGTATTCACGTGCGAAGATGATGGGTGATTGTTGATGGCTGATAGGCAGTACAATGAACAGAAATCAATCTCATTTGCCAACAAAAATAACAGCTAACGAGCGCACAAAAAAAAAATCTAAATGTTTTTGTAAACTGGAGAAATTCAACAGTCAACAGTCACTTTGAATCAGCAAAGCATATGAGAATGTCAGAACAGTTCCCACAGCAGCGGCAGACCACTGTGACTGAAGTGGTAGCATGGAAGACTGTGGTAAGCTCTGAAAGAATCAAGGTGAGTGTCGTTTTACTCAAACTTTAACTCCGCTAACCTTGGCTTAGTAGGGTGGTCGGCTCTCTGCTCTCCCCAGTCTAACCTTGGCTTTAGTAGAGTGGTCGCCACTCTGCTCTCCCCAGTCTAACCTTGGCTTTAGTAGGGTGGTCGGCACTCTGCTCTCCCCAGTCTAACCTTGGCTTTAGTAGAGTGGTCGGCACTCTGCTCTCCCCAGTCTAACCTTGGCTTTAGTAGAGTGGTCGCCACTCTGCTCTCCCCAGTCTAACCTTGGCTTTAGTAGGGTGGTCGGCACTCTGCTCTCTCCAGTCTAACCTTGGCTTTAGTAGGGTGGTCGGCACTCTGCTCTCCCCAGTCTAACCTTGGCTTTAGTAGGGTGGTCGGCTCTCTGCTCTCCCCAGTCTAACCTTGGCTTTAGTAGGGTGGTCGGTGCTCTGCTCTCCCCAGTCTAACCTTGGCTTTAGTAGGGTGGTCGGCGCTCTGCTCTCCCCAGTCTAACCTTGGCTTTAGTAGGGTGGTCGGCGCTCTGCTCTCTCCAGTCTAACCTTGGCTTTAGTAGGGTGGTCGGCACTCTGCTCTCTCCAGTCTAACCTTGGCTTTAGTAGGGTGGTCGGCGCTCTGCTCTCCCCAGTCTAACCTTGGCTTTAGTAGGGTGGTCAGCACTCTGTTCTCCCCAGTCTAACCTTGGCTTTAGTAGGGTGGTCGGCGCTCTGCTCTCCCCAGTCTAACCTTGGCTTTAGTAGGGTGGTCGGCACTCTGCTCTCCCCAGTCTAACCTTGGCTTTAGTAGGGTGGTCGGCACTCTGCTCTCCCCAGTCTAACCTTGGCTTTAGTAGGGTGGTCGGCTCTCTGCTTTCCCCAGTCTGTCTATGGAGAGTACTGCTCAAAGCACTGAGTGTAATTTGTCAGCTTTGCCGTTATAAACTCTCTGTAAAACTTAATATGGATCACAAAAGCTAATACAGATCTTTCTGGAAAAAAAAATGCCTATTTTGTCCTTACGACCCCTTCAGAAAAAATCTCATATTCTGTCCTTACGACCCCTTCAGAAAAAAATCACATATTCTGTCCTTACGACCCCTTCAGAAAAAATCACATATTCTGACCTTACGACCCCTTCAGAAAAAATCACATATTCTAACCTTACGACCCCTTCAGAAAAAATCACAATCTAAAGTATTTTGAAGTCAACTTATTAGAAAGATTATTACTACTTTATTATTTATTTATTTATTTATTTATCTGTATATGAAATTAACGTGAAAAAAACATCGCAAAATGTATCCCAGAATTTCAGAAAAGCTGCCGCAAAATCAAGCAGTTTTGGCCTCAGAAATCACACCAAAAATTGCGAAAACCTGGAGGGACTGTTTAGTAGTGGCTTCTTTGCAGCAATTCGACCATGAAGGCCTGATTCACGCAGTCTCCTCTGAACAGTTGATGTGGAGATGTGTGTTACTTGAACTCTGTGAAGCATTTATTTGGGCTGCAATTTCTGAGGCTGGTACCTTTAATGAACTTATCCTCTGCAGCAGCATGAAGCACATTGAGGGAATGTCAAGAGTGTGCAAAACTGTCATCAAGGCAAAGGGTGGTTACATTGAAGAATCTCAATCGTAACATATATTTAGATTTGATAAAAACACTTTTTTGGTTGCTACATGATTCCATAAGTGTTATTTCATAGTTTTGATGTCTTCACTATTATTCTACAATGTAGAAAATGAGTAGGTGTGTCTAAACTTTTGACTGGTACTATATATGTGTGTGTGTGTGTGTGTACATACAGTCTGTGTGTGTATATACAATATATGTGTGTACAGTTGAAGTCGGAAGTTAACATACACTTAGGGTGGAGTCAGTAAAACTCGTTTTTCAACCACTCCACACATTTCTTGTTAACAAACTATAGTTTTGGCATGTCAGTTAGGACATCTACTTTGTGCATGAGACAAGTCATTTTTCCAACAATTGTTTACAGACAGATTATTTCACTTATAATTCACGGTATCACAATTCCAGTGGGTCACCATCCCAACCATGAAGCACGGGGGAGGCAGCATCATGTTGTGTGTGTGCTTTGCTGCAGGATGGACTGGTGCACTTTACAAAATAGAGGACATCATGAGGAGGAAAGTGATGTGGATATATTGAAGCAACATCTCAAGACATCATGTCAGGAAGTTAAAGCTTGGTCGCAAATGGGTCTTCCAAATGGACAATGACCGCAAGCATACTTCCAAAGTTGTGGCAAAATAGCTTAAGAACAACAAAGTCAAGGTACTGGAGCAGCCATCACAAAGCCCTGACCTCAATCCTACAGAAAATGTGTGGGCAGAACTGAAAAGTGTGTGCGAGCAAGGAGGCCTACAAACCTGACTCAGTTACACCAGCTTTGTCAGGAGGAATGGGCCAAAATTCACCCAACTTATTTTGGGACGTTTGTGGAAGGCTACCCAAAACGTTTGACCCAAGTTAAACAATTTAAAGTCAATGCTTCCAAATACTATTTGAGTGTACGTAAACTTCTGACCCACTGGGAATGTGATGAATGAAATAAAAGCTGAAATAAATCATTCTCCCTACTATTATTCTGACATTTCACATTCTTAAAATGAAGTGGTGATCCTAACTGAGACAGGGAATTTTTACTAGGATTTGGCGTGTGTGTGTGTAAACTTCCGACTTCAACTTTACACTACTGTTCAAAAGTTACTTAGAAATTCTCATTTTTGAAAGAAAAGCATTTTTTTAAAATCCATTAAAATAATATCAAAATCAGAAATACAGTGTAGACATTCTTAATGTTGTAAATGACTTTTGTAGCTGGAAATGGCACATTTTCTATGAATATCTACATAGGCGTACAGAGGTCCATTATCAGCAACCATCACTCCTGTGTTCCAATGGCACGCTGTGTTAGCTAATCTAAGTTTATAATTTTAAAAGGCTAATTGATCATTAGAAAACCCTTTTGTAATTATGTTAGTACAGCTGACAACTATTGTGCTGATTAAAGAACCAGTCAAACTGGCCTTGTTAAGACTAGTTGAGTATCTGGAGCATCAGCATTTGTGGGTTTGATTACAGTCTCAAAATGGCCAGAAACAAAGAACTTTGTTCTGAAACTCGTCAGTCTATTCTTGTTCTGAGAAATTAAGGCTATTCCATGCGTGAAATTGCCAATCCTCCACCAAATTTCACAGTGGGTGTGAGACCTGGAGAGGCCTACAAGCCACAGTGTCTCGCACCCACTGTGACATTCGGAGGAGGATCAGTGATGATCTGGGGGTGCTTCAGCAAGGCTGGAATCAGGCAGATTTGTCTTTGTGAAGGACACATGAATCAAGCAACATACAAGGTTGTCCTGGAAGAAAACCTTCTTCCTTCTTCTCTGACAATGTTCCCCAACTCTGAGGATTTGTTTTTCCAGCAGGACAATGCTCCATGCTACACAGCCAGGTCAATCAAGATATGGATGGAGGACCACCAGATCAAGACCCTGTCATGGCCAGCCCAATGTCCTGACCTGAACCCCGTTGGAAACCTCTGGAATGTGATCAAGAGGAAGACGGATGGTCACAAGCCATCAAATAAAGCCAAGCTGCTTGAACTTTTGCGCCAGGAGTGGCATAAAGTCAGCCAACATCAATGTGAAAGACTGATGGAGAACATGCCAAGAAGCATGAAAGCTGTGATTGAAAATCAGGGTTATTCCAACAAATATTGATTTCTGAACTCTTCCTAAGTTAAAACATTAGTATTGTGTTGTTTAAAAATGAATATGAACGTATTGTCTTTGCATTATTCGAGGTCTGACAACACTGCATCTTTCTTGTTATTTTGACCAGTTTTCTGCAAATAAATGCTCTAAATGACAAAAATTTCATTTAGAATTTAGAAGAAATGTTGTCAGTAGTTTATAGAATAAAATAAAAAAAATATTTTTACCCAAACACATACCTAGAAATAGTACAACCAGAGAAACTGATCATTTTGCAGTGGTCTCTTCATTCTTTCCGGACTGTATATATACAGTATATATATATATATATATATAATGTATGTATGTGTGTGTGTATATACCTGTATATAGTATATCTGTGTATATACAGTACGTGTGTGTGTGTGTCTGTCCCTCTCACCCTCTCCAGATTGTGGTGTAGTTCCATAGCTCTGAGTAGGTGATCTTTCCTTGCTCTCAGGGTGGAACTAAGTTCCTTGCTCACGGCTCGGAGCTCGCTGCATTTGGGCTGGATGGAGTCCTCAGCGTAGTGAGAGCTCTGGATCAACTCGTCACCCTCACGGGCCAAAGCCTGGGCTTCGTCCAATACCTCCTACAGAGAGAGAGAGAGAGTGTGTGAGAGGGAGGGAGGGAGGGAGGGGGGAGGAGAGGGAGAGAGAGAGAAAGGGGGAGAGTGTGAGAGAAAGAAAGAGAGTGTGTGCGTGAGAGAGAGAGAGAGAGAGAGAGAGAGAGAGAGAGATAGTGAGTGAGAGAGAGAGAGAGCGAGAGAGAGAGAGAGAACAGGGAGATGATATGTGCTGTAGATAATATGTGTATCAGTGTGTGTGTTTACTTACTAAGACTCTCGCCTCGTGGCTGTTCAGGTCGCAGAAGATGTGATCAGCATGGGCAGGGTTAATTCCCACCTCTGAGAAAGCTGTCAATCTCTCTGCCACCTGGTCCAGCAGACATCTCATCTGGAAGAGCAGCACAACAGAACACACACAGAGGCAATGACTTTTGGTAGGACATACACAAAGATCCAGATGTACATGCATCAACACAGGTGGCTGTGTCACTGTCCCACAGATGTACCGAGATCAGCTGTGTCACTATGTTGCTCTGTGGTGTATTGCTTTCAGATACTGTAGCTAGTCTATGTTACCCAAGGTGTACAGACGTCAGGTGTGTGTGTGTGTGTGTTGTTCCACTCACCTCTCTGAAGTTGTGTTCAAAGTGGCGGAGCTGCAGACATTGCTCCAGCTTGGCCTGGTGTGTCCCCCAGAACTCATCACACGCCCGCTCGGTCTCATCCAACTGGGACAACAGTCTGATAGAGGAGAGGAGAGAGGGATAGAGGATAGGGAATGACAGAGATGGGGAGGAAAAGATGGGGAGGGTTAAAGAGAGAGAGAGACAGAGACGGGGAGGGCCAGAGAAAGAGACAGGGCCAGAGAAAGAGACAGGGCCAGAGAAAGAGACAGGGCCAGAGAAAGAGACAGGGCCAGAGAAAGAGAGAAAAGTAAAGAAGAGAATAAATAAGACATGTGGACAATCTCTGCTGTGTCTGTGTGCGTTCTGTCCCTCTGTGTGCGTTCTGTCCCTCTGTGTGCGTTCTGTCCCTCTGTGTGCGTTCTGTCCCTCTGTGTGCGTGCGTTCTGTCCCTCTGTGTGCGTGCGTTCTGTCCCTCTGTGTGCGTGCTTTCTGTCCCTCTGTGTGCGTGCGTTCTGTCCCTCTGTGTTCGTGCGTTCGGTCCCTCTGTGTTCGTGCGTTCGGTCCCTCTGTGTTTGTGCGTTCTGTCCCTCTGTGTGTGCTCTGTCTCTCTGTGTGCGTTCTGTCCCTCTGTGTACGTTCTGTCCCTTTGTGTGCGTTCTGTCCCTTTGTGTGCGTTCTGTCCCTCTGTGTGCGTTCTGTCGCTCTGTGTGCGTTCTGTCCCCCTGTGTGCGTTCTGTTGCTCTGTGTGCGTTCTCAATCAATCAATCAAATTTATTTTATATAGCCCTTCGTACATCAGCTGATATCTCAAAGTGCTGTACAGAAACCCAGCCTAAAACCCCAAACAGCAAGCAATGCAGGTGAAGAAGCACGGTGGCTAGGAAAAACTCCCTAGAAAGGCCAAAACCTAGGAAGAAACCTAGAGAGGAACCAGGCTATGTGGGGTGGCCAGTCCTCTTCTGGCTGTGCCGGGTGGAGATTATAACAAAACATGGTCAAGATGTTCAAATGTTCATAAATGACCAGCATGGTCGAATAATAATAAGGCAGAATAGTTGAAACTGGAGCAGCAGCACAGTCAGGTGGACTGGGGACAGCAAGGAGTCATCATGTCAGGTATTCCTGGGGCATGGTCCTAGGGCTCAGGTCCTCCGAGAGAGAGAAAGAAAGAGAGAATTAGAGAGAGCATATGTGGGATGGCCAGTCCTCTTCTGGCTGTGCCGGGTGGAGATTATAACAGAACATGGCCAAGATGTTCAAATGTTCATAAATGATCAGCATGGTTGAATAATAATAAGGCAGAACAGTTGAAACTGGAGCAGCAGCACAGCCAGGTGGACTGGGGACAGCAAGGAGTCATCATGTCAGGTAGTCCTGGGGCATGGTCCTAGGGCTCAGGTCCTCCGAGAGAGAGAAAGAGAGAAGGAGAGAATTAGAGAACGCACACTTAGATTCACACAGGACACCGAATAGGACAGGAGAAGTACTCCAGATATAACAAACTGACCCTAGCCCCCCGACACATAAACTACTGCAGCATAAATACTGGAGGCTGAGACAGGAGGGGTCAGGAGACACTGTGGCCCACTCCGAGGACACCCCCGGACAGGGCCAAACAGGAAGGATATAACCCCACCCACTTTGCCAAAGCACAGCCCCCACACCACTAGAGGGATATCTTCAACCACCAACTTACCATCCTGAGACAAGGCTGAGTATAGCCCACAAAGACCTCCGCCACGGCACAACTTAAGGGGGGGGGGGGGGGGGGGGTGCCAACCCAGACAGGATGACCACATCAGTGACTCAACCCACTCAGGTGACGCACCTCCTCCAGGGACGGCATGAGAGAGCCCCAGTAAAGCCAGTGACTCAGCCCCTGTAATAGGGTTAGAGGCAGAGAATCCCAGTGGAAAGAGGGGAACCGGCCAGGCAGAGACAGCAAGGGTGGTTCGTTGCTCCAGAGCCTTTCCGTTCACCCTCCCACTCCTGGGCCAGACTACACTCAATCATATGACCCACTGAAGAGATGAGTCTTCAGTAGAGACTTAAAGGTTGAGACCGAGTTTGCGTCTCTGACATGGGTAGGCAGACCGTTCCATAAAAATGGAGCTCTATAGGAGAAAGCCCTGCCTCCAGCTGTTTGCTTAAAAATTCTAGGGACAATTAGGAGGCCTGCGTCTTGTGACCGTAGCGTACGTGTAGGTATGTACGGCAGGACCAAATCAGAGAGATAGATAGGAGCAAGCCCATGTAATGCTTTGTAGGTTAGCAGTAAAACCTTGAAATCAGCCCTTGCTTTGACAGGAAGCCAGTGTAGAGAGGCTAGCACTGGAGTAATATGATCAAATTTTTTGGTTCTAGTCAGGATTCTAGCAGCCGTATTTAGCACTAACTGAAGTTTATTTAGTGCTTTATCCGGGTAGCCAGAAAGTAGAGCATTGCAGTAGTCTAACCTGGAAGTGACAAAAGCATGGATTAATTTTTCTGCATCATTTTTGGACAGAAAGTTCCTGATTTTTGCAATGTTACGTAGATGGAAAAAAGCTGTCCTTGAAATGGTCTTGATATGTTCTTCAAAAGAGAGATCAGGGTCCAGAGTAACGCCGAGGTCCTTCACAGTTTTATTTGAGACGACTGTACAACCATTAAGATTAATTGTCAGATTCAACAGAAGATCTCTTTGTTTCTTGGGACCTAGAACAAGCATCTCTGTTTTGTCCGAGTTTAAAAGTAGAAAGTTTGCAGCCATCCACTTCCTTATGTCTGAAACACATTCTTCTAGCAAGGGCAATTTTGGGGCTTCACCATGTTTAATTGAAATGTACAGCTGTGTGTCATCTGCATAGCAGTGAAAGTTAACATTATGTTTTCGAATAACATCCCCAAGAGGTAAAATATATAGTGAAAACAATAGTGGTCCTAAAACGGAACCTTGAGGAACACCGAAATTTACAGTTGATTTGTCAGAGGACAGACCATTCACAGAGACAAACTGATATCTTTCCGACAGATAAGATCTAAACCAGGCCAGAACTTGTCCGTGTAGACCAATTTGGGTTTCCAATCTCTCCAAAAGAATGTGGTGATCGATGGTATCAAAAGCAGCACTAAGGTCTAGGAGCACGAGGACAGATGCAGAGCCTCGGTCCGATGCCATTAAAATGTCATTTACCACCTTCACAAGTGCCGTCTCAGTGCTATGATGGGGTCTAAAACCAGACTGAAGCATTTCGTATACATTGTTTGTCTTCAGGAAGGCAGTGAGTTGTTGCGCAACAGCCTTTTCTAAAATTTTTGAGAGGAATGGAAGATTCGATATAGGCCGATAGTTTTTTATATTTTCTGGGTCAAGGTTTGGCTTTTTCAAGAGAGGCTTTATTACTGCCACTTTTAGTGAGTTTGGTACACATCCGGTGGATAGAGAGCCGTTTATTATGTTCAACATAGTAGGGCCAAGCACAGGAAGCAGCTCTTTCAGTAGTTTAGTTGGAATAGGGTCCAGTATGCAGCTTGAAGGTTTAGAGGCCATGATTATTTTCATCATTGTGTCAAGAGATATAGTACTAAAACACTTGAGTGTCTCTCTTGATCCTAGGTCCTGGCAGAGTTGTGCAGACTCAGGACAACTGAGCTTTGAAGGAATACGCAGATTTAAGGAAGAGTCCGTAATTTGCTTTCTAATAATCATAATCTTTTCCTCAAAGAAGTTCATGAATTTAATACTGCTAAAGTGAAAGTCATCCTCTCTTGGGGAATGCTGCTTTTTAGTTAGCTTTGCGACAGTATCAAAAAGGAATTTCGGATTGTTCTTATTTTCCTCAATTAAGTTAGAAAAATAGGATGATCGAGCAGCAGTAAGGGCTCTTCGGTACTGCACAGTACTGTCTTTCCAAGCTAGTCGGAAGACTTCCAGTTTGGTGTGGCGCCATTTCCGTTCCAATTTTCTGGAAGCTTGCTTCAGAGCTCGGGTATTTTCTGTGTACCAGGGAGCTAGTTTCTTATGAGAAATGTTTTTAGTTTTTAGGGGTGCAACTGCATCTAGGGTATTGCGCAAGGTTAAGTTGAGTTCCTCAGTTAGGTGGTTAACTGATTTTTGTCCTCTGGCGTCCTTGGGTAGGCAGAAGGAGTCTGGAAGGACATCAAGGAATCTTTGTGTTGTCTGTGAATTTATAGCACGACTTTTGATGATCCTTGGTTGGGGTCTGAGCAGATTATTTGTTGCAATTGCAAACGTAATAAAATGGTGGTCCGATTGTCCAGGATTATGAGGAAAAACATTAAGATCCACAACATTTATTCCATGGGACAAAACTAGGTCCAGCGTATGACTGTGACAGTGAGTGGGTCCAGAGACATGTTGGACAAAACCCACTGAGTCGATGATGGCTCCGAAAGCCTTTTGGAGTGGGTCTGTGGACTTTTCCATGTGAATATTAAAGTCACCAAAGATTAGAATATTATCCGCTATGACTACAAGGTCCGATAGGAATTCAGGGAACTCAGTGAGGAACGCTGTATATGGCCCAGGAGGCCTGTAAACAGTAGCTATAAAAAGTGATTGAGTAGGCTGCATAGATTTCATGACTAGAAGCTCAAAAGACGAAAACGTCATTTTTTTTTTTGTAAATTGAAATTTGCTATCGTAAATGTTAGCAACACCTCCGCCTTTGCGGGATGCACGGGGGATATGGTCACTAGTGTAGCCAGGAGGTGAGGCCTCATTTAACACAGTAAATTCATCAGGCTTAAGCCATGTTTCAGTCAGGCCAATCACATCAAGATTATGATCAGTGATTAGTTCATTGACTATAATTGCCTTTGAAGTAAGGGATCTAACATTAAGTAGCCCTATTTTGAGATGTGAGGTATCATGATCTCTTTCAATAATGACAGGAATGGAGGTGGTCTTTATCCTAGTGAGATTGCTAAGGCGAACACCGCCATGTTTAGTTTTGCCCAACCTAGGTCGAGGCACAGACACGGTCTCAATGGTGATAGCTGAGCTGACTACACTGACTGTGCTAGTGGCAGACTCCACTATGCTGGCAGGCTGGCTAACAGCCTGCTGCCTGGCCTGCACCCTATTTCATTGTGGAGCTAGAGGAGTTAGAGCCCTGTCTATGTTGGTAGATAAAATGAGAGCACCCCTCCAGCTAGGATGGAGTCCGTCACTCCTCAGCAGGTCAGGCTTGGTCCTGTTTGTGGGCGAGTCCCAGAAAGAGGGCCAATTATCTACAAATTCTATCTTTTGGGAGGGGCAGAAAACAGTTTTCAACCAGCGATTGAGTTGTGAGACTCTGCTGTAGAGCTCATCACTCCCCCTAACTGGGAGGGGGCCAGAG